>NC_137675.1:67745737-68043237 GCF_963989245.1 Nansenia antarctica
TGATTCCCGAAGGTCCACGTGTCCCGTGGGATTTTGTGACAATCATACATGTATTATTGCAATATACAACTATACAAAGAGTTATTCATGATTTTATGATGATTGTATTTACTATTTGAATTCACTATATGAGTACTTTGTACGCACTCATTTCCCAATACGAAAGGGACATTATATATCCCCCCAAAACGGTCTGTTTCACTGGTAGGGAAATTATCAGCGGTTTTCTGCGGATTCGCTGAATGAATGAATGAATGAATGAATGGTCTTTATTGTCATTGATATAGTACAGGTACCAAACAACGAAATTTGGGAGGGGGGGCTCCCCTGGTGCTAGGAAAAAAATAACTAAAAACAAGAAGGGAAAAGAGCTGGTTTACATAAATAAAGGCTATGTACACTATCCACTATACTATACTATACAATAAAACACTGTGCTGTACTCTATGCTATGCTATACCTATTCTAACATTTCCTATCTCTGAACCTTATGTACCCGAGGGTTGTCATATTGCACATAGTGTTATTGCACATTCATTTAAAGTGTCGCAGTTTGCAGGTTTGAAATGTTCACAGTTGTGTTTCAGTGTTGCACTTGATTTCAATCTAGTAGCTGCCATCAAATTGTCTAGATTGTCCAGGGCCTAGAACCTAGGTCTTTGCTGTGTTCAGGGCCTGAATGGCCCTGGGGTAGAAGCTGAGCTTCAGTCTGTTTGTCCTTGCGAACATGGTCCTGAACCGCCTGTCCGAGGTGTGCTGTGTGGTAGTTCGGCGAAATAACACGGTTCCCGGGAATACAATTGACAATTACATTGCTGTATCCTTAATAGGTGTTGCAGGTTGCATGGGTTGCTGTAACACCTATTAAGGGTTAGAAGAAAGACAATCGGTGAGCGTGCGTTCTCCTTCCGTGCACCAACTCTCTGGAACCGTCTTCCACTGGATATCAGACAGGCAGAATCAGTGAAAGTGTTTAAAAATAAGCTAAAGACCCACCTGTTTTGCGTTGTCTACATCAGAGGTTCCCAAACTTTTTTGAACCAAGGCACCCCTGAAGCTTTCCCCCTTCTCCAAGGCACCCCAACTCTACGAAGATTTTAAAAATGCCTCGGAGCTTAAACTAAAAACAATACACGATGAATTGGTTTGAAAATGTGTGTTTATATATAATACATAAGTATGGCCCCAATGAATTTTAACAAGATAATAAAAGTCATAAATGAACTGTAATGGATGGGCAAGAATGCATAGGTCAGTCAAACTATCGCTAAATTAAATAACATTGTGGCCCTCAAGGATTGTACAATATGGGAGGAGACTCAGAGGGAATTCTTCACACAAATAAAATATCAAAGGCCTGTATAATCAATCAATGGAACAATGCTTTTTTGGGGGGCTTAAAATAATGCCTTAAAATGTCATTCTCATTTCAATGCTCATTCTGAGATTATTATTTCACATCTGAACCAAACGGGTATAATAATTTAACAATAATAATCATGACAGAATTGTAAAAATTGAGAGAAATACAAAACAAAGAAATATGTTGTGTGCATTAGTGGGACACATGCGCCTGCTTTTGGGAGCAGAGTCTCTTTATGCGGGGAGAGATAGTGGACACCGCGACACGCAGGTCCTGTTCCACTGACAGACGCGTGCGTGTCTTGTTCTTGACGTATGCTAGAGAAGAAAAAGCCAGCTCGCACAAGTAGGAGGTTGGGAAGGGTAAAAGCACCTTGATGGCGCTCTCTGAGAGAGATGGATATTCATGTCCCACAAGCAGTCAAAACCTATCCAAACCTAGCTCACCATGTTTGAGCTTCAGTGTGCGGTCCATAATGAGCTCTGCCAGTTCATCTTGAGCTTTGCTGCTCAAACTAGCGGCTGATGCTGATGAGAGGGGGTTGAACGGATCCCGGAGCCAGTCGAAGTCTTCGTTCATTGGAGGGAAATAGGACTCAAATCTCTCCTCCAGCATACGTAGGTGCGCAGCGATCAGATTCAAGAAAGACGCTGACTTGTGTGCTGCGTCATTGGCCGTCAACGTAAACATTTGTGTTTTTCTTGGCCACCCTGTCTTGCCACCGTCTCAATTTGGATCGGAATCCGTTCAGTTTGTCTGTCGCTGTCAGGATATTCTCAGCCTTCCCTTGCATTTTTATGTTGAGGTCATTAAGGTGGCTGAAAATATCTGCCAGATAAGCAAGCTTAATCCACCACGATTCATCTTCCAATTGTTCTTTGTATGGCAAGTCGTGCTCACTGACATCAGTTCATCTTGGAGCTCATAGACACGGGATAACACCTTGCCCCGCGACAGCCAGCGGACCTCTGTGTGTAATAAGAGCCCCTCATGCTCGGACCCCATCTCATTGCACAATGTGCTGAACAGCCGTGACTTCAGCGGGCGTGATTTTACATAATTAACAATTTTCACCGCTTGGTCCAAGACTTCAGTGAGGAGTAGTTAGTTAGTAACTAGTAGGCCTAGTTAGTAAATTAATATCTTTCAAATCTGAGAAATATATATTTTATTTGCTTATGAACTCCATTGCACATGTAATAAACAAACGTTTATTCATGTATTATTATTATAATTTTATATTATACTTTTTTTTATTTTTTATTTTTTTTACGAGCAGATTTGGCGGCACCCACTTTGGGAACCTCTGGTCTACATGTCATAGGCAGTTTTTTTTGTGCTGTTGTAATTTATGTGTGTTTTTAAATTGAAATAGTTGTTTTTAAATTTGTTTAAAATTGTAGTTTTTACCTATTATATTTGTGGTAATTGTGTGTTTTTAAAATTGAAATAGCTGTTTTTATATTGTTTAAAATGTGTTGTTTTTTACCTATTGTACTTGTAAAGTGCTATATATATAAATAAAGTTATTATTAATTGAAGTGTCGTAGACAATTCCTCAATCAAATCACGTGACATCTGTCCATCAGCGGCACACGTCACTTCTCGTCCGTCACCGAAGAGAAAAGTAGCACGTTGCCAGATTCGTTTCTAATAAATCCAAACCTTATTTTTGACCAGCCATCGACTGTCCTATCGGATGTATTAGGCAACTTTGCAAAAAGGTTAGTACAGTAGGCCTACAACTAATGACCCTAGCCACTGCTAAGTAGAGAATGATAATGTGATGGTGATTAGCTAGATAAGGCCTAGCATGCTCGTTAACACGCAGCATGTCCATTAAACGGTCACTACCAGCTAGCGGTAGCCATGTTGAGTGATTCCCGAAGGTCCACGTGTCCCGTGGGATTTTGTGACAATCATACATGTATTATTGCAATATACAACTATACAAAGAGTTATTCATGATTTTATGATGATTTTATTTACTATTTGAATTCACTATATGAGTACTTTGTACGCACTCATTTCCCAATACGAAAGGGACATTATATATCCCCCCAAAACGGTCTGTTTCACTGGTAGGGAAATTATCAGCGGTTTTCTGCGGATTCGCTGAATGAATGAATGAATGAATGAATGAATGGTCTTTATTGTCATTGATATAGTACAGGTACCAAACAACGAAATTTGGGAGGGGGGGCTCCCCTGGTGCTAGGAAAAAAAAAACTAAAAACAAGAAGGGAAAAGAGCTGGTTTACATAAATAAAGGCTATGTACACTATCCACTATACTATACTATACAATAAAACACTGTGCTGTACTCTTTGCTATGCTATACCTATTCTAACATTTCCTATCTCTGAACCTTATGTACCTGAGGGTTGTCATATTGCACATAGTGTTATTGCACATTCATTTAAAGTGTAGCAGTTTGCAGGTTTGAAATGTTCACAGTTGTGTTTCAGTGTTGCACTTGATTTCAATCTAGTAGCTGCCATCAAATTGTCTAGATTGTCCAGGGCCTAGAACCTAGGTCTTTGCTGTGTTCAGGGCCTGAATGGCCCTGGGGTAGAAGCTGAGCTTCAGTCTGTTTGTCCTTGCGAACATGGTCCTGAACCGCCTGTCCGAGGTGTGCTGTGTGGTAGTTCGGCGAAATAACACGGTTCCCGGGAATAAAATTGACAATTACATTGACATTTATGATCAAATAATGGTTGTGGTCATGTATTATTAGCGACCCCCACAGATGTATGATTTTACTGCTTTCATGGGAGCTCAGACCTTCCTTTTGGGAGCTCAGCTCCCATTGGCTCCCACATAACTCGAACCCTGTATTTAGGTGACTTGAGTACCTGCTGTCAATTCTTACGCATTATTACCCTTTACCTCCTTGTACTCTCCCTTCCCCTCTGTCCCATCCTCTCTCTCTCTCTCTCTCTCTCTCTCTCTCTCTCTCTCTCTCTCTCTCTCTCTCTCTCTCTCTCTCTCTCTCAGTATGGAGGTGGAGGACTGGGACCCGAGCCTGGCGGAAGAGTTGGGTGTTTCTCTCGATGAGTTGAAGAAATGGATTGAAAATGAGGTTGAGAGGAGCGAGGCTGTACAGCAGAGGAAGACCAAGCTCGCTGAGTTAAAGGAGTGGGTGGAGCAGAAGGAGAAAGAGGAGGCCGTTGTGGACACACTCTTAAAGTGAGTGTGTGTGTGTGTGTGTGTGTGTGTGTGTGTGTGTGTGTGTGTGTGCACGTGTGCGTGTATATACATAACATGTATACTTGTATGTGTTTTTCTCCTGTCTGTGTCCCCCAGGTCCATAGCGGAGTGCGAGACATTAGTAAAACAGGCTTACCGCAAGGTGGGGCTGACCTACAGAGAGAGCAGTTCAGATGACGACGGAGGCGGAGGGGCAGAGACCTCCGAGGTCATCGAGATAGACGATGACGAAGACGATGACGTCATCGCCGTGGACTGTCGTACGTTTTGATGTTTACCTACAACTACTTAAAACACAAAAACAAACCTTGTCTAAACAGGGTAGCCCCCAATGAGACAGTATTTTGTCGTCTCTGGCATCTTGCCACTATGTACCTCTGTTAGACATGATTTTCAGACTGTCCAGACAGAACATTAGCTCTTTGATTAATGGATTTCTGTTTCCCACATCCCACCCTTTCACAGTGGTTCCACCCATGCAACCTGCAACACCTATTAAGGATACAGCGGTGAGAATGGAGAATTAACACACACTCCGCCTTTTATCATTGCTTCATGTTTCTGCCCCTGCTTGAATACATAATGCATCATCATCTGTGTGTGTGTGTGTGTGTGTGTGTGTGTGTGTGTGTGTGTGTGTGTGCTCGTGCTTGTGCTTGTGTTGTTTTCACAGTTCAAGGACGCGTCGGCTGCTCCCCAAAGGACCTCCCATCATATGCAAAAGTTGTCTCAGACCGTCAACAAACTTGTTAACACTACCAGACCCGAAACGCAACCAGTCCAGCCAGGTAAGAGCATTTTCACCCATACACATACAACCCCATACTACAGTACCCCCCCACCCCCCCCAGAATCGCCATGAGTAAGGACACTGTTAAACACACGGCAATGGGGGGGTTTGTCGTTCCTCTCTAGGTGGCGTCCACCCGCCGTTGCCCATGCCAGCGGTGTTTGTGTCCCAGGCTCCCACCAACACCCCCACGCAGCCTAACCCCAACCTGAAAGATTAAAAAAAAAGAAAAAAATAAGAAACCCCCCAAAAAGCAGCTGTCCAAAAGCTTCCCGATGATGCAATGACTATGTTTAATCAGTAGTGCTCAGGGAATGAGATGTCTCATTTTCGAACAGTGTTTTTGGTCCTGAAAAGCTCTTTTTCTAAGACACTTAGTTTGCATACAAACATGTTGTTACTGGCCAGTTGTTATTACATACTGTAAAGTTCAAATAAGTGTTATTAGTCAAGTTGTATGCAAATGACATGGCATGCTAATGCAGGATCTCTCTGTTAACACTTTAAAACGTTAAATTCTAAATGGAATAAAATGTGCTTTGAAAGCAGAGATTCTATTTTTCAGCATTTTGTGTGAGATTATTTCCTGTTATGGTCAATCCTTTTTTTTCCTTTTACAAAAATAAATAATATTTTGAGGTCTTGGGAAAACTGGGTCATCAACAGAGACAGTATCTTTGTCTACATATAAAAGGATTGAGTTTCACAGCAAGCATCTGTTCAAGGCTCTCAGACATTTGGCACACACATATTGAACATGAAAACCATCCAAAGAGTTGTTTATTCTCTGTGTCACAATAGAAAAATAATGCAAATAATTCAAATGTTTATTAGGAAAAGAATGGGACTTATCTGTTATGATGCTATTGTCATTCTGTATGGCCTCTCAGCTATGTAAAAAAACGTGGAAAAGAGTTTTGTTCAAAGAATTCAGGAAATTAGTAAGTTGTCTCTCTTATTTTAAACATGCTTGTTTAGCTTTTGAATATCTAGACATGCATTGAAATGTCACAAGCGGGCATATTTTATTCTTGAAATTCTCCGGCAACTATTTATAGTCTGTCATTGAAAAGGATGTCTGTGCCGCAAAGGAAACCAAATCCATCAATGTCTTCCCTTTTAAATAAAATCTGTCCCATGGCATGAATTCCAGACCTGGTTTCGGAGGCTGAGTCGGAAGTGCCACCAGCCCCTCCGATCTCCCTGAATAGTGCACACTGTCAAACAAGACAGGTCCATTGTCACAATGTTAGAAGCATGAAAGGTCAGCTAATGCAAACAGCAGGAGGAAAAAGTCATGGAGCTTTAGAGTGTGGCATATTTTAGGAAGGAATTTTTCATATAATTTTTCATTTTCAAGTGAAAGTACGATGGACATTAGCCAGGATGAATCGCATTTTATGCCTTTACCCTTTTGTCGCCTTAAACTTCAGACAATTAGTGAAGTGCACGGAGATAGGAGGAGCAGGGTAAAACATCAGCATGTGGCCACACTAAATGTAACACACCAGAAGATAACTTGAGAGCGACAATTTAGATAAAATATGAAAGAGAGAGAGAGAGAGAGAGGGAGGAAGAGAAAGAGACAAAATCCTTGATTGATGTGGCTGTCAGTGTAGGGCCCTGGCACTGCACCTAGGAAGCAGTGTCCTCGGGATAAGGCAGGATTAGCACTCAAGCCCTTCACTACCTCCGCCTGGAGAACTGGCTGTGAGCGTTCACAGTGAGGAAGGCAGTGCAGCGGCTGAACATATACATCTGGTAACCCAGCCAGTTCCTTTTGGGCTTTCTGATTCTTTTCAGCTCAGCACTTACAGCTCAAACCTCAGTGCAAACCAAGTTTGTTGAGTAAATTCGTATTGAGAAAAGAATTAGGCCTACAGTTGATTGCATACATGTCAATACAGAGAGATTTTCTCCAGGAGGCAGTTGCTTAACTGACAACATGTAATTGTTTCACATGAGGCTTGATATATCTGTAAAGTCAATCGGACGTCTTACCGGATGGTCTGAATTTCACTAAACAGAAAAGAGAATTACTCTGATTCTGAGCCAATTCCAACTTGGCTGAGGCAGCACAAATTCACAATCACAAATAATGGAGTGTGCTGATTTGTAATTTCGCAGGCAAGTGCTGTAATTCTGCACAGCAGAGTCTGCAGTTGTCGAGAGAGGTGGAAATGAAAGGTGGTGTGGCTGATGTTGCGGTAATAGCAAGTGACAGAGATGCAAAATAGAAGAGGATAAAGCCATGACTTCAGACATCATGTGACAGAGACACTTACTGCTACGTTGGGTCTGGGAGCGCTGCTACTCTCTGTCATGTTTATGTTTCACCTTGTGACATATCAATAAATCAACAGCGCGACAACGTCTATCCTGCTTGTGAAAACAACTCATCAATCAGCATTACTTGCATACAGGCATGATAAATGAAATATGGATAGAGTGTGTGCTTGTAGACTTGACCCTGATAAGTGCTGAAATCAGTTAAAACATAGACTACAATACATAGACTGTAGTACATGGCAAGTTGTCAGCTCAAGCATTCAGAACGTACAGTGGGTCACTGTTCAAAATATGCAAGTTGTCATCTCAGCGGTGGGCCACCTCAATGCCGCGGCTGCGGCAGATAGTAGTTGTTAAGATGTGTGCAATGCTGTTGAAATTGCTGAAACATTGTATTGTGTATTTTTTATGTGTCCTACGGAACTTGACATTTTGTTGCAACACAAATAAATAAATAAAGTATTGCAACACACAAAGAATAAAGTCAAACTTGAATAGTTATCCAAAAGGAATGTGTCAAAACCATAACACTTAGATTCCCACCAAGTCAGATTCCACAAGGCTTTTTCCTACTGCCGTAATGGCCTCTACAGCTGTTTGGTGAATAGAGTGATGTCCAAAGGGGCAGGTCAATTCTTTCTGACTGTTCCTTTAAGGCATCTGTTCCCAAAATCGTCTCCACAATCAAAATTAATTTATATCTGTGACGGTGAAACTCAATTGTGATTGTGCGTCATCAAATTTAATGAACTCATTTGATAGCCTGAAATTAATGATGGCACATCATAGGGACAGGTTTGTCTCGGGTTTGTTAGGCTCTTTTTATGTTGTTAATTATTTAGGTCATCTATTATAACTCAAACTAAATCCTTATTGATAAACACCTCCATACTCTATATTCTCACTGGGACAGTATCGTTTCTACCTGTTTACATAGTGAAGAGGGAGAGATCAAATGTTAATCAGAATGAGTATCAGGACTCTCAGCAACCAATCTTGCAATAGGATACACTATGAACGTTAGTGAGCTCAACGGCTCCCCATCGTCCGAGGCTCGTCCCTTAAGATTCAAATCTCTCTTTCATCTTGTTGTTTGTTGCAAGTCACCGGTTTGACTAATTGGAAAAGAGAGCCTCAGTTCTGTCGACAATGTCCTCAGGGACCAATCATGTCAGCTTCATTTTTTACATTTTGAACACAGAGATGTTTCATGAATTCTATGTTCACCCCCCTTCTAGTTCCTAAGGAGAGGAAGGCCAAACATCAGAGTTCCACCACAACCCAACTTTATCTCAGTTTGAAATCCAATCCTTCTTAATAGGAAGATTTCTTGTGAGGGGATGTTAGAACACATATCTTCTCTGCATTTTAGAGAATCTGTTTTGTAACAAATGATCTGTCGCAAAGGGATTAGAATGTATAGCTAAGATATTGATACCTCTACCAAGACACCACAACAACCAACAGCATGTTTTATCTCTAAAGAAACACTGTTTCAATCAAAAGCAATCAAGGTGAAAATCACATTATTCAAAAACTGAAAACGTATTCCTGGGTGAAAAATGTGAAATCTTACTAATAATTCATTGTTACATACAAGGTACATTGAATACATAGTCACGTTTGTTTAACATTAAAGATTCATGTTGAAAAGATCCCTCCCTCCCTCCCTCCCGCACCACAGTTATAGTTCAATGATAAGCAGCGCTGTAATCTCCAGCTCCAATAAACTCCACTAGTCATCCAAACAATGCCCAGCATGACCTGTCATCGAGACAGGCAGCTTATCTCCTCTGGAGCACATGGATGTTCCTTTGGTCATGTACTATACTGTGCAATGGTTCCCATCCATGACCAAGTACTATGTTGCATCCCTACAGGTCCAGAGTGACTGTGTTTGCCAGAAGGCAGCTGTGGTTTGATGTTCTACTACACACAGATGATTGGCAGAGCAAGCTAGACTTATTTAAACCACAGATGGGAGTACGGTCATTATTTTGTTTGTCACCTTTTTTACTAATCACGGTCAAGTGCTCAATTCAACCATTTACATGGTTTTCTGTGTTTTCATAACATCAAATAAGACCTCTCACATTGGTGCATTGAGTGCCAACCTTATCCCCATGGTATTGTTCTATATTGACTTCAATTCAATAACTTGTTTGATGCAGCTCAAGTCCCTTGTTCTGTATGGGTGTTAATAAAACACTACAGAGAATTGGACAGCAGCCACCACTCCTTTAGGCTCCACTCTTCTCCCTGTATATGGAGAAAAAGTAGCAGTAAAGAAGAGACCGAATAGACAACTAGACTTTACGGTAGATCAAATACAGTACAAGGGTTGAGTCTTGAAAGTGATGTAGTTCGCCCTCTATTTGTATTGAGGTAATTTGATGAGTGTGCAAATGATAGCGACCCATGACACCACAGACTCTGCCGAGGCCCAGCTGCTAATGCCTTCACTCCTTCATCCCCCACCTCAGATATCCACTACTGAGGCTGAAGCGCTTGCAGGGGGTGTAGGAAGCAGCCTGGGTGGATATCAAGCAGAATGGAGCAAAAGCAATTTACGCTGGATTGAACTCCTGCCCAGTTTTTTTGTCTTCTTGACAACATTCCTTTCACTCTGTGAAAAAGCATCCATCACAGTGACTCTTTGCAGCCAAGAGATCCAACTAATTATTAGTATCCACAGCAGGATAAAATACGGAGGCCATTTCTGCAGCACCAAATCGACCAAAATCAGACTATTTTGCTAAAAGGCATTCCTGTTTCTGACTCTCGACAGCCTTGTTTTCTCATTCCCACTGCCACTATACCTGTATACTGTATATATGGTAAGTGGTCTCTTCCAGATCTCCTCCTGTCTCCTCCCTGAGAGGTTCTGACCTCTATCACAAGGATGATGGTGCCATGATGTTTACAGTGCTGTACCATTACATTAAACGTTGAAGATTATTTGAAGTGTATCACTGAAGAGAGGCAATATACTGTATGAGGGAAATGTTTAACTAAATGAATCTTTTATTATTGAGACCTCTATAGTACCTCCACTACACTTTAACATAATATACAGTAATTGCACATTTAAGAATTATTATGGGCCACAGCATCAGAAACATCCTTCAGATTAGCTAGCTAGCTACAGTATGTAGAAGGGGCACCCTACTCTTAAATCAGCTATTCTGAGGTTCTTGACTTAGATTTAGAAAATAGATTTTTTTTTGCACAGGGATAAGTAACATATAAGCATGCTTGATAAGCTGTTCTTTAATGATGAAAATTATGTTTGTTAGAATGAAACAGATGCTCATTACAGATGTAGGAGTGCAATGGACACACACACACACACACACACACACATCCCCTCAACAGCTTTCATTTGCTTAAGCCCATGTCGTTACTTGAAGCGAAACACAGCTGTTGAATATCAATCAAGAGTTGGCTTAATTTCCGCTTTCCCAATACCTCAATATTTAATGTCTTCATGTGGTAATTAAGATACCATTAGTCTATCCTCACACCTGGCGCTCTTACAGAAAAGTGCATCATTACTTAGCATATACAGTACTCCCCCAAGCATGCCAATGCATATGTCATATTGCACAATGCACAATGCATATGTCATATTCTGGAATTATTTGAAAATGTAGAATACCTGACATAGAGTGACTCAATACACTCAATGAACACTTTATTAGGAACACTATACTAATACTGGGTAGGGCCTCCCTTTGCTCTCAAAACAGCCTCAATTCTTCATGGCATTGATTCCATATGATGTTGGAAAGGTTCCTTTCAGATTCTGGTCCATGTTTACATGATTGCATCATGCAATTCCTGCAGATTTCCAGGTGCACTTTCAAGCTGTGATTCTCCTGTTCTACCACATACCAAAGGTGTTCTATTGGATTCAGGTCCGGTGACTGGGAAGGCCACTGCAGAACACAAACTCATTGTCATGTTCATGAAACCAGTTTGCGATTTTTCTTTATGAAATGGTGCATTATCATGCTGGAAGTAGCCATTAGAAGATGGGTACATTGTGGCCATGAAGGGATGCACATGGTCAGCAAAACTACTCAAATAGGCTGTGGCATTCAAGCAATGATTGATTGGTATTAACGGGCCCAAAGTGTGCCAAGAAAACATTTCCCACACCATTACATCATCTGAGAATGAGAAGTTGTACAGGTGTTCCTAATAAAGTGTTTGAGGTGAGTGTATATCCATTATCCATTGTCATTGTTTCTGCTCACATCAAAGTGCTGTTCTTTGAAGTGAGCAGATTCAGATGTTCTCATTTCATCTCTGCTCAACTGGGTCTCTGGCTAAAACGACTACAATGTCTCACTTTCACCTCCCACTCATTTTCCACCTTTGGTCTCACAGTGGAACAATGTGCATTTCATATCAATGAGAACCCGAGATAAAAGGAGACACAACTCAAATCAGCAGTTCATGTTTTTTTTTGTATTTTTTTTTTTTACACGTGTCTCACTTTGAAGTCAATCCATTAGAATCCAAGCAGCCAACAATAATTCATACAGCTATGGACAGATGTCACTACCAGATTTCCCACATGTACTTCTAAAGGGCTGAATAATCATTTTAGTACAACCTCCCAGTGTAGCCTAGAGTACACTAATTCATTCTGCATTTGAACCTGTGTGCATAAAATATCATTTGTTCTCCCCCTGAGTGTGCGTCACATGGTTCTAACTCATGTTCCATCTACAAAGGATTTGGTTGAATTTGCAATCAGCTTGAACCATTCAGTGAAGGGTTTCATCCGGTGGACTTGTGCAGACAACGAATCACATTTCATTTCCTTTTTCAATTACCCAGCAGGCAGCAGGCAGGTCATCCTTGGTGAGTGGAAGGCAAGTCTGATGATGTGGTTTGGCAGCTCAATCACAGTCTAGTGGGAGCAGAAGAGCTCCGGCTGTATGCCAGATGAAACAATGTAATGCTATGGTTATATGATGCTGGGAAGATGGAAAGTAAAAATAACATGGCTTGGGTTACTTGGTAACTGAGGGAGAGAGAGGAATAAATAAGAGAGAGAGCGAGAGAGAGAGAGAGAGAGAGAGAGAGCGAGAGAGAGAGAGAGAGAGAGAGAGAGAGAGAGAGAGAGAGAGAGAGAGAGAGAGAGAGAGAGAGAGAGAGAGAGAGAGAGAGAGAGAGAGAGAGAGAGAGAGAGCAGTGTGCAGAGGTGAGCATTAAGCTTCACAATACCCCTCTGACTCTTCTATGATGTTACGGTATGGTCAAGGGATGAGACAAAAAATGTATGACTTATCAATATGTCAGTGCTGTCAATCAGCCATGACTGTACTACAGTAGAGAGAAAAAAATGCACACTCAAGTTATAACATTTATTGTTACTGTTCGAGTACCAATGCATTGGCCTCAACCATTTTGGTTGTCGTAGAGTAGAGACAAGTACTACTAACTATCAGCCATGTTAGCTCCTTCCATTATTCAGACAGAAGTCAAGGCCATTGTCCTTCTGCTCACTGAAAATCATTTCCTCCCAGCAGAGTCCTCGCTCAGGCAGCATTGAATGTGGCATAATCAAACAATGAACAGAATGATAATTCCAACTGAGAGATAGAGGGAAAGGTCAAGGCTGAAGCTTGGGTGGGACATACCGTGCTGGGGTCAGTTCACATACAGGAAGATTTCCCCCATGTAATATTTATCATTGATGCAAAATGTTGAACCAGAAAACGTGGGTATGCCTTGCGTCTGTGTATGTTCTGGGTCTCAATCCTCACGGCAATGCATTTGTAAACAAAAACACACAAATTACTTTTCTGCATACATAACTTGGGTCATATACCAACCAGGGTTTCCGTTAACCGGTAATTACCGGTCTTTGTCCGGTAAAATTTGTTGAAGTCCGACAAATTGAAAACTCGTCGGACATAAATGTCCGGTGAAAATAATTCCCTCTAAGCACAATTTGAATACAATTCGCTAAAGTTCACATTCTGATTCCTTCTATTTTAAAAAAGACGAATATATAGGCTATGTATTTCTTTTATTATGATATGATTTGACACCGGCATGATGATGACTCCTAATGTGTAGGCTGCCTATGCGAAACAGCGGTTGTTTCCGGTGTGCGCTATAACTCGTGCACAATCGAGTCGAGGCAGAGAGGAGGATAGCGATGTTTCTCTCTGTGATAGTGTGATTATGCAAGCCTTTTCTGAAAGGGATGAGAACCTGATTGTTTCAGCTTCTCCCAGGGAGAAAGTGGTAGAGTTACCATCCTCCCCGAGTCCTACCATACCATCCGCTGACAGCCTATCTCTGCCTGTAACCGGCGAGCGATTGCGTGTCGCTCAAGTAGCTGATCAGTCATTAAACAAATGTTTTTACATGCAGCTAGTGAGGAATCTGAAATAGGGGGCAACGTAGTTTATTTCCTTAACGATGGGATATTAATGCGTAAATGGTCTCCTCCTAATGCAAATGGTTGTGAGTGGAATACTGTAAAACAAGTGGTTGTGCCTGTGGGTTATAGACAACAGGTGTTATCTGTAGCACATGAGAGCCAGTGGTCAGGACATTTAGGTATAACTAAAACTTATCAGCTGATATTGAAACATTTCTTTTGGCCCGGAATGAAGGCGGATGTTGCCAAGCATTGCCGCTGTTGCCATACTTGTCAGATGGCGGGTAAGCCTAATCAATCCATTCCACCCGCACCATTGCATCCCATTCCTGCTATAGGGGAGCCATTTGAACGTGTAATAATTGATTGTGTTGGACCTTTGCCTAGGACTAAAAGTGGAAGTCAGTATTTGCTCACTATTATGTGCGCTGCTACTCGTTTTCCCGAAGCTGTTCCGTTGCGTAACATATCAGCCAGCTCAGTGGTGAAAGCTTTAACAACGTTTTTTTCCACATTCGGTCTTCCTCTTGTTATACAATCTGACCAGGGCACTAACTTTCAGTCTAAGCTTTTCAAACAAGCCCTAAGAACGTTAGGGGTACGATGTCACGCCAGAAGCCTACATGCTTGCACTGTTCAATAAAATGTTATACATCTAGACATTGTGGTATTTCTTTATATACGTATATATACAGTTATGTTCTCCTCATTGTCATACTCCCGAGTCCGATTAAGTATGATTTGACAGGCAGCTAAACGAAATGCCTTCCCAACCAGCGAGACCTGGTTATAGAAATGACGTTGTTTTATTGATAAAAAAAGGGTAAAACTGGAAAGAGAAAATAGAAAACTCACATTAATCCCAAACAATTTAACAAACTTCAGTTAACGTAATGTGGAGTCCGTTCATTGATCGATGCTGTCTGTTCAGTTCCCAGTGAGGCGCCCGTTCAGCGCTGGACATAATGGCATAGCGCGCATGCGAATCATGTTATATTATTATATATTATATAGCTCGCATCTAATCGTATCGGATGAGAAATAGACATTAAATGGCATATATAGGCCGCTACACAACAGTAATCACCGCGACAAACAGCTATATTAGATTTGAAGAAAAAAAAATATGATTTTGAAAAAAAGATTTTTTATTATATTTTAATATGATGACCGGAATATATCACGTTTGTCCGGTAAATCGAAATCTTCCCGGACACGATGTCCGGCGGCAATTTTTTCTAACGGAAACCCTGATACCAACATAGAGTACATACTAAGGCTGGTAGTCTGGGAGAGAGAATTACTTGGTGGTTGGTTAGAGTACTGGAAGTGCATCCTAAGCTCTTTGAAATCACATAATATTGTTTGTTTTATCTTGAAAAGCCAGACGGTATAGCACCCTGAATATGGGAATTAAGCAACAAATGCAATTTACTGATTTATTTCCCTTCACAAAATCCACTTCAATGTCACTTTTGAAATGGAGTGAGCACATTGGATTAGATTAGATTCAACTTTATTGTCATCGCAGAGTACAAGTACTATACAACGAAATG
The DNA here is from genome assembly GCF_963989245.1 of Nansenia antarctica. NCBI lineage: Eukaryota > Metazoa > Chordata > Actinopteri > Argentiniformes > Microstomatidae > Nansenia > Nansenia antarctica. The sequence continues at coordinate 67,761,352 of NC_137675.1, forward strand.
CAGTTTAGCTCCACCTGGAGCAGTCATCATCAAAATGATTCATTTAAACCCAACATTTGAATATGCGTCTCTGCTGTACCTCTATCTAGCTTTACCATATACACCATATCAGCACATTAAAGATTAGATATCGGTTATAAAAAATATACAAAAATATATACAAAATATAAACTGCATACTCTACTAGCTAATCTACAATAACAATTGTAAAAAGGTCAGTGAGATGACATCCACCAAAGATGCAAGAAAAGTAGTAGTTCAGCAGAGAAACCTTGACATGAGGTGGCACAGACAGGCGAGATAAGAGGGAGAGACAACTCACCTGTAACCATAGGGGGAAAGTCTACTTTCAAGTCAACATTGGTATGCTCTTATGGCTTAATAACTATGCTCTTATGGCTAAATATTCATTTTTACTGTGGAACTATCATATGGTATAACATCATGTAGCATTGTAAACAGGGTTCGAGTTCAAATCAAATCAAATCAAATTTTATTTGTATAGCGCATTTCTTACAAGATGCAACTCAATGCGCTTCACATAATGAACATTCTCAGTCAATCAATCAATCAATCAATCAATACTGACAGAGCCGCAAGCAGGCAAAAGTAAAAACCTGTACACCATGTAGCCAGGAAAATTCCCTTGCAGCCCTCTACACATAGAGCGACTACTAGCCAGTTTGCCTACCAAAACAACCCCCCCCCCCCCCCGGGGAGCCCCCGCCGCCCCACACACCCAGCCCGCCCCATCACCAGCACACCCGGCCCAGCCAAGCAAGCACAGACCACAAAGGCCACGCACAAGGACGGCCAAGCAGGTGCCCCGGCGGCGGAACAGACCAAGCACACGGGGCAGCCGGGGGCCCCCAAGGGGAGAGTTATAAGCTGAGCTTTGTGGGGGTCTCCAAAATAACAGTGTGAAATGTTCTCATGCACGCGCGCGAATCATGCCCACACAGCGATGGGACTTACACGTTTTAATTAGCCATAGGCTACTCATTTCACCACATCAACAGCACCACATGAAACAACAGCTATAAGCGATAGTTCCGGGTATCTCGGCCAATAATTTTGTTGTTTTTGCTATACAGTCCATTCACTTTCCCTGTTAGCACGACACATTGTCCACATCTCCATTTCCAGTGACATCGCACCTGACATAAATAATCATGTATGCTCGTCCATGAATTGTGCTTTCATCTAATGTTATGCTACTACGGGAATCAAGTGATTTGACATTAGAAATGAATTTGTTTCATCTCTTGTGCAATGTGCTCTACAATCTGGGCACATGAATGATCGGATCGGTGAGCAGGGGCCAACTGTCGCGCCATTCATCTCATTAAGTTTCATAATTGGATTCAGTTTTGTATAAGGCATCCTTTCTTTAGCGACAGTATAGGCTGCCCTGAACGAACTAGCTGTCTCCTTATACATACTGGAGGTGAGTTCTGCTACTTTCTTCGGAAGCACTTGCTTTTGTTTGAGCTCTGCTATTTCAACAGTTTCAACGTTGGGTGTCATAACAGGTGCAGCTGAATTCAAGTTTGGTTTCTTGGTTGAAAACCCGAAACTTTCCAGGCTTGTCGACTCGGTCGGCAGCAGTGGCCTTTTTTGGGGCGGCATGATAGCTAGCTACTGAATGTTTTCTTCTCAATAATCAAGTTTGCAAGCTCTCAACGATCATATTCTGCTGTTGCACAATATTCTACTGCGCCCCATAGTGTCTTGGTGGTAAAGTGCAGGCAGTCAAAGGCATACTGTCATTCACAGGAGATTAATGCTGGTGCGCGTAGTTCTTTTGGAAAACGTGTTTATTTTAGAATATTTATCATAAATAAATATTCATTTTTTTTTAAAATATATATATATATATATATATAAATAATACTCATTACATTGACATTTTTGATGAACATACAGGCCATTGATGACTGCATATGTGTCAGTGTGGGAATGTTAGAACAGCCCAGTACGACGTTTATTGAGATTGTTTAGTATTTTATCTCAGTGTGTCTGACATTTCACTCATTCAACATTCCACACCTAGCACATGGAGCTTGCCAATGTTTTATTAATGAAACATGCCAACACACGTGATGCCACTGATGATTAACTAAAAATAATCAAAAAATTATAATAATCTAATTCATTCATATGTGTACTCCTCCCTAATATTGCATCACCTCATCTAACATGTTGTTTACATTAACTGTTTTTATTTTCAGTGTGTTGTCAGAGTGTTTGCCTACCTTGGAAAGTGGAAAGTCTGACCCAAAAATTAGGAACAACAACAGTTAGCAGCTGCGCCTAAGAATGTAACCTTCAGATAACACCCTCAGATAAAGGAGGGGGACGCTAGGAGGATGAACACCTTATCAAGATTGTATCGCACAAGAAATCCTCCTGGCTTCTCTTAATGAATTCTTGGAAGATATTAGATGTTGGATGTCCCAGAACTCTTTACAGAATGTCCCAAAACTCTTTACAGAATGATAGTAAATTTGAGGTAGTCATATTTGGTCCTCCTACCTCCACGGTAGCAAAACAGCAAAACAGTCTTAGCTCAAAACTCAAAACAGTTGTACAGTCATCTTTTTTTTATCAGTTGAGAAACATTTCCAAAATACAGCCTTTCTTGTCATTTGCCAATCTAGAAAAAGTCATCTCAAAAAGTAATCTCATCTTGTTTAGATTATTAGAACTCTCTCTATTCTTCCCTCAGTAAAACGTTCTCCTCACAGGCCCAGAATGCAGCAACTAGGCTTTTAACCAAACTAGGAAAAGAGACCACACCACACCAATTTTAGCCTCTCTACACTGGTTACCTGTTAATTTATTTAAAGATTTTACTGATAACTTTTAAGCCTCAATGCAGCCTAAGCCCCTCAGGCAGGGCCTTCTGGCCGATCCGGACTGAAGACAAAAGGTGTCCGTGCCTTTGCCATTAGGGCCCCTAGACTCTGGAAGACTTCTGCCTGATGACATTAGGATAGCAATCTGTATTTTCTTTTAAATCTCTTCTTAAGACTAATTTTTTGTACACTAGCCTTTGCCATTGAAGCTGCCTTTATTCTTTTAAATGTGTTTTACAGTTTTCTACTTAGATTTTTGTTATATCTGTTTTATCTGTACATTTGTAACTTTGTAACAATGTTTTAAAAATGTGCTATATAAATAAAGTGTATTCATATTATATTATTATATTAAATGCAGGCTTATCTGAGAGGAGAAAGTTAGCTTGAAAAATGGATGCAGAGGTATTCAACTTAGTGTATGCATTACTTTGCAGTTAACATGAAAAGAATAAAGGTGACCCGCCCAAGCAATGACATCAGTGAGCAGCGGCACCCCATGAAGACGCACTGTGGTAGCATTGGCCAGAAAGGAGACAACCCCCAAGTGTCCAACGACTCATGGACCACCTTCATGGACACCCGCCACCAGATCCTGCAGCTACTCTCCACCAAGTTGTCCCCCTGCGCCCTCAAGGCCCGTATCAACCTCCTGGACCTCCTTCAGAAGTTCTCCTTCTACCTGGATGTCAAGCGGCAGGACCAGCCATCCTTGGCTCAGGACCTGCAGCAACAGCAGCTACAACTGCAGCAGCAGCAGCAGAACTACTTGCCCCCCGCCACCTTCTTTCAACTCATAGACCCTTGGAAGCTTGCACGCATGAAGAAGCTTGGAACCAGCCAGGTGAAGATCCAGCTGAGCCTCTTGGAGGAGCTCTGTGAGCTGATCTGTAAAGGCAAGGAGGAGCTGGAGGCCATGCTGGAGTCCAAAGGCGACCAGGTGGACCTGTTCTCCCTCGCCCAGGAGAACGAAAGGTGGCACAGCTCAACAAGGCCCTGCTGGACTTGCAAGCTGCAACGGGTGGGGCCTGGCAAGCTGCACCCCAAGCACAAGCTCATCCCCGACTGTGGCCGCAGCACCAAGATGCCCATGTATCAGCTGTCACTGACCATCAAGATGCCCGTGGTGTTTGACAAGCTCCACTCAGAGGCGTTGAGCATCAGTGCCAAGCTGCACTGGTTCGTCTTTGGGCAAGCGCCCCAGGACCCGCGGGAGAAGTTTGAGATCTACTACAAGCTCTTGCAGCTGGCCAACGCAGAGGAAGGGAGCCATCTGGGAATGGTCACCTGTACCGCCTACTCTGTTCTGATCGGGAACCTGCTGCCTGAGAGGTGCTATGAGTTCACAGTCAAGAGGGAAGACGGCCTTGGCCAGGTCTACGGTCACTGGAATGAGACCCTTATCCTCAAAACCACTGCGGGGTCCATGGAGAGCCGGGAGAGGAAGAGGAGTCTGTTTCTCTGGTAGTGTGTTGCTGCCGTTAATGCCTAGCTATTTGAAATGAAAGACGTTTTTAAAAATATATGATTTTAATAAAAAAAACATGATTTTTACATTTGAGTGCAGTGGTGGTTTGAATGGTTTTGAGAATAAGGTCTGATTTATGCATGGTGTTTGTTGTTATGTGCTTATCCTTGGTAGATACAATCACACTATTGGAAGACATGTGGTATTGCATCTGTGTGCTTGGGATTGTTATTCACAAACCCAGCAGTCTGATGTTTAACTTAACAAACTGTGTTTGGGTCAATGATGTGACATGTACATTTTGTGTCCGAATGTAATATTTTCTAAAATTAACAATTAATATATATGTATACATTATGTTAACTAACACTATTTGCTCTCCTTTATTGAATACACAAAGAGTTGATGGTGATTTTTTACAATATCAGGCACTTTCAGCTCTTTAATGGGTTAAAAAGTCATTCGGTACAACCTTCCGAACACAAATGCAATCAGCTAATGTGCCATTAAAATATCTAAAATGATATTACAACTATTATATAAACATTCTGGCATGGTTTTACAAGGGTTTATAACAATATACTGCTAAATGGTTAAGGATTTTTAAGTAGAAATGTTTGCTTTCCTCAAATCACTTTTGTCACAAAAAACTTATTTCACTGATATCATTCGGAGCAACCAATTTCAAGGCACCATTTTGGATCAAATCAACTGATAATCATCATGTGACAGGATATTACATCATTAAGACCCCTGCAGCAGACCCTCTGGGTGAGAAGAAAAGTAGCCAGCTCTCTCTTAAATGTTTGATAAATGCTCTTTTCCGCTCCCCGTAATGAATATCCTCAAATATCACATCATTCGGTACAACCGCTAAAACACACTGGAAATGTTTAAATATTTTAGAAAGATATATTTAATATGAATTCTTATATTGCTAAGTTCAAGCTCAAGTTCTCACATAGGTCTTCTTCTTTTCGTGTCCACAGGAGAGTCAGTTACAAGGCTTGGCTAGATGTGGTTCAACCACAGCTGAACACATTGCTGTCCCTTCTCATTAAACTCTGCCAAGTCCGTTGATGTGCAGGGCTGTTCCAGCAGGGGGCATATCAGGAGGTGCTGCATGGTCTGTGGTTCAGTGCCACAGTCACACACAACGTCCCCGTCATTTAGGTATCCCCATTTGGCGAGAGTGGCTTTTGTAAGTCCAACACCAGATCTTATCCTGTTTAGGCATTTCCACACTGCGTAGTTGGTGTCTGCTCCAGGGGGCAGTGCCTCGCTCGCCTTTAGCTCCATTGTTGTTGCTGGTGGGAGTTTGTCCAGCCTTTCTTCCCACCGAGTGACTCTGTGACACGGAGCACACTGCTTGTGCTCCGTGTTCCGAGGGGCGGGACGCTCTTCAGGAAACTTTTCCTTGATTTAAGGCGGCTTTTGGCTGGCACATGGCCAAAGAGAGGATGTCTTTGGTCAGTAGACTGTTGTTGGCGCTCTTTTTTGCTTGCTGCATTTCGTCGTATCTCTGGTGGGGCTATGCCTGCCAGGATGTACAGACGGTCTGTTGGTGTTGGTTTCAGACAGCCTGTGATAAGGCGGCAGCTAGCATTGAGGGCGGAATCCAGCTTCTTGGCATGGGCAGCTCGCTCCCATACTGGGCAGGCATACTCGGCAACTGAGTAGCAGAGAGCTAGTGCGGTTGACTTCAGGGTCTGTGGGTTAGCACCCCAGGTTGTGCCAGTGAGCTTGCGGATGATGTTGTTCCTCGCACTCACTTTACACTTGGTCTTCTCAGTGTGGGTCTTAAAAGAGAGGCATCTGTCCAGGGTTACCCCTAGGTAGACTGGGTGCTCACAGTGTTCAAGGGAGGTTCCTGACCAGCTGACCTTCAGTTGGCGCTTGGCTTCACGGTTTCTCAGGTGGAAGGCACACACCTGTGTCTTCGATGGGTTTGCACGTAGGTGGTTCTCTTCATAGTACGGTGTTAGCTCTGCCAGAGCGTTGGAGAGTCTGTCTTCCACAACTGTGAAATCAGTGGCTTGTGCACCTATGCCAAGATCGTCTGCATAGATGAAGCGGCGGGTGTCTGCGCTTTTTGGTTGGTCGTTGGTGTAGATATTAAAGAGAAGTGGTGCAAGCACACTTCCTTGTGGAAGGCCATTCTTGAGTTTTCGCCACCTGCTTTTCTTTCCTCTAGCTCAACGAAGAAGTGCCTATTTTCAAGCATGCTTTCAATCAGTTCTGTCAGACGGGTGTCTCTTGTGGTCTCCGGGATCTTGCTGAGGAGACGTCTGTGATTGACTGTGTCATAGGCAGCTGAGAGGTCAACTAACACCACACCAGTTACCATCCCTTCCTCATATCCGTCTTCGATGTACTGGGTGAGGTTGAGTACTTGGCTAGTTGTTGACTTGCCAGGGCGGAAACCTGCTTGTTCAGGGATGAGGTGTTCGTCAACAAAGGTACAGATTCTGTTGAGGATCAGACGTTCAAAGAGCTTGTAGGTGTGACTTAAAAGTGAGATTGGTCTGAAGTTCTTAGGAGCGGATGGATCTTTCCCCGGTTTCAACAGTGCTATAATGTGGGCTTTCTTCCAGATGTTAGGGAGCTTGTGTGTTGCACTCATTGTAGAGCTGTAGAAGCTACAATACAAGGTGCCACTTATCATGAACAATGTTGGAAGGGCAAGCTTGTCTTATTATGGCCCTTGGTCTTGGAATGACCTACAGACTACTTTTAAATTAGAGGCCCTTATTTCCATAAGTATCTTCAAGCGTAGATTAAAGGATGTGGTCACCGCTCGCTGTACCTGCTTTGGTTAGACTTCTCAATGTTTTAATCACCTTGTAAATACCCCTACCATTGTTTGTCTATTGTATTGTTGCCACTGTCTTATGTCCTGTCTTGTTATCTGAACTGTTTTTTAAGCTACTATTTTGACCCTGTCTTGGCCAGGTCTCTCTTGTAAAAGAGGTTTTAATCTCAATGTGACTTCCTGGTAAAATAAAGGTTAAAAAAAACACACACAAAAACACGTCTTTGCCTTGTGACCGACGTGCTTGATCTGTTCGGTTGCGATGTTATCCAGTCCAATTGCCTTTCCTGGTTTGAGGATAGAGATTCCCCCTTCCAGCTCTCCCATGGTAAGCTGTCTTGTAAAAGCAGGTCCGCCATGTATTTCTTGCGGTTCAGCTTGGTCTTTTTCCCTTTCTTTATACTCTTTCCATTTTAAAGCAATTGGTTGGCAACTTGGTTTGCAGTGACTTTTGGGTGCTGAGGAGCTGCTTTAGGATCACCCCGTAGCTTGTGAATAAGTGTCCATGCTTTCTTGCTGTTTTTTGACATGTCTGTGGACTCAATAAGAGCATTCCAGGTCTTGCTTCGCTCTTGGGCAATGCTTTCCATCACCTTCTCGCCTTGGGCAGTTGTTTCATCTGAGAAGGGATCTGCTTCAAACATGCTGACGTAGTTGTCATAGAGTCCTGCACAGTCCTTTGAAAGTCCAGGTATATATTCAACTCTACAGCCTCGTGGGATATGTTTCCGAGCAGTTTTCAGCACCAGGTTAGCAAATTGGTCGTAGTTCTTGCTAACTGGTATTATATTTTTGATCTTCTCTTCCAGCTCGTTGGTGAAACCTTTCCAGTCTGCTTTCTTGTAGTTGAAGCGCCTTTTAAGGTTAATATAACATATATATTTATGTGTTGTGCAATAGCAGGTAGCGTCTAATACCATTTGATGTACGGCACCACTGAGGTATTACTTACAATTCTCCAGGTAATGACACTGTCATATCATTCTAATTCACAGACAAACAATCCAATACTTTTTTTTGTCTTTGGGAAACCTTTATCCATCACTCAATGTCTCATGACATCTCATGATGTTGTGATCAGATCTGACTACATTTCCCTGGTTGCTAATGGGCCTCTAGTGTTCCTCTGATGAGAGATTGGATGGACAGAGAGTAGAGTGAATTTCTCATCTCCTTCCTCAGGCTCTATGATAAGGCCTCCTTTACCTTCTCCCCAGGGACCCCATCTTCATCTGCCTCATGCATACTCCAAAGCTTATTCTGATTAATGGCTTCATGGTAAATCTCTTCAACACTGTAAGGGAGATAGGAAAAAGAGGTTGCAGAAAGAGAAGAGCGGCAAAGGAGGTCGTTACAGAAACTCTCAAATCTAGCAACATATTTTGCCTCAATTCTTTACCAATTGGGATCTGGCAAGATACTCAATACTGTTTCTATCTTCTAGAAATGAGACTAAGAACCAATCAACAGGTGCGCACAAAGAAAGTGACAACACTTTTATGTAACTTTGTTCCCACTGAAAATACTTAAGCATTAAAATACACATTGTTAGTCATAACCTTGCAATCACATGCTGAGTTAACACCTTGCAATCTGCCATTGTGATGAAGAGTCACCAGCTGGGGCTTATGAGGCTCCAATAAAGCTGCAGTTTATTACTCTGAACAAACTTTAACAGAAATGTCCCTGGGGACTCTATGAACCATTCTGCCCTACAAAGTTAAAAATAGACAAGCCAAAACTCTCATGACAGCCAATTGTAAATAAAAGTAGATTTGCATGGCATAGACAAGCTGACTTCAAACACAAATGAGTGAGATTTCTCAGGTGGCAGATGGTACTTTCAAACAACGCTGATCGTAATTCTAGATAAAAGCAGTCTCTCTAAAAATAAATGAGCAAATATATAACTTCTTACAAATTCATGCTTGTCAAGACCCTTTCATCATAATTTCTTGGTAATAAAAGACTAAAGAGACAGGTAATTAATTGTTGAGGAAGCATATATTTGCCACAGCAAGTGTTGCATGAGAAAAAAACAGTAGTTCAAGCTGCTTTGAATATGATTAGTAAAAACTTCAGGGAAAACTTTTAGTGCTATTCAAAGCATTTTTAGGTGTAAGCAATTATATAATCAACAAAATAATAATAGTTGTGCAATTGTTTTTCATTGAGTTGCAAAACACAAAATGAACTATGTATTTCATATGCAACCTGAACTGGCAACACGGTTATCTACAATAGCATTCAGAAATACTAGTCTAGTTTGCAAAATACTGTCTCTGCAACTCTTCACATGCTTTTATACAAGTCTATGTAGTAACACTGTATAACATTCGTAACACAATGTTATTAATATACCAATTCATTAAATAGCTCTGTTTGTTATTGTACTCATGGAACAGAGACTCCTCCAACTTGTGTAATAAAAACAGTCTGTTATTACAAAACAATGACTAAATACAGTAACTACGCAACACCATGTTAATACTATGTTGTTACTATATATCACAGGTCTAGAACCAAGGGGGGTTTTAACGCTTACATTGAATATAGGCTATCTTTGCAAGTGGTCTCTTAATGTTTAGATTTCACTAACAGGAAATCACACTGAATTTACTCTACATAAATGTATTGTTATTTTGTGGCTTAGTGTAGTGTAGAAGATGAAAATGAGGCTCTATTACGCACCTGGTTTCTATGGCAATAGCGGTACTAAGTGATCCCTATAGTGACTCAAGTACCCACTGAAGGGTCTCATTGACCTGTTGCCCCTGACAACCCTCAATCCACCCTGAATTACAGTGCAGTTGGTGTTATCTTGGAAGTACAGTGACAGCTCTAAAGCAGTTTACAAATCAGGCAAAAGCAGTCAATGATATGATGTCTGTGTCTGAAATAGCACTCTACTACTCTTGTCCAGTGAAAGGCTGACATTATAATAAACATAATCTCAACAAACATGATGTCATGTGAGTGGTATCAGGATAAGCCGTACATTATAAATCCTACAGAAATCATGATGCCAAATTTACCACAACATTTGTGAGTATTTCAATCACTATAAATACCAATATACATTTAGAAACCAAAATTAACATTCTTTTGTATGTGTCCCAACCAGACTTTAATGAATTGTCATCTCAATAGATAATAGATGATGTTGTGGCCTTTTGAACAACAATTGAACCAATTGAAAATTGTACATATTATATAATAATATGTACATTGATAATATATTATTGAAATGTTGTCAAAAAAGAACATTACATTAAACGAAATGTCACATCTGTACATCAAATTGGCAACCTGAGACCTCTAATATGAAAACAAGAAGTAGGCTATTGCATATAACTGTATCATGAAAATGTGAAATCTGCACTCCAGCAGATTCTCAATTCTCAATAACAACAACAGATTGCATGCATCAGATCGCTCTCTCTCTCTCTCTCTCTCTCTCTCTCTCTCTCTCTCTCTCTCTCTCTCTCTCTCTCTCTCTCTCTCTCTCTCTCTCTCCTCCCACAGTAGGGTCTCTCCCATCCTCTTTCTTTCCTCTCACTCACTCTCAGTAATCGGTTGGGTAATATTCCTACTGCCTGAAGTGAACTACCAAAAAGAGCTCCGACTACCAACGGAGGATGTCAGTTGCGCAGCGCGGTGCTCGAAAACGATTGAATGTACCTGTAGCAGTTGTTGGACAGTAAGTGTTAGATAGGCTACCCTGTGTTTTAAAACATTTTCATTTTTTTTAATGTAGGCTATTCTGCAAAAATCAAAAGAACATTAACAATATTCCTAAAAAAAAAACATACGTACGCTGATGGGCAATTGCACACAGAAGTTGCGATAATCATGATAATCATCGCGGATGGCTGTGTTTCGCTCCTATGGATTATGTGTGAAGGCTTGTTATGAGAGCAGGTTATCTCCTGTCCTTTTGGCTACAGTGGAGAAGAAGTATAACAAAAGGGACGCAAATGATGAGAAGCGTGGGCTTGTTGCTTGGCTACTTTTTGGTGAAAGTTCTTGTATGCAACGCGGAGGGGGAGCCAGGGCAGAAGCTTGACGGCTTTATTATGGTATCGCCGGGGTCCAACGAATCAAAGGATGGAGAAAATAGCATCTCAGAGACCCCGCACACAGAGGACAGGTGCCGGGGTTACTACGATGTGATGGGCCAGTGGGACCCTCCGTTCGTCTGCAGGACGGGCAGTTACCTGTACTGCTGCGGGACCTGTGGCTTCAGATTCTGCTGTGGGTTTAAAAACTCGCGGCTGGACCAAACTCCCTGCAAGAACTATGACACCCCACCTTGGATGATGACAGGCAGACCCCCTCCTAAGAAAAACGACCCCACACACGACCCTACAAAGGATAAGACCAACTTGATCGTGTATATAATATGTGGAGTCGTGGCTATTATGGCTCTAGTTGGGATTTTCACTAAACTCGGGCTGGAAAAAGCGCACCGTCCACACAGAGAGAATATGTCAAGGTATGTAGGAGTCTAATTCCCATGCAACCCCGTGCGTAATAGCACACAACCGTTATAAGATATGATGAGTGCAATGATTGATAGTGGGGCTACATAAACATCCCCGTATACAAATGTGTTGTGTTGATGTAGGGTCTGTAGACTTCAAAAGTAAACCTTGTAGTTTTAATTGGGTGTTACAGAGGTTTTTCTTAAAACATGATTTGATTAAAAAAATAAAAATAAAAAAAAGTGTTTTTCAATGGTTAGGAATAAGGACACGTGCCCAGCTGTTCAGCTGAGAATTCAGGCATACCTGTGGGATCAAAACCTCTCAATGTATTGGCCTGAATAAACTATCCGTCACATTTCAAACCTGTGGTGTAGACGTTTTAAGTAATTACCCGGCACCTCTATGTGCTAATTGTTGGGGCGTAATTGAAAATAAATAAATAAAAGACATTCATTTTCAACGACTTTTCAATACAACGAAAAAAAACATCTGAGTATCTGGGCATACTGTATGTACCAATAATCAGCAATTAAAATATGTCTGTTCTGTACATTGTACTGTAAATTGAAAACAAACAAAAAGCTTTGAAATTTGGAATAGAATTGAGTTTCAAAATACTTCCTGAATTGATGGAATTGAGGGGGGGAAAAGGAATCCAACACTGGTGTGATGATGGGTACTCCCATGCCTCTTGTTGTGATTTCATCATACACCCACAGAGAGCCATTTAAGGCAAATTCTTAATCCATTACATCTGGAATTGTTTTCAATTATCTCATTGCCCTGGATTTCTTCATTTTGATTAGGTTAATTGCTCTTCTTATGTGTCCACTTAGGGTTGTTCTTTTACCTTGCCTTGTGATATGCCTGTTGAAGGTGAGCCCACTAACAACCTATACTGACCCTCTCAGGATTTCATAAGATCATTAGTAATCATACTAGGTAGACACAAATACAGTATGTAACGAATTACTCCGGGCTGGATCAGAAATACAGTGTTGAAGTTGTTGAAAATGTGCATGCTGTTTACCAGAAATGTAGGTGAGTTTGAGCTAGTGTTGCCAAGTCTCTGAACAGCTCTAACTTACATGTTGTGCTTTATTGACTGCAACAACTCACTGAGTGTATACTGTATTTCCTCAGGGCTCTTGCCCAGGTGATGCGGCAGCCTGGACCAGGGGAACACACAGAGGACATTGGAGTGCATGGGCAGCACTATGAGAACATGCAAGGCAGGGCAACGGTTAACAACCTCCGTAAGTGTTCGTCTTCTTTCATGATTTTATACACAGGCAATCATTCGATAAAACTAAAACAAAGTAACTAGCAACGGTATAGAGTGCGCACAAATATGGAGCTCTTTATTCACAATGGTCATGGTGGAGACATTGAACAGAGGATGCCATCTGCAGAATATCTAGGGATTGAGTGATGTGCTCAGAATTAATATTGGCAAGGTTTATCTCAGCACACAATGCAGTGTTTCAAACAGTCACCATCAAACTGTGTTCAACACAACTAATTCCTGTCACGCAAGGAGCTCTGAGTCTATTCAAATGTCCAACAAAATCAGATCTGCCTTTGTGGTTGTAGAGAGGCAGCTGTGAAATTCAAAAGCTTTTACACCAACACACATCGCCTTGCTTGCCTGATTGAGCTTTTCCAGATAAGAGGGGAAGTTGTGAAAGAAGTCCATTTTGAAGAGTAGGCTGGTAAAGCAATTACTCACGTCCTCAGTAATCATTTAACATACTGTGATAATTACTGTATCATCATCAACTGAGCCGCTGCTAACTCTAGCTAGCATCTATACTAGCATAACGTCTCCTCTCACCACTCTTTCTCTCTCGCAAGCACGCAGGCACACACACACACACATAACCAAACGCTGCTGCAAAACAGTGTTCCTTCCTCGCTCACAAGCTCACACGAGTCACAATCTGGTGTCCTCTGTATTGCCAACATGTAACTGCCCTCCAGAATACCCAATGTTTACCAGCTATACCACGAAAAGCTATTCGATGGCATGGGTGGGGGTATTTCAACTTAAGGAGGGTGTTTGAGCTCACCTCTTCAACTTGGTTACACTCTCTCACTCACTCACTCACTGATATAATGTTCGTGACGCCATTTGATAATAAGGAGATCTTTCTTGGTCACGTGGCCGGAAATTATATATTGATGACTCAGAGAGAAGGTTGAATTGTAATCATTGTATTAGGCAGATCTGGGTTGCATTCCCATGTACAGATGTTTCCAAGGCAGCATGCTCTGTTAAGTCCAAGCTTCAATCATGGCTACGACATGGCTGGTGCCGAGCCTGGCTGTGGCATAGAGATGCCAAGCCAAGTACTGATGTTTGTTACAGCTTATATACAGTTCTCAGAGAGGGAAATAGCTTTACCTCGTAACTTACAATAGTGACATTAGTTCCCATACATGGCTATGCTGTGTTCATGCTGTTCTGTCTTGCTGCTGACCACTGGGCTAAGGCTCCTATGTCCTTTAGAGTTAAACTGGTCTCACTGTTACTTGATATGGTATGTGCCTGCTCCTAAAGAATGTTGTTTACTACTGAGAGTGGGCACACATAACATATGTTTAAGGTTAAACAATGAGTATTGCAATATTTGATAGGCACACAACATTTGGCATTATAGTCACACAAAAACGCATCATATCAGCTCACTCTTTTTTTTCCCCATGATGTAAGATTAATTTGACTGGTAAATTATTTCTATTGAAAAACATGTGGAGTTCTTAACAAAGTCAATGAATGACCACATCAGAAATAAATTAGGCATCGGTTCCATCATACAAAGTACATTATATGTCAATATAACAATGTCTGGAAGTAGATCTTCAATCAAAGGAACGGCCTTGTGTTTCTGGTAACAAGGAGTGCTATTTGATTCTTTGATGGTCATCAGTCTTGCACGTGTTCTTGCCTCTGTTCACAGCGTTAATAGGTTTTATTAACTTAAGACAATTTTAGCATTATCATTACACTACACCCCTCCTTTTCTTGACTTAAGTCTATAAAATCTTAGGCTCTCCATCAATTGATTGTGGAATTAACCTGCTCAGAAACAGTTGGAAACAAAAATACAGATGTTAAGCATAAGTTTGTTAATTGGGTTATCTGGACTGTTGTTCCCGTCCCTTAGAATTCCTAGAAGAAAGTTTGTAAGTTCGTGCTGTTGAATTCAGCTGTTTACTGCTGATGACACTGTTAGTTGCGTGCGTCAGTACAATTGAACAATTACGACTACATAAAAGTATGTGTAAGTCTCTCTTGTCATCATCATGTCTCTGTCTTAAATCATAAGAATTAACATTTCCATTGTTTGTCACATTGAAATGTCATTAGTTTGTCTCATTTCTCTTGTTTCATCCGGCAATAGCTTCCTTCAGCATCTGCAACATTCTCTCCCCACTTCTGCAATGGTTAATATAGACCAGATCTTAACAGCATCTCGGTCTCTGAGTCCTTCGCTCAATGTCTCTTGATTTCCTTGATTCTGTCAGGAAATAGAATCGACAGGCATTGTCAGAATACATTCCAGGTCTTTCTTGCTGAATTGTGTTTTCTCCATCAGAAATGTCCTCCTTTGATGTTTCACAGTCTTAGAGTCTTAATGCGTATTTCTCTGTTCACTAAATCAATCAAAATGTTATATGTCTGCTGAATCAACACAGATTTGCATGATAATTTCATTATGAGACAAATTTGTCTATTTGTTGTATGTTGTAGCTCGATGTGTGTGTGTGTGTGTGTGTGTGTGTGTGTGTGTGTGTGTGTGTGTGTGTGTTTGGTTACAGGAGCAGTCTCCGTTCTATTAATAGCCTAGGGTCAGAGTTTTAACACTCTCGCCCTGTTGTGAAGCTTGGTTCAGAAATATGGTTGTTATTCATTTCATTCTTAATGATAACATTCTGCATGCCATTCATACTAGTTTGCTTCCCATGATGTTAATAGACATGCGGTTTTAGTCATCAATTATGTTGATTGAAACTTCTCTTAGAGTCTTTTAAATTTTATGGCCAAATCTTTTCAAACTTAGTTTTCCTCAAAGTGCTGTGCTTTCAATCACGTATTTAAGGTCTTGTCCCTAACTTAATACACAATAAATATCTCAGTCTGTACTGTTTGTCCACAGTATTTCCATACACAATAGACTTCTGCTTTGTTCCTTACAAAGTTCAGAATCTCAATAAATCCTAACTCTCAGTGTTTTGACCACCGTCTTTGACTATACAGCGCCTTCTATTCAAACTATAATTATTTTAATTTAGTACTTTCCAATATCAATACATCTCCTTTTTGAATTTTTTTTAGATTCGTTCTAGAACAGCAATTCAGGTTAAGCAAATAATTACATTGTGCCTTACCTGTTTCGCTGAATCTAGCATCCTGTTCGTTAGAAGCCATTTGATATAATGTTCGTGACGCCATTTGATAATAAGGAGATCTTTCTTGGTCACGTGGCCGGAAATTATATATTGATGACTCAGAGAGAAGGTTGAATTGTAATCATTGTATTAGGCAGATCTGGGTTGCATTCCCATGTACAGATGTTTCCAAGGCAGCATGCTCTGTTAAGTCCAAGCTTCAATCATGGCTACGACATGGCTGGTGCCGAGCCTGGCTGTGGCATAGAGATGCCAAGCCAAGTACTGATGTTTGTTACAGCTTATATACAGTTCTCAGAGAGGGAAATAGCTTTACCTCGTAACTTACAATAGTGACATTAGTTCCCATACATGGCTATGCTGTGTTCATGCTGTTCTGTCTTGCTGCTGACCACTGGGCTAAGGCTCCTATGTCCTTTAGAGTTAAACTGGTCTCACTGTTACTTGATATGGTATGTGCCTGCTCCTAAAGAATGTTGTTTACTACTGAGAGTGGGCACACATAAAATATGTTTAAGGTTAAACAATGAGTATTGCAATATTTGATAGGCACACAACATTTGGCATTATAGTCACACAAAAACGCATCATATCACTCACACAAGGCCCGTCCGCACGCACACACACACACACACACACACGCGCACACACACACACACACACACACACACACACACACACACACACACACACATATAGATAAGACTGGTTTAACTAAGCATTGCATGTCTTTGTTACCGCTCATTGCCTTTGACTACTAATTGCTCATTGACTACAATGCTAGCATCAGCCTTGCCAATGGACATTTCTTTGGTCTTTTTACACATGGGTGATCTCATGCATCTCCTCTATTGTTCAATTGTTTTATGACGACATGTTTTGTGATTTTGGTAGTGATACTGTATGAATGATTTTTGTTTGAGAGTGAGATCAAACATTAGTTGACATTATGAAACTTCATGAAATATGGTTTTGATAGTGTCGTTTTATTGGGTATGTTTTTAGAGACCTTTGTATTGTATTAATGAAGATCTTGATTGAATGTACATCTTGATCAATAGACACATGCCCACCTTTGATTTACTGTTATGTTGACTGTGGATGTTGCTTTGTTTATATGCTAGCATGTCTTTTGGGCCAGCTTAGTACGTACAGTACATAAACATCAGTTTCTCAATAGTAGTGAAAATACAGGTCATGTCGTTCATGCATTCAGATGCTGTCAGCTGGCTCAGTAAACACTGCATTGACTTTTACACACAGTTCAGTTGAAACTCTCAAACTCTCCATATTTGCATCAGTCTATCTCTCCCTTCTATAAGAATGACGAAATGGGATGTAGACCCCGTTCAGAAATAATGTGGGCTGGGCTGCATGACCACACTTCACATTGTCACAGTGTGGAAGGATCCACTTCTACACACAATAGTATTGTGGATTTAAGAGGGCAGATGAATGGAGAGCTGGGCTCCCGGTAATCTCTGTCTGTCAACGGTCTACCCTACACAACACAATCTCTGAGTCCATCACATCAACGTGGGGCAAGGACCACTTCAATCCCCATTGTGTCAGTGCACAAAAGGTCGTGCAAGGGAAAGTATTGGTAAAAGCTGGACGTCACTCAACTTTTTTTCTTCCAATTTACATAGCATATTTGTGGGTATAAAATACAACAAAAACAATACTAAACAATAAATGTAATACAAACAATATGATCTAATACCAAACCATAGACCCCCAATAAGAAACCATGGAAAGAAATGGGAGAAAAATATAGGGCACAGTGGCAAAAAACCCCTGGGAGGAAGAAACCTTGAGAGGAACCAGTCTCCAGGTGGGACCCATCCTCCTCTGGTTGATCAGGTGCTGAATAGTAAACTAATGTGGAATGTGGTGTGATGGAAATGTTCAGGGGTCCATTAGGGCAGCTTCCTGGTGGCACCCGGCTGGGGTGAGAGAGATAACACCAGGAGTGATACTGATGATCATTTCTGGGCTATAGGAGTAGAGGTACAGTAATGTGTACTTATGCACAATAAATTGTTCAATAAAGAGGGAGGGCAGATTCCTTTGGGCAAGAAATCCCATCTATTTCCCACACTATCCTCCTGTATGAAATCTTAAGCAGCAGCAGTCTTGTTTTTCATGAGGAATGATGGGGAATCAGTGTTAACAGTCTCAGTGAGTGTGCTCACAGTTGGAATTTTTGAGAGGGTGCTGGTGACACACAGGTGTTATGCCACTAAAGAGCTGTCTCCAAGCAAACAGAGGAAAAATAACAGGGAGAGCAAAGTGTGGGGCTCTGCTGGGAGCTAGGCTATTACAGAGAGCAAAAAAAGAATCTTTACATCATAGGGGTTCTCTTGCAATGCCATTAAAGTGCTTAACAGCGCGAGTGCTGACTGACTCTCAGCACAGCATGTTATTGTGTGTGATTGTTTTGAATGAGGTTCAAAACAAATGGGGCCCAGGCCAGACCAAGGCAGAGCAGTTCAGTTGTGATAGACAGCAAGTCACCAATAGTGAAGCCTCTATGGTACTGTACATGAACTGGTGTATCAGTCACCTCAGCCACTAAAATAGCGATAGCATAATCAGTGCTGTACTTTATTAACAAAGGAAAGATAAAACAAATTGGATCTTAAAAGGAGACCAATTTCAAAAGGAGTCCAATTTAGCATCAAACAAGATTCAATTGAGTGAAACCCCTTGGGGTGCAACCCTACTGTGTTATCCACTGTGATATGAATTGTGCTATCCCTGTGGATGAATTTCATCATCATCACACTTGTAAAACAAGAACATGGAGCCAATAGTGCAGACCAACCATTCCAATATAGAATTATGCAAGGTGTCTTATCTAGTCTGTGTTTGGACTCAACCTGAGTCCATAAACATATGTCTCCTTATGGCATATATTGACACCCAAAATACTCTAGCGTATCTTGTGAGAGACTAGCACTTGGAGAGGGTAATAGCTCTCTCTGATGTAATTTGTTAATTTGAGGCGAAGCTGTGTTTGTGTATCATCTACTCCCTCTCTGTTTCTGATCGGCTGGGGTTGGTATTATCCTGAATACACACAGGAGGCTCCACTGGCCACTGAATCATTAGCATGGTGATAGCATAATCAGGATTACCGAATTACAACATGGGGAGATGTATCCAGTGATTGAAAATTAGATTTCCCCAGTGTGTGTGCATAGTTGCACTTTTGTTATTTTGTGTGAAAATGGGTTAGAATTGTCTAATTTGGCTTGAAAAAATATTCTAGGCAAGGCAAGTTTATTTGTATAGCACATTTCATACAACAGGGGCAATTCAAAGTGCTTTACATACATTATTTAGAAATACAGCAAGAGGACCATAGTAAGAAAATACAAATTACAATGAATAAAAGCAAATAAGAAGTAAATAGATAACACATTTAATAAGACAATAGTTAATGGTTAAAGACATTGATAGAAGTGTTTGTGTTTAATCATAACTGCTGCAAAACATGAAGGTTTTTAGCTTAGATTTAAATGTTTTAAGGGTTTGGGCCTGTTTGATTTCTTCAGGGAATTTGTTCCAGGAGCATGCGGCAGCGTGACTGAAAGCTGCTGCACCGTGTTTTGTTTTCACTCTTGGAATGATTAGCTGATTAGTCTCAGCTGACCTTAGGGACTTTGCGGGAATATAGGGTGGGAGGAGATCTCATATGTATTTTGGTCCAAGACCATTTTGTGATTTGCATGTAATTACGGTAGGAGGATTTTGAATTCTACTCTACTTCTATTTTGTGGTCGGTCATGGATTCAAGTAGCGGACAAGTAATGGTGTATTTGTTTCAAGGACCAATAAGTAGAAAATGGCATAGAACATTGAGTAGAACCCTCAGCAAACAGTATATGGATTTCTCCAACAAGAAATGCAAATCAAGCAATGGGCAAATTGTAATCCCTTCATGTTTTAACAGGTGAAGTACCACAACACAGCACAGCCAGCTGCCTATAAAGGTACTCTGCATTGGTGATGAAATAGCTCAGAGCGAAAAAAGTGTTGTTACAGTATAGCACAATCCTATAAAAGGCGGAATGCATTGCATCAGACTGTGAATTATTTTCCACACAGTTGCAAAAGGCCCTGAATATACTTGCAGTTTACTTACACTGAAAGCCATTGTAGGATTTGTGCGTTGCTGTTTCCATGGAGATCTCACACAATTGTGCTGACAACTGTTTTTCTCCTCCCTATTATTTCAATTTAAGATTGAACTGACAGGAAACGTACTGAAGGGATTTTGCCATGAAAAGTATACAACAAACATGTAATGCTTTTGTTGATATGGGGAGGCAGCGTCATAGAATACATTATTTTACTTTAGCATAGTATATATCAGTACCTTGAGGAATGACGGTTTATGATGGCTTAGCTTTCTCTGGAATTCAAGGACAGTCTCAGCCTTAAAGGACATAAAGGTATAAAGATGATGCTCTTTGTTTTGAACTTAAGGAAGAAGTATGATTTAATTTAGTTTGTGCTTCAGGCTTCCACTAGCACAGCTACTGTAAACCTGCTTTAGGCTGAGTATGTCTGGAAAGTTATATGGTTGTACTGTATCTCTCTGAAAAGGAAAGCTGGCTGCTTTTCACATGTGTACAGTACCCTGCCAACGCACTTCAAGGTGCCAACAGAATTAGTTTTTTCTCCTTCAGCTCAAATTATTATCATTCACTTTAATGAATTTAGGCGATGCCTAGGCACTGCCATGACAGGCAAATAATGAACCATTCTTTAAACAGAGACCTCTCTTTTCTGCCATGCCCCCTCCTGGAATAATTATCAGTTCATTACCAGCCAGCCGACATGTTGACAGGTAGGTGGTTGTGTAATTCAAAGGCTCAGAAGCAGCCGATGGGTGCTTCAGCACTATGGCCTAAGCCTCCCTCATGCCACATAGCCTGGTTATTAGTGGTTCACATTTAAAGCAACATTGAATAAGGAAAAAGTATGAACGTGAATGTCAAACAATATGCAGTATAATATTCAACAATGCAATTCTGGAGTTTAAAAGAAGGTAGCCTCACCACTTTATAGATACAGCTCTGGAAAACATTAAGAGACCACTCCATATCTTTCTGAAATCAGCATGTCTACATGTATGGCAGCCATTCCATTCCAGTCTCTGTTGAATTACAACACAGGCACACCTCATTCTACTTAGTGAGGTGCTGAATAAGAGATCACCTGAACCAAATCTTATTTAACAAGGAAAAGTATAAAAACCATTGCTGTGGTCATCACTATCCTCTTGCAATAGGACCAGCTGGATGGCAAAAACAGTGCTAATAGTACTTCATAAGCAATTGGAATAAAACAAATAACTATTGACCATGGCAAAAGAAAAGTTTTGAGTGAGGAAAAGAAGGGTTCAATTCTGGCTTTACCGGCAGATGGATACAGTGATCGTTAGGTTGCTTCCATCCTTAAAATGTCAAACATGGCGGTTCATAAGAACACGGTCAAGCAGCAAACATCAAACAACAAAGCTACAGACTGGCAGAGGGTGAAAACGACTCTCCAGTGACGGGGATGTGACCGCCAACTCATTCGAATGTCACTCATCAACTGTAGGATGACATCAGATCTACAAAAAGAATGGGTTGAAGTGCATGGTTGCATCGCGGTTGAAGTGCATAGTGAGAACGGTTCAAAACAGGCTCCTAGGGGCTGGGCTGAAGTCGTGCAAAGCTAGAAAAAAGCCCTTCATCAATGAGAAGCAAAGAAGAGTCAGGCTGAGGTTTGCAAAAGACCATAAGGATTGGAACATAGAGGACTGGGGTAAGGTCATCTTCTCTGATGAGTCCAATTTTCAGCTTTGCCCAACACCTAGTCATCTAATGGTTAGACGGAGACCTGGAGAAGCCTACAAGCCACAATGTCTTGCACAAAGTCTCACAAAGTATCAGTGATGATTAGGGCTGCACGATTTGGGGGGGGAAACATCGAATTGCGATTATTTGGACAGATATTGCGATTGCGATTTAATTTGCGATTATTTTTTTGAAAGTGACCCAAAGGAAGTTTTTGTAAAGTGTGGCCATATCTCCGGCTAGGAAGGTCGTATCAACGTGCAGTTTGTACGTCTTCAGGGGACTTAGAGGCTCCCTCCTCTAGCAGCCCCACAGCCCGAGCTACGAGTGAAAGAACTAAACTTACATTGGGTTGCTTTAAAGTTGGGTTGCTTTAAAATCAAGCTTCAGATTAAAACATGTGATGGAGCATTACTAACCTGACTCAGGTGGTTTGTTTCACACAACCATCTAGGAAAGCTTCATTGGAAGCTGTTTGGAAAAGGGCAGGTACTTTCAAAAATACTTGGCAGGTGATTGGATGAATCTGTCTATCACCTTCTATCATGGACTAATTTCAGAGAGCATTACCACATGATACCATCAAACTGTTAACTGCTCTTATGCCATCAAACTGTTCTAATGCAAGGATGAGAACTTAAAAGATATGAATTGGAACAACATATTTATGTATGGGTTTTTTAAACAGCTGCCATTTTGTTTCTCTCAAGTGTCAAAACAATTTGAACAATTCCAATATGAAAATAAAATAGGACCTTTCTACAAACAAGGTTATTTAATTATGGCTCAGGAGCAGCATCTAAATATTGCACATACTGCAATCAAGTTAAATAAAGTCATAATAAAAATGTCCAGTAAAAAAGAATAGGTCCTTTCTGTAAACATTGAAATAGATAAAGCTCTTCAACTCGTCGTAATGTATGAAGTGCACGGCTCGACCGCAGATCGGTTGTTGTTGCATAGTACTCCACATTTTTCAGCTCCGTACGTGCGGGATGGAATCACATTATCTTTTATCCAGCGTTTGGATGACTTTTTTAAACTCTTCGTTGCTCACAGTGTTAATAGACACCACGTCTTTAGCGAGGTAATGCGTGATGGAATTGGTTATTTCACGGTGCCTTCGTGAGAACAGCCGCAAACGACTCTAAAACTCTAGTTTGCTTAACGTTAGACCGGGCTACGGGACTTTCACTTAACTCTCTGTTTCTGACCGTACACTCGTCATAGAGCTGCCCGTGGTACTTTTTCAAGTGCTGATACAGGTTTGTGGTGTTGCCTCTGGATGGAGCGATTGTTCCACGACAGGTCGTGCGCAACACCTGCTTTTGTTGCACATCCTAAACCCGAAATACTTACAACAGAAGTGCTGTTTTTCTTCAGGACTAAATCGTTGCTTCTGGCTCTGCTGAAGCCATTTATCCACCATGAATGTTGCTAGCTACTGAAACGTCTTCACAGATTCACACCTGGGCGTTTCACGTGCAGTGTTGTTGGGTGTGTGCGTTCATTGACGTTGAATCCGACGCGCTGTATAATGTATCCCAAATCGCAGGCTTTGCGATTTGCTAATCGCACCATCTCAAATCGCGATTTCGATTTAAAATCGATTAATCGTGCAGCCCTAGTGATGATCTGGGAGTGCGTCAGCAAGGCTGGAATTAAGCAGATTTGTTTTTGTGAAGGACTCATGAATCAAGCCATGTACAGTTGTCCTGGAAGAAAACTTGCTGCCTTCTGCTCTGACAATGTTCCCCAACTCTGAGGATTGTTTTTTCCAGCAGGACAATGCTCCATGTCACACAGCCAGGTCAATCAAGGTGTGGATGGAGCACCATCAGATCAAGACCCTATCATGGCCAGCCCAATCTCCAGACCCGAATCCCACTGAAAACCCATAGAATGTGATCAAGAGGCCATCAAACAAAGCTGAGCTGCTTGAATGTTTGTGCCAGGAGTGGCATAAGGTCACCCAATAGCAATATGAAAGACTGATGGAGAGCTTACCACCCAAAAAACTAATATTGATTTCTGAACTCTTCCTAAGTTAAAACATTAGTATTGTGTTAGTAAAATGAATATGAACTTTTCTTTCTTTGCATTATTCAAGGTCATTCAAGGTTATTTTGACCAGTTGTCATTTTCTGCAAATAAATGCTCTAAATGACAACAAACACATCTATAAATAGTAAAACCAGATAAACTGATAATTTTGCAGTGGTCTCTTAATTCTTTTTCAGAGCTGTACTTTCTGCAAAGTATTTCTCCAGGCTTCCCAAACTCTGAAAGCCTGGTCTCAGCAAGGTTAAAAAGGGGGTAACCCTGCTGTATGTCATACCTCAAAATCCAATGCTCTCATATTAAAACAGGATCTTAAAGCTCCTTGATAGAATTCTTTGGTCTTCCATAATCAGGGAGATATTAAAGCTCTCTTACATGGAGGGCCTGTTGGGGGTACTCACACATCCAATGTAATATTAATACCCGCTGGGACAAGTCACAGCTTCAAAGGGGGCTTTCTTCGCTTATGCTTGAAAGAGGGTTCTTTGGCCATTGACTGTTTCTCTAGTTGGCAGGATCCTCTTAACTAAGCATTGCCATTTCTCTCAGCTTGACACATATCAAAGTTGACTGTCAAATTTAAGTGACCACTCTTTGCCATTTTAGAGGAGTTCAGAAGGATTTCACGTAGATGTGGTCCTTGAGACCAATAGCCCACAGTGTAGATCATGAGCAGTATTTGTGCATTCTGGGTGTCATGGTACTGTAGTGATGATTAAGGTGGAATATAATCCATTGCTGTTTCATACAGTGTATCCATATACACTATTCATCTGTATCATCATCACAATCTTTATATGCCTCATCAATGTATATTTTGTTGTGTTGTTGGTACAGTACATTGTGTCTATGTATGCCTGGAGTGCCTGTCTCTCCTCTCTCCACGGCCTGCAGGCTTGGGTGGGAGGAAATCTGGAGGGATGTCAATCGTTTTCAAATGCTGGGACATCCTATCCCATGCTATGACAGCACTATATTCCACAGAGTCTGCCCAGTGTCTCACAAAACTCCCAGTGAATGAAGTTCAGCTCCTCCAATGTAACAATCCCCACACCCTCTCTCTCTGTTATTTCTCACAATTGCATGGTACAGAATAATCATTACAGAAAGTATAATTTATGCTATCCATAACTAAGGTGTAGTGAAGTAACCACTGTCGTACTGTAGTGTGTAGTGTTTCACCGTTTTTTTTATGGATACTGCTACAGTACAAAACGACATATTTCCAATGCTATTACAAATTCCATGCCAGGATTGCATTTGGTTGCGACAGAATGGGTTGTGCTCCAGTAGGTTTTTGCCCACACAGTATATCTATGACACTGTTATTTTGATGTGTTTCATTCATCAAGATGTGAGTTTTCTACAATACACAAACTACACACTGTGAGAAGGCATGGTATACACAGGTATGAGAGGAGCTAGTAGTATTGATTGGACGTAGGAGTATTGTATCTATTGTACTGTACATTGCAAGAATGGTTGCAGCAACGTATGTGAAAGACTACTCTTTGCTGAGCCAGTGGGGAATTACATGTTCAGCAGCGGCTGTTTTGTCAGTGAGGTTCAATAACAGCCTTTTGTGAAACGGCTAAAGAAAAATCTGCTCTAGAGATGGATGGATTTTTTTTTTTTCTTCATGTTTTTAGGGCATTTCTGCTTTATTGGGATAGAGACAGTAGAGATTGACAGGACGGATGGGTGAGAGAGAGGGGGGATGACATGCAGGATATGGAGACTGCCAGAATCGAACCGGAGACCCTGCGATGATATGGAATGTGCCTTAGTCTGCTACGCCACTTATGCCAGATGGATGGATTTTTACCATTCAAAATTAGCCACAATGGACTGACATCACTACAGAACACGAAGCTTGCTGATATACAAAGCATACACTACAGTATCTTCAGAGGCATAGTAAAATACATATACATATAAACTGCATACATACAAACATACTGTACATGTGTACCTTCTTCATACTGTGCAAACAAACAACGTACAGTATTCAGTGTGTACATAGCCTGGACATGTCCTGTGTCTGAGAAGTACTATGCAATTCGTTTGACTCTTCAACTGCTCGATTAGAACAGTTATTCTCTCCTTGGCAGTTTGCCTTCTTGTCTATGTGACTCACTCCTGGGTCGTGGTGAGATGTTGCAGCTACAGCTACAGGGCACTGCTCTGCGCCTGTTCCCCTCCTCCAGCCATGACTGGCACCATCAGGTGTAACCATGCCAAGACTGTACTGGATGCTGTATGCCAGCGGTGGCTGTGCCTGGTTGGCACTGGGTGAAATGGTCCAGAGGGAGCCCTGGCTCTGACATGTCGCCTGTCACAGACGACAAAATCCCGCCAGACAGACAGGACCACGCTCTGCTTCCCTCTCTCCTCAGGGTGGCAGCTAGGCCCCTGTGTGCTGGGCTATCTTGGCCACCTACACTGTCATGTCCTGCTCATCCAGGCCTCCCTGTGTGAGCAAAGGGACACCTGTAGCAGCTTGGCCTCTTTTCTCTCTAGGCGGTCTGCCGAAGAGAACAAAGTCTCCTCTGGCTGCCAACAGGCTAGGGCTGACCGTCCAATTTTCCCCTAGATGAGTGGCACAGTGAAATGTATTTAAATGGGTCACCTACAGCTCTGAATGAAAAATGTTTTTTAAAATCAATTTTTCCATTTGCCACATTGATGCCATAGTTTTTTGCACTGCTGCTTTTATCAGAGGGTGTTCCTCCTATTAGTTTCCTACATGCATTTCTATTTTCCTCAACACAAAAGGTATAATGTGGAGCACAATAAGCACTTATTCTTGCTTGAACACTGTTAAAAGAATCATAATAGCCCAATTGCATTCGTTTTGTGTACACATTTTTTTAAAGCCCAAACTAAGTCCTGTACATACTAATGTCTCATACTGCAGATTCACTATTATGAACTAGACAGGGACAATTCCTGTGGAAATGGTGAAGTATGCTTGCCCCACACAGGCAGTAGGGGGCAGGTCAGTGGCCTTTGGGCCACCCCCCTGCACCTGGGCCACCCCCCTGCACCTGGGCCACTCCCCTGCACCTGGGCCACCCCCCTGCACCTGGGCCACCCCCCTGCACCTGGGCCACTCCCCTGCACCTGGGCCACTCCCCTGCACCTGGGCCACTCCCCTGCACCTGGGCCACTCCCCTGCACCTGGGCCACTCCCCTGCACCTGGGCCACCCCCCTGCACCTGGGCCACTCCCCTGCACCTGGGCCACTCCCCTGCACCTGGGCCACCCCCCTGCACCTGGGCCACTCCCCTGCACCTGGGCCACCCCCCTGCACCTGGGCCACTCCCCTGCACCTGGGCCACTCCCCTGCACCTGGGCCACCCCCCTGCACCTGGGCCACCCCCCTGCACCTGGGCCACCCCCCTGCACCTGGGCCACTCCCCTGCACCTGGGCCACCCCCCTGCACCTGGGCCACCCCCCTGCACCTGGGCCACTCCCCTGCACCTGGGCCACCCCCCTGCACCTGGGCCACTCCCCTGCACCTGGGCCACTCCCCTGCACCTGGGCCACCCCCCTGCACCTGGGCCACCCCCCTGCACCTGGGCCACCCCCCTGCACCTGGGCCACTCCCCTGCACCTGGGCCACCCCCCTGCACCTGGGCCACCCCCCTGCACCTGGGCCACTCCCCTGCACCTGGGCCACCCCCCTGCACCTGGGCCACCCCCCTGCACCTGGGCCACCCCCCTGCACCTGGGCCACTCCCCTGCACCTGGGCCACTCCCCTGCACCTGGGCCACTCCCCTGCGAAGACCGGGTTTCTCTCGCTCACCCAGGGGCTGAGTTGTGGGATTTGTGTGTGTGTGTGTGTGTGTGTGTGTATTTGTGTGTGTATGTGGGCCAGTCCCCTGCACCCCCTGCGAAGACCGCGTGTCTCTAAGTCACCCAGGGGCCAAGTTGTGGGTTTTGTGTGTGTGTGTGTGTGTGTGTGTCTGAGTGTGTGTGTGCGCGTGGGCTAGCTAACTAGCGCTAGCTAACTACCTGCCTAATCCCTCCTCACAAGCACTATTTAGTTACTGCCAAGCTAACTAGCGCTAGCAATATTACCCAAATGTCTCTCTCCCTCTCTGTCTCTCTCCCTCTCTCTGTCAGTGGGACACCTCTAAAAGTCCTGCCATGAAAAGCCTTTTGACAGTGGCAGTTAGTGGTTGTCATGACAACTCACTCTAAAAGTGAGAAACTGGTTAAACTGAAAAAACTATTAATGCTAGGGCTTATTATGTTCCGATTTTTTGTGACAGTGAGAGTCGCTGAACATATAGATGGAAAATGTGTGTAGCCTATGTCGACTTTTTGAAAAAACTATTTTTCTCACTCTCTCTTCACTCTGTTCTCAACATTCCATCAATTCATTCCTAAACCGTATCCCATAACCTTCAGAGTGGGAACGAGCTGCATGCTACGACACCTCTCATGTCTATCTAGTGCCAAAACTGTGGGACAAGTAGCCGTGGCAAATTTATAACAATAACACACACTACAATAACAATAGTGTTGCTTGCTACTTACTGCAAGCACACTAATGATAACATCTAGTTAATCTTACGGCTGAGTACAGTAGCTACAGTAGATTCTGTATGGTTTAAACGTGTGATAGATGTTTACTCCCATAGCTGGCATACAAATTAAGTTTTCTCTGTCTGAACTAATTTAGTTCATGTATCTTAAGTAGCTCAAGCACATAATATGCAATATGCAAAGTGCTTAGATTTGATTGGCTTTTACGTTGCTAGGCACTTTTTGTTGCAGTGCAGCAAGGGTTGTGTTGGGAAAATGCATGGAATACACACTTTCACACACTGACACAGCTGGTCGTATTGAGAGTACCACTCTCATAAATTCAGCATAATCCCACCATCAGATAGAGCATTAAGTAGTTCACACTAACGCACAGCACATAGATCTTAATGCCTTAAATATATGTTTTATGTATATTTAATGTACCTTTTGCTTATTGTTATTCAGTGTTTTTCTTTCTCAAATACAGTTAACTGTTACATTATCATTTACATTACATGTTTACATTTGATGTCTGTTGCATTATCAATTAAAGCGCATTATAAATTCCCAAAGAGCATACAATGTGGTCACACAATGAATAAGTAATAAAAACACTGTTTTTTCAATTTATTGTACACTTAGCATAGGGTAATATCAATTTAATTCACCAGCTGTATGATAGGAGTATAATCCCTAACCAGCTGTATGATAGGAGTACTCCCTAAATATCTGTATGATAGGAGTATACATTGTTGTTCATCTGGGTGGTACTTCATGGTTAATGTATGAATACAAGAGGCAGGCCATTGTGAGTCTGAGATTCCATCAGTTGGAATAGTCAAACTTGTCTCTTGATAACCCTCTTAACTAGTTTTGCTATTCAAGCTAGAAATGTGAACATTTACTAAATGAAATGGCGGACCCAATAACACTTAGCGCCTGGCGCTATATCTCAAAGGTAAACTCATGAATGTCCATGAATAACGTGAAGGGCATAGGTGTAGCACTAAGGCATAAACAAGGATTTGAGACGTAATTGCCAGGTTTCACTGCAGATTTGGCGCATTGTGAGCTCCCTCTCTGATTAAATCACAAACAATGTCCACATTCTGGAGACATTCAGACACATTCAGTGGTTTCAGTTTTGACTGCTTCACCTCAATGCAATGTACTGGTGAGTCATGGTTTCAAGTCTGTGAAGGACCACAGTTCTCTTTCTCCCTTCAATCCAGAGGCCAGATGTTCTGTAAAAAACTTCTGAAAAGTATGTTAATTTATGCACTCAATACTTGGTTTGGGCTCCTTTTGCACAAATTACTGCATCAATGCGGCATGGCATGGAGGCAATCAGCCTGTGGCACTGCTGAGGTGTTATGGAAGCCCAGGTTGCTTTGATAGCAGCCTTCAGCTCGTCTGCATTGTTGGGTCTGGTGTCTCTCATCTTCCCCTTGACAATACCCCATAGATTCTCTATGGGCTTCAGGTCAGGCGAGTTGGCTGGCCAATCAAGCACATTAATGCCATGGTAATTAAACCAGTTACTAGCCTCAGTCCACTCCTTATGAAGTTTCCCCAAGTTCTTGAATTCAGCCTTGCTTGACAATCCTCGCAAGGCTGAGGTCATCCCTGTTGCTTATGCACCTTTTCCTACCACATTTTCCCCTTCCAGTCAACTTTCTATGGATATGCAGACGAGCTGAAGGCTGCTATCAAAGCAACCTGGGCTTCCCTAACACCTCAGCAGTGCCACAGGCTGATTGCCTCCATGCCATGCCGCATTGATGCAGTCATTTGTGCAAAAGGAGCCCAAACCAAGTATTGAGTGCATAAATTAACATACTTTTCAGACGGTCAACATTTCTGTTTTATAAATCCTTTTTTTTATTGGTCTTATGTAATATTCAAATATTTTGAGATACTGGATTTTTGATTTTCATGAGCTGTAAGCCATAATCATCAACATTAAAACAAAAAAGGCTTGAAATATTTCACTTTATGTGTAATGAATCTAGAATATATAAAAGTTTCACTTTTAGAATTAAATTATGTAAAATAATGAACTTATGAAATATACTTTTTTTTGTAGATGCACCTGTATTATCTTATTTTCAGTACAGGTGTATTGAATTATTTATTATTCAAATTCTATTCTACTGCATTGATGACGTTATAGATAAGAGACAATCCTGGGTCAATCCTGCGCTAGTCTCACTAGGTCAGACTCTCCATTTAAATGGAGCCTGCCGAGTCTGACGGCGCACCCATCGAAAAGTGATGAATTTCACCAGTGACACACAGATTCTACCGACAAATAGAGAGGCGGCAGAGATTTTATAAAACTATATAGAAAATGTAATGCTCACTGCTGACCTGCCAAATGCTGGCATATGGAATCACTGTACCATAAGGAATCAATAGTACAGTGAATACAGTACAGTCAAAAAGCACAAATCAACCTATATTATTGTACATAAGACATCAAAAGGTACTTGAAACTCACTCATACTTAACTTATACCTACATGTAGATTACATTGAATAGGTGCAAGACATACTGTAAAAAAAGTGAACTTGAAGTGTTTTTTTTTAAGAGAAATACTTACCATCCTAAGATGGAAGCAATTCTGATTACTACTGTACATTTGTTGAGCATATAGGCCCTTTTACTAAGCCTTGTTCAGGCTTTGGAAAAGAAGAAGTGAAGTAACCATCCCAATTTGGAAATAACCTGTGAATAAGAGTGCCCTTCTCATTGTACCATCCCTTTAGGGCATCCAGCTCCCAAAATACTCTCCTGCATTTTTTATGAGTTTTGCAAGGTATCTGTCTGTCGTGTTTCAGTGTTCACTTACTCCACAACAACCTTTGAGTCTTTAACCTTACAACAAGTTTCCACAAATGGCCTACTTTTTTCAGTGGCAGACAGATGGAAAGCTCTGTAGTGAATTTGACAAGGGACTGCAGCAATTTAGTATTTTTAGAGAGTCTCTATGTATAGTACTGAAATACCTCAACGTTGAGCATGGGTGTGTAAGCTTTTGTTTCAGCCCTAATCTATCATAGCTAATTCAGCAAATGATATTAGTATCAGGTGTGTTAAAGCGGTCTGGAACACTTCACACCCTGCTTCCTATACAGTAGAAGGACGGTTGGCTACCTCTGATGTAGAAGAATAACATCTCAGCTTTCATGACTGATTATTTATTTATTTATTTAAAATATATATATATTTCTTACCCTATTTAGAGCCACACAGATCATGCAATGTACAGTACACTTTTCCCACTTTGAAAATACTTCAAGTACACTATAGGCTTATCGAGAACAGCATGTTTATTACAAAGAAACAGAATAATGATTGCTGAAAAGACACTCAGGGCCGGTTTCACAGACAAGGCTTAAGCCTAATCCTAGACTAAAAAACATCTTCAATGGAGATTTTACATTGAAAGTGTGATTTAGTCCAGGACTAGGCTTAAGCCTTGTCTCTGAAACCGGCCCTCAGTGTTTCACCTGTCACAGAACATACTTGACCAGACTATTCGGTTAGACTTGAAGATGTAGTGAAAGGGTTCTTTAAGCTGACCTGCAAGTATTTTCACAAGACAACACAGATCATTTCATAGTTCTTTCCTAAGTAATTAGCACAGCACTGACATTTCTCTTTGACCGGTGGGAAATTAGGTCCTAATTAGCCTAATTCTTGTATTAATTATCAGTTTTTTATTACGGAGATGCACTAAGGAATAGTGGACTCTCAACAAGTAAAAGTTGATACTTTCAAAAAGTTTGAATGAAAAACATAAAAAAACCGGCAGAGTCCTTTTGAAGTAGTTCTGGCAGCTGTTTCATGTTTGTTTCACGCCTCCCGACCCTGACCTTGATTTCTGACTGCCCTCCTCCCACTTTCAAACTGCTGGTACCTTTTCCTTTTTCATTAATTAGACTTGCTTAAGAAAATAAACACCCTATTATCTTTTCAAACCAGTTTTCTCCTATAAAGCCAAATCTACTGCATTGTAGTTGCAATGCAATGGTATTTTTACTCGATACTTTCCCACAGAAAACACGCTAAAGTTTCAACAATCATCATTAATTCATGACTGGCTCTCTCTGGACCTCTTTTCAAAGCTTGGGTTTATTCCCCTGTTGTTCCTCTTTCAGTTGTTTCCCACTGCAGAACATCCAGTGTGTTGCAGAGGGAAATATGTCTCTTGGATGCTATTTCACAAGGATTTCCTAGCAGGGTTTTCTGCTAGTTATAGTGAGTGGATCTCTAGGAACTTCATTCAGGTCCAATAAACAAACATTACAAGACCATGCGAACGATAAGACTGATTAAAAATTAAATTTGTTAGCAGTTGTTTCTTTCATAAATCTGGCTTTGCATAAAGCCTTATTATTTTCTATCCACAATGATGTACCCATCGATTCTAACTGAGTATAGAACAGTTGTGTATCTATGGATGCACCTGCCCCACACAAACGTATCGTTCATGTCTGGTCTGTCTGTCAGACTAGACATCTTTCCTTACAGTGGTGCAGCCAATGATGATGATCAGCTGGAGTAGAGACACCATCCAGGGGGCTGCTGAGTCCTCAGCCAGGAAGCAAGTGTAACTAAAGCTGGCATATTCATTAAGTAGCTGTCTGGAAAAATGGACCAAAATCCAATCAAATAGCCTGCCAGGGGAAGACGATGAGAACAAAAGCTTGGGTGACATTTCAGTGACAGCTGACATCTCTTCCCTGACAAATGGTCTTTGCTACCCAGACAAATCTATTTTAGTCAACTGGGAGTATTTTTCACGGACAGAATATTTTTGTCCGCTATGCTGTATGCTATGTTGTACCGTACGGCAATGTTGTCATACACTTTATTTCCCCAGCTCATTTTGCACCATCCAAAGTAAATACTGTAGGGTTCCTTATAGAATGTTTACATGCAATGCTGCGTAGCTAATTAAGTGGCTGAACAAAACTAATTTGAAAATGAGGGATGAAGCACTTTGCCATTGTTCACACCGGAGTGTCCCTGATTAGATGTTGCATAGCAACCATAAAATGGGATATTATAACTCCTTGACAAAATTGGATTTGAAATGCAGCAGATCTTACAGATAAGACATTCTCTAAAGGCTGATGTGCTCATAACTTACTCTACTCTATATCGGAATTGTTCTTCCATATGATCAGTGCTTTTGGACACAGCTTAGAGTACAGCATGTGTGTGTTTCTAAAAAAGATTTTTTTTCCAATTAGGTGAACCGCCCAGTAACATTTGGAGCATAAGTAATGGGGATTGTGTCCTTTTAACCTTTAGCTTTAGCCCCCCCCCCCCTTTTTTTTTGACAAGCCACTAAAGTGTGACTCATTAAGTAGTTAATTTAGCCTCCTTGTTGGCAATTATGAACCTAATCAATGCTTGTGATTATGCATGACATGCTGTACATGTTGATGTTCAAGCATGTAATACATGAGACAGAACTATTTGATAATAAACCGCATTATCATAAATATTATTTAGATATGATTTACACAAGAACACATGTTGCCAGCACTGCGCAATATAACTTTCATATCTGATTAATGCAGTGGAGGATCTCATCTCCATATTCAGCAGACCTTTTCTATGTCTTAATTTATCTTGCTCTCAAAAGAACTCTCACCTGCATTATTACACAAATGCCCAGGTAGCTGAGTAATATTGTACATTGCAATGTACTGCAATGAACCAGTCAGTAATGAATGTTAGTATTGAATGCTGTTTGCATACAGTGAATAATGATCCTCAGTAGAATGACTCTTATCACTACCCCAAAACTCATTGCTATGAAGATATTTCTATATCAATAAGAGATTATGACTGGTCAGGAACCACTATACAGTATGTGAAAACCCAATGCCCATAGACTATTGAACAAATATTCAAAACAACTGGTCTATTTTGAAATGGCAGGCAAGAAGCCATAATTGTCATTGAGTAAACTACAACCTACACAGTATGAATATTACAAATGTCAAGGTTGTGAAAAAAGGTACTTTAAATAAATATCTGTCATCATATCAGGTAATACTGAACTGATATCTCTTACTATCCACTATAGCCATGATGGCAAATAAAGGATTAGCATGCTGAAATCACACACATGAAATATTTATCAATCAACCTACTTTGCATGTTGTGTTGATGAGTATTGCTTCATAGCTATTAAGGTGGCATGGCAGTACATTTAGCATTCCCCAAAGTGACACCTGTGTGTGGGAGCGCTCTCCTGACCTTCTCTGATCCAGCAGGGCAGTTGAAAATGATGCCCATAACATCTGGTAGCTCCGCCATGCCAGCAGGCAGGGGGCCATCCAATTTGCTGCGGCTCTGTGCACCCCTCAATTAACCAGATGTCTGCTGTTGGATTAGTACAGTCTTACAAAGAGCAGTCCTGACTTTCTCCAGCTGGGTCCCTGGGGATAGCCAACCACTTGAAAAGCGGCATACAGTAAGGAGTAACCAAGGAGCTCGAAAAAAATGATCATTGTCCATTTTCATCCATTCTTAATCCATCAAGTAGATTTCTATCAATGGTTTTGGACATCATATCAGCTGGAGCTCGAGCAATGCTGCTGTTGTTTTTGGCTGTAACTTGTTTTGAGGAAACCAGTTCAAAGAGATTCAATTTTGAGAGGATTAACACAGTGGGGCCTGCCTGGTGCTCAGAGCCATCCATGGTTAATGATTTGTATCCTGGGGCTAACACGAAGACATGTGCTAAGCAGAGAATAGTAAAGTTTGATGGGTCAAGGAGACAGACCCCATGCAGACAGCTGACACTGTGGGGTGTCGACTGCCAAAGACATCCTGGGAGACATCAGCCCTTACATCTCAAGACTGAGAGGGAAACAGCAGGGCTAAAACACACCTCGAAAAGTATTGCCTCACCTGTGTGTAAAAGCTAGCACAATGTATTCACTCACTTATTTTACAATCATTGCAACATTTACAAGTGTCCATAATCGCCTTGGTACAGTACATTGTGTATGCTATTTTCTACTGAATATCACACAGTGAAGTTACGTGCTTGGGCTTTCCATAGATAAAACATGCTACAGTAACATACTGTATATATTTGTAATACATGCCTGCATTAATGTGCCTCTCCGAATTTCAACAAATTGCTGCTTTTCTGCCATGATGCTTTCATGTCTCACTGCCACCTCTCTCTGCCCCCACTCTCTTCCTTCCTATAGAGGGCAACCAGATGAACAACGTGGGCACTGGTTCAGCTCTGATGAGCCAGCCCCAACCTTACCCTGCCCTTGGACAGATCAGCCATCCCTACGAACAGCAACAACCTGGCAAGGAGCTCAACAAATACGCCTCTCTCAAGGCTGTGGGTAAGACACCTTTTTCTTCCAAGATGGCGGCGCGATTACACGCGAGGCTAGAGGGGCTACCGACGTCGGTGCTTTTTAGTGTTTTTAAGTACATTTGGATGTACATTTTTATGTCAGTACTTATAGGGAACGGTTGTGTAAATAGTACCTACAGCAGACTAGACTTACTAGAAGTTGGTGCGCAAAACGAGAGGACTGTAACAACGGAATTCTTGAAACAGCAAAACATCCCACACGATATCGCTCGGACACCGGGTGAACAATGGTACACGGTCCCAACCCTCAGGCGCAAGCGTCGGCGTCGAGATCGCAAGCAACGCCGAGGCCGCAGAGGAGGCCTGCTAGCTAGGCTGAGGAGAAGCCCGGATAAGCCTGCTTTGCCGAGTATCTTCCTCTCCAACGTAAGGTCTCTGGCTAACAAGATGGACGAACTGAGACTGCAGGTAGCTTCCAATAACACCGTGGGGGACAGCTGTGTGATTATTCTCACAGAGACCTGGCTCAACGACTCCATCATCGACTCGGCGGTCGCGCTAGAAGGCCGCACTTTACACAGAGCGGACCGGACGCTGCTTAGTGAGAAGATGCGCGGAGGCGGCCTCATTATATCTACGAAGGACAGCTGGTGCTTAAACACGAAAACTGTAAGTAGCCACTGCTCCCCAGACCTGGAATACTTGACTGTTAAATGCCGACCCACATACCTCCCGAGGGAATTCAACGCGGTGTACATAACATCTGTTTACATCGCACCTAGCGCGGATGGTAGCTTAGCATTGGCGCGGCTACATGACGTCATCAGTGGTGGACAGAGCGCAGACCCACAGGCAGTACATATAATCGCCGGGGACTTTAATCATGCTGACCTGAAGGTAGTACTACCCAAGTTCTATCAGCATGTTAAATGTGCAACAAGAGGAGAAACAACACTGGACAAGGTATACACCAACATCAAGCTTGCTTACAAGGCTAGACCGCTAGCTCATCTAGGCATGTCTGACCACGTGTCAATCCTCCTGATCCCAGCCTACACTCCCATGAGGAAAAGTGCTCCCATCACCACTAAGACTGTCAGAACCTGGCCAGCAGGGTCCGCTCCACTGCAGATCTGCCTGAATGACACCTCATGGCAGGAATATGAGCATGAGGACCTGGAACAGTTCACGTCGTCGGTTCTGAACCACATAGTGAACTGCACCAACTCAGCCACCGTGGACAAACGTGTCCGGGTCTACCCCAACACGAAGCCATGGATGACTGTGAAGGTCCAAAAACTGCTCAAGGAGAGGGACAATGCCTTCTCAGCGAAGGACACACTGCTGTACAGCACCACCAGGGCTAACCTAAAACGTGGCATCCGGGAGGCCAAGGCAGACCACAGAGAGAAGATTGAGGAATGCTTCCTGAGCAACGACTCCAGGCGGGTGTGGCAGGGGGTTCAGCACATGACAAACTTCAGAGCCAACAGGCTCACAGCCGCGGAGGACGACCCCCTGCTGGCGGAAAAGCTGAACTCCTTCTACGCCCGGTTCGACGAGGGGCGAACGGAGGTAACCACAACACAAACACCACTCTCTCCAGCTCTCAGCAGCCTCACCCTCACAGAGCATGAAGTGAGACGCGTGCTGAAGGCGGTGGACCCCAGAAAAGCCTCAGGGCCGGATGGCGTCCTGGGACGGGTGCTGAGGGACTGCGCCGACCAGCTGGCCGGGGTTTTCACCAACATCTTCAACCAGTCCCTGTCCCAGGCCACCATCCCACCCTGCCTGAAAACCTCCACTATCATCCCAGTCCCGAAGAAAAGCACGGTGAGCTGCCTAAACGACTACCGCCCGGTGGCACTCACACCAATCATCATGAAGTGCTTCGAGAAACTAGTCCGGGCCCACATAGTCACACGCCTCCCGCCCAACCTGGATCCATACCAGTTCGCCTACAGAGCCCACAGGTCCACAGAGGACACCATCGCGACGACTCTCCACTCCACTCTATCCCACCTGGAGAGGGGGAACAGCTACGTGAGACTGCTCTTTGTGGACTTCAGCTCTGCCTTCAACACCATCCTTCCAGACAGGCTAGTGACCAAACTACTAGACCTGGGACTATCACACTCTATCTGTGCATGGATCAAGGACTTCCTGTCTGACCGCCCCCAGAGGGTGCGGGTGGGCTCCCACACCTCCACAGCCCTCAGACTCAGCACTGGGTCCCCCCAGGGCTGCGTGCTAAGCCCCATCCTCTACAACCTCTACCACCTACGACTTCACCCCCGTCCACCCCAGCAACTCCATCGTAAAGTTTGCAGACGACACCACCGTGGTGGGCTGCATCTCGGGGGGGGACGAGGCGGCGTACAGGGATGAGGTGGAGCAGCTGGGCAAGCTGTGCAAGGTTAACAACCTGCTGCTGAACCAGTCAAAGACCCAGGAAATCATCGTGGACTTCAGGAG
The DNA here is from genome assembly GCF_963989245.1 of Nansenia antarctica. Taxonomy (NCBI): domain Eukaryota; kingdom Metazoa; phylum Chordata; class Actinopteri; order Argentiniformes; family Microstomatidae; genus Nansenia; species Nansenia antarctica. The sequence goes on from NC_137675.1 coordinate 67,799,685, forward strand.
GAAAAAATCTGAGGTCCAGCCCCTGCTCGTCGATGGAGGGAGCGTGGAGAGAGTCTCAACCCTCCGATTCCTGGGGGTGCACATACAGGATGACCTGTCCTGGAAGACCAACACAGCAGCCATCATCAAGAAGGCACAACAGCGGCTCTACTTCCTGAGAGTCCTCAGGAAAAACCACATCAGACAGGAGCTGCTTGTGACCTTCTACCGCTGCACAGTGGAGAGCATCCTCACCTACTGCATCTGCGTGTGGTTCTCCAGCTGCACAGCCGCAGAGAGGAATGTGCTACAGAGAGTCGTGAGATCGGCCCAGAAGATCACCGGCGCCCCCCTCCCCTCTCTGGAAGAGCTGTACAACACACGCTGCCTCAGGAAGGCCTCCAAGATCTCCAGAGACCCATCCCACCCTGGGAACGAACACTTTGTTCGGCTGCCCTCGGACAGGCGGTTCAGGACCATGTTCGCAAGGACAAATAGACTGAAGCTCAGCTTCTACCCCAGGGCCATTCAGGCCCTGAACACAGCAAAGACCTAGGTTCTAGGCCCTGGACAATCTAGACAATTTGATGGCAGCTACTAGATTGTAATCAAGTGCAATACTGAAACACAACTGTGAACATTTCAAACCTGCAAACTGCGACACTTTAAATGAATGTGCAATAACACTATGTGCAATATGACAACCCTCGGGTACATAAGGTTCAGAGATAGGAAATGTTAGAATAGGTATAGCATAGCATAGAGTACAGCACAGTGTTTTATTTGTATAGTATAGTATAGTGGATAGTGTACATAGCCTTTATTTATGTAAACCAGCTCTTTTCCCTTCTTGTTTTTAGTTTTTTTCCTAGCACCAGGGGAGCCCCCCCTCCCAAATTTCGTTGTATGGTACCTGTACTATATCAATGACAATAAAGACCATTCATTCATTCAAGAGACTGTCACTTCCTTCTCATTTTAAGATCTAGGGATAAAGGAACGAGTACTGTGCTGCTCTGCATGGATTACCCTCATCATTGAAACAGCTAATCACTCCAGCTCATCAATGGAAATAGCTTATCACTTCATCTCGTCAAAAGGGGAAATATATATAACATAATTTGATACACAGTAGATAGCACATAGTATAAGTAATCATTCATTGTTAGGTGAGTAACAGAACCTATTCCACAGAGTTGGAGGTGAATTTAAATAAATTCCACTGCATATTGGTGAAATTGACTACATATCTTTGAGAGAGAACATGAGGGGTGAAATATAAAACAAGAGAATGTTGGATGAGCCTATGCTTCTGAAGTGTGGCAGTATTATGTAATCACAACCAAATTACATGATTAAATGTGGGCTAATTAACAAGAATCACTTCTCTTCCATTTCAACTGAGGACAAACACATGAAGTACTGCAGATATATTCTGCCTGCTGTAATTATCATTTAGCCTCGTCTCATTTAGCGTTTCTCAATTCTAGCACGCAAATGTGTGTTTACTGAAAGACAGTGTTGACGTGACACTTTCTATTGAAAGAAAGAGCTTAGAGAAACGGCCTCACAACAAATTGGGTATACTGTGTAAACATGTTAAATTAGATGGGATAAGAGGTAAACAATTACCCCTTCAGAAGGCAAGAAAAATTACTATTATTGATTTACTCACTCAGAAACCCCTGAAGTATTAAAGGCCTACAGAAATAAAAACATTCAAAGATAGTTGTGACTGATTTTAATTGATAGTTGGAGACAACTATTATTTTTTTTAAAGAGCTAAATCTACACAGTTTACCATATAGGTGTAGTCAAATCTAGCTTTTGGTTGTGAGTACCAGAGACAGTACCAGGGAATTTGAGACTATTCGAATTTCTCTTTTTTTCATCTGACTGTAAACTTTAAACTGTAAAATGTAAGCCATTGACAAACATAGAAGTCACTAGAACTGAGATAAAGAGTGGCGATTTTAGCAGGGCATTTGTGGAGGGCCAGTTTTGTATCACGTCACCATTACAAAAAAGGTAGAACTAAATTTCTATAAATGTCAAATCACCACCATCAGAGCAGAGGCTATAACACACTACAAAAGCCACATTAACATTTAGGCTAGGCTAATTAATGGAGCTATATCAATATACAGCCCAAACCCTGTCCAGGGGTTCTGAAAACGAGAAGTAACAAGTGTGTCCAAACAGTCTCCACCAAAAAGTGTGCATGGGAAACAGAACAGCACATGTTTCGAGGTGCTAGCAGTTAGCCTTCTCTTCTTGACAAACCATTTGTGTTTGAACGTATGGGTCACTTTATCCCCAGCCTGAAAAGGACCAAGTATTCTGGTCTGTGTGGCCCTAAACTCTCCAACTTCTCTTCCAAACTAAATGTAATAAACTGCACGGTCAACAAATAATCTACACAATTCATTGTTCATTGCTAGCTAGACAGACGTACAGTAGATCAACTGAATTGCTTTGTGATTATTTCCTGTCACGTCAGGCCATGTTAACGTCATTAATGTATAATATTTTTTCGCCACTTGTTGCTAGGTAGAATTCATTGGGCAGCCGATGTAATTTCCCCCTACTTATGCCAATCACGCTCATGTTCCCATAGCAACGATGGGGCAGAGTGCTCCACTGCCCTACAGCAGAGAGATAGGACAGGGAGCGCAATCCTCACACACACACACACACACACTAGAGAAATTACTCCAAAACAGCACGGATTGTGAGTCAAGTTTATTATATTTATACACACCAATTTCACCATTGAATCACAATTTTGTATTAAGTATAGAATACATGCTGCCACAACATTCAGATGTAACGAGCATCTTGCACCACAGTGCTACGTGGGGGTCTCTCCTCTCTGTTGTGTATTAACGTTGCCCCACCTGCCCCTAATGTAAACCCCTCAAAAAAGGTTTGGAAACGTTATTTCAGTCGATTCTTCCTCCCCTTTACTAATACCAATTGGTATTGTATTTTATAGCGCTGGAAAGCCTGATTAGTCACCTTTACAACGAGGTACAACTTGTAAGGATCATGCATTTGTGGAATGAGTAACACAGCTAAACGTGTGGGTAGCGGCCCAAATAATTTTGCCAAAATGCTGCAATATTCTTCTGTTGGTATTCACTCTCGTTTTGAGCTTCAAGTGCTGGCAGGTGTATGCCAGTCACAGGTGTGTGAATGGCACCTGAATGGCACCTAATTGACAGGAATGATATTCTGGAGCCAGTGGCGATCCCATATCTCCAGAATCTGGGACCTAACTCCATCCTCCAGGAGGACAACGCTCGCCCCCACAGAGCCAGGATCATCACAGAGCACCTCCAGAATTTGGGAGTGGAGAGGGTGGAATGGCCTGCCGTGAGTCCAGACCTCAACCTAATTGAACACTTGTGGGATCAGCTTGGGTGCTGTACGTGCCAGAGTGACCAACGCAACCATGTTGGCTGACTTGCGGCAAATTCTAGTTGAGAAATGGGATGCCGTCCCACAGCAGTGACCTGGCTGGTGACCTGCATGAGGAGGTGCCAAGCTGTTGTGACTGCGTATGGATCTTCCACACGCTACTGAGGTCCCTGACAGTGTAAAATTAATAAAGTGTAAAAATGGCCAATATGTGTTGTTTTTTCCTTATTACTGTGGGAGAGTGCAATCATCCAATCCACCAAGCAACTCAAAACGAGAGTGAATACCAACAGAAGAATATAGGGGATTTTGGCAAATATTTTTGGGCCGCTACCCACACGTTTAGCTGTGTTGCTCATTCCACGAATGCATGATCCTTACAAGTTGTACCTCATTGTAAAGGTGACTAATCAGGCTTTCCAACGATATAAAATACAATACCAATTGTTATTATTAAAGGGGAGGAATAATCAACCAAAATAACGTTTCCGAACTTTTTTTGAGGGGTTTAGAATCAAAAATAAACATTTTGAGGAGCTTTGTCTTTGAACCATTCATCTTTGATGCAGAAGATGTCTGAGTATTGAGTATTCTGCCAAACACTGAATTAGATTTAGAATTTCCAATTATACATGGCTGCCTGTGCCAAATGGGCTATTATTGTTTCCCAGTCATAGTTCAGTGAGAGTATTCCTGTCTTTGACTTTCAATTCAAGGTAATTACCATGATGGTGAACTAAGTGCCCAATCCCATCAAAAATGTTTACCCCTACCCCTCCTTTTGGAGTGCCACTCGCTTTTCGGGTTGCCCCTCGGAACAAGGGGTAATGGTTGAAAATCTTCCCCTATGAAGTGGGATAACCCTTCAAAACCCTGATACGTCATCAGTCGTATCAGAAAAGCATGGACACTCGCGATACTTTCACAACTTAAGTTTCACGCTATCAATCGATCAAACAAGTCACTGCTTCATTATCAGTCTGCACTGATATTAGAGGAGCAGTAATAAGTGCAACAACTTTGTGGCTGAAATTAAGTAAAATGTCGGCCGTCATATGCCATCAAAGGGGGAAATGCGACATGGAAATATGTCAAAATGCGGGTGTGTCATGCACAAATCAGCCGTAAACATTGCTGTAATGTTAGATAGCTAGCTAGAGACATCAGCATACTAGGATGTTTTTGTTATGCTTGTTAAGAAAAGGTCTATAATACATTGAAATTACATTAAACTAAGATAATTATGATATCGAGTGGGTTCTTCATTGCTTCAATTTTTGTCCTATGCCAAAACGTTTTTGACTTGTTTGGCTTGATTGCGAGGTTTCATAATTCCCGACATGAGGACCTTTTCATCAAACGGTGTCACATATTTGATAGCATTTAGCCCAGAATGAAACAGGGGTCTTTCTTATGGATTCCACCAACTCAGTTCAATTAAATGGGATTCAAAGGCCTGCCCATGAAAGGGCTCCGATAGGATGACAGCTGTCATAGTGCCATAGGGCCCAACCACCAGAGAGGATGCAGCATGTGGAACGTCAGACTCCCTGTGTGACATATACAAGCAGCTGAAACTTCTGTGTCACTAATCCACTTAAGTACCGTCAAGCAGACTGATCATTAGGGAAAATAAAGACTGGAAATCTTATCTAACAAGACCGTTGGGTGCTAGGGATGGGAAACGGAGGAATCAGAGCGCCAATGAGCTGAGGGGAAAGATAAACTGTATGGGATGAGCCGTATCAACTGCTGTGGTCTCACCTCTCTGATGTGTATTACTCTGGGTGCATTGATGTGTGCCGTATGAAATCACCTTGTTCTGAGGAAGCGCCCCCCCCCACACACACACCCCCCTCCCCCGTTTGTGATGTGTCTCCCTGTAATGTGCTGTATGATCCAGAGGAGAGAAACAGGGTGGCATAACAGATTAAAGGTCACCTGGAGGACATTTAATTAAAAGAAAGTCTGAAATGTCACAGGGAAATGATAAGGACTAACACAGGAGCATGGTGTGCTCAGGTCCAATTAGTGCTGGATACTGTTTTCAGACAATGTCTGCACCAGATTGGAGACATGAAATGACACCTTGTAACAATGTTAGTGGCTCTTATGGGCAAATGTATGGCTGATAGTAGGTTATTAAATACATATCCAAGGACTTGCAGAAGTAAGCAATCAGATACAGTACTGTACTCTCCAAATTGCTTAGGGACATATTCATTTGCATGAATATGTAAAATATGTGCATATGCATGGATTGGAAAGGAAAACAAAGACCTCACGCCAATCTGGGGGGTTGTTTACTATTAGCCAGAGACTGCATGTTTCCATATGATAATGGTAATTGTAGGAAAAGTATTTACATTTGAATTCCAAAGGCAATATGACAGACTGTACATAATATAAAAGCATTCAATACAAGTTGTGAATAATTAACTTTCAAACCTGTATTTTCCCATTTGCAAGTTCAACCCATTGAGAATTATATTATTGATGGACAGGTAACTGATACACCTTTTCCACCAAGGCAGTTTGAGGGCCCGGTTCGGAGCCGGTGCCTAATCTCGAACTAGTTCTTCACGTTACAACAGCAAAAAAAGAACAACTAGTTCCAGAGTGGCACCAACACTTGGCTTGTCTAGAATACGAAGCCCCGCTTATGTCAGGGGCTGCAAAGATTGTGACCAGCAAAGATTGTGATCAGCAAAGATAGAAATCTGTGTATCATTAATTTACTAGATTTATTTAACTGCAATGTGATCGATACCAGCATAGTCGATGCTAGATATCTAGCTATATCGACCTAGTGAGCTAGCTTACAACAAAGGCTAACTTTACCATCTTACGTTCAGTGTTAATAATAATCAATCAGGTTAATTATTACCTTTCTTCTTGAACATAATCACTGTCCATAGCAATCGTGACGAGCAACACAAATATGTTATTCATGTATTATTATATTGTTGTTGTTGTGCTTGAAGTTGGAGAAAGTGGAGACTTATACAGACTTATACAGTACTAAAGTACTACTATGTATTACTGTTGTATACTTATTTATATACAGTAGTTGGCAGAAGTTGGACTTTTGGGTTACCCTCCTCACATCTGATAGTACCAAGCATTTCTGGGTGTGTTTTCTCTGCCTGTCTTCGGTCATCATCAAGGCTAGATAGAAGATACTGCACTGTGGAGGATTTAGGCTGGATATGTAGTCCTTCTCTCAGAATAAGATGTGCACTCAAACTGAGAGTGTGTGTGGGGGTGACAGTGAATCATAATACGGCAGCCTTGTTTACAACAGAACATAAATGAACCAAAATGAATCTCACCATACGCAAGAAAAGCAAAGTTGTTATTGCATGTTATTATGAAAATGGCTGTCGTACAAATATTTCTGTTGATGATGTTGTTTTTTGCTCTTGTGTATCTGTGTGTGTGTGTGTGTGTGTGTGTTTCCAGCGGAAAAGGCTAATGAGAACTTCTACACCAACCGGCGACACATGGTAGAGCTAACGTCCAAGGGCAGCCTCCCCATGCACCCTGTGTGTCTGGAGCAGGAGCCCAGTAACCCATACAGTCCTCCCTTACAGCCATCCCTGAAGCAGAACGGGCACAAGTCCAAAAACACCAAGGGCCACAGTTCTCATACTCTGGCCTATGGCTCCAACACCATTGCTCCCCAAGGGTTACTGAAGGGCTGGGACGGCACAGAGACAATGGGCCGCCGGCAGAACTACGGTCCTAAGAAACACTACACCATGGAGCAAGTCAACGAGATGCACACCACTCGCAGCCAGCACTACATGCCCCCGCAGCCCTACTTTGTTACCAACAGCAAGACAGAAGTGACTGTGTGAGAGAGCCTATGGCCATCCCACCACCATAACCACTATAATCCCAGCTGCAAGAGTGAGAGTGAAATAATGATAGAGAGAGAGAGAGAGAGATAGAAGAACAGAAGTGTTGGTCATGAACCTACATTCTGAAGGACGGGCTCAAGGAGGGCTGAAGGAGGACAGCCGGTCCTTGGCTGTAGGGAATCTGTGTCTTCTGATGTGTGTTGCGGTGCATGTGATGGGCATGTGTGCAGCTTCTGCCAATGGGGAAGAGTGACCACAACAACATACTATCACACCTACAAGGTCCATTGATTATATTGCAACCAATTCAAAATAAACATATAACTCAGAATAAAAACATCCATGAGCATATACAAGATGGAGCATCTGATCAATGGACTAGACAAGAAACTCGAACTCTGCCGTGACTGGAACTATAAGCCAGTGAACAAAATTGTCAGTATTTACTGAGATATTGATCAAAGGGCCTGAAAAAAAAAAAGTTCATCTTATGTAGTTTACCTTGAATCCACATCTGAGAATTCAGTAGGATTAGAATGGAGTTTTGGGTTAGAAGGTAAACAATAATATCATCATCATCCTCAACATTGATGGATAATTTCCTTATATACTTTGTATACTGTAGAGGAACCACTTGCCACTGTTCTTGTTCTTACAGAACCCTGAGCTGAGACAGGGCCCATGACAACTATATGGAGATAGTGACAACTGCAAATCCACACCTACAGATTGGACAAACAGTATACAGACTGTACATGTGTATGTACTCATTCAGAGACCAGAGAGAATGAGACGGAAAGACTGCGCCAAACCGGATCTGTAGCCACAACCTCATACTGATACTTCCAATTATGTTAGGGCTGTGCCTTTCTCTGAAAAATATCCAACACTATTCATGTCGAATAACTCAACTTACAAAACATTGTGTAAGGAGTGTATTGAAATTCAAGATTGATCAAATGCTTATTCTTGTAAACGTATTCACAAATGTCAGTTATGGTTAGTGATTCATGACTATCATTGAGCAATCTTGACATATTTTTTCATTTCCTTTTGACAATGCATTGTGGGTCCATCTCCCTACATTTGGTACCTTGGAACTTACATACTGTATAGGTGACAAATAATAAATTGTATCCTTCATCCAATAAATTAGCAATTATACTGTATTTGTAATGATCATGAGAAAATAGTAGCAGAAATACATTGGATTAAAGTTATACAGGGGTAACACTGATCCACAATCACTACAACAGTACCAGCAAGTGTTTGGTTTTCTTGGATGGTGTCCAAGAGTTACAATAGAGACCCAGCATTTGGGGTTTAGGGATTGGGAAGCTACTGATGTATGGCTACCCAGAGAGTTGGTGTACTTTTGAAGTAGATTTTCTTGGACCAGCAACAATACTGTAGGCCAAGCTATAGTACAGTATGTCAAACAGAGAGTGGGAGACTATGATTTCATATGTGACAGCAGCTGGTGAAAGTGGGAACATGTCGGCAACCAATTAAAATGTTCAGATTTTTTTTTTTTTAAACAACGTTGACATTTATTTACATTTTTCCGAATAAAAGTCTGAACATTTGGTCGGTTGCCGACTTGTTCCCACTTTCACCAGCTGCTGTCACATATGAGGTCAAGCCCAGGAAGAAGATATGATGATCCTCTAAAATAATTTGAATCAAAGTCATTGCATGCACAGCACACCTCTACTGGACTCTTTTAACCCATTACTGAGAGAGAGAGAGAGAGAGAGAGATGAAAATGTGTGCACGTTTGGCATAATGTCGGCATAGAAAGCAGCTTTTGCTACACTTAATAAAAAAGAAAAACAATGAAAGCTGGTAGCTTTGAACTTCTACTGATGTTTAACTAGTCAATCTATAGCGGCAGGATCTTTTGTTATAAATGTCAAAAATCACGTATTGTTTTTGCACATAGAAACACATCTAATCATGTTAGCTCATTTTAGTTGGAATTTGAAAGATTTCGAAGTAACAATGTACAAACATACAGTCCAATGCCCTGCATATCCCTAAGACATTTCTGGATTTAAGTGGGCTAGCTGTGCGTCATCAGATGAGAAATAGGACAATAGTCCACAGGAGCACAGTGCACGTTATGATGCATGCTACACTTAAATAAAGGGCTTCTGATGCAATTTGCCATGTGTTGCAACATGAGTTCCCTGCCAAATGATGCAAGCCCAGCCCACACCTTGTCTGCATGTCTTAATCATGCCTCTCTAGTTCCTAATGGCTTTCCTCTGTTCATGCCAGTCAGGCAGTCTGTGACAAAGTGGCTCTAATGGCTGAAATAGTGGCAGCCTGCTTGTCATTCATTCACTCCACATAACGTCTGCTAAGAATACCACACAATCAAGTCCATCATATTACATCATGTGCCCTGCTTTAGAACTTTAGAACGCATTACGGTGGTTTAAGACATTTTTGAAAAATGTGTGTGGTACAGAAAAACAACGGGATTTGGGAATATTGGAGGATCTATTATTGGTACCAATTCTACTACTTTAGAAGACCTTTAATAAGTGCTTATATTTGTATTTCTAACCATCTAATTGTATAGTTGGACACACAAATATATGTTTCTAGTGTGTGACGTCACATTTGTCCTGTGTTATGCACTGGTAGATTGTTCAACCAATAGCCAAGGCATAAACTCCTCTCTTGCCTTCATGAATATGTTGAAATCGTTATTATTATTTAACAATCATTGAGTCATATTGTATACAGTATTCTTTGTTTACTATATATATGCAAGGCATACAGCATATCTGTTTCACATTTGCATCAGTCATGCTCCCTAGAAAGGTATACAGTATACAGTATGTATTTGTGTATTACATTATGTTGCGGAATAGTGTTCTTACTTACTGTATATGACAATGTGAAGAAGGGTCTGGAAGAGTACTGATACAAAGGTTATCATGTTGAAAAAGACTGTACAAGGGCTGAACATTTGCAAAAAGTGATAAAGAGCTATTGGCAAATCAAGTGCAGGCATAGCACAGTACATCACCAAAGGTGCTGTAGATATCCGTTACTGTGCTGTAGATGTCACATTAGCCTGAACATGTTTGTTTCTTTTGGTTAGAAATCTAGAGAGCGATATAGAATGGATATAAATAGCTACAGTGATGGCCACATAATAAGTCTGTGCCTTGTTTGTCAAAAAGATAATTTCCCCAACATTTAATTTCCCTAGGTCCGCATGATATAAAATCAACATTCTACTCCAAAGGATCCCTTCAAACAAAATAAAAATAAAAAAAATGTATCAATTTAGAATTATTTCAAAGTGTATTTCTAAAGGCTTATATAAACAACAGATTTATAATCACCAGAACATGTACAGTATCTGGTATATGATTTCTCTGTGTTACAATGTGTGCGAAAGACAGCACCTCAATTGATGCCCTACTGTTGTGAGCACCTACTGTATATGTGGACGGTTTGCATGGGCCAATGAATTATATTTGTTCATTAAGGTCATGAAGTGAGACTAACACTTATACAATGTATGTGTATATATAGTAGTGAAGATATAATTCCCTCACTTGTTATTGTCATGCCAACATAACTATTCCACTTATACAATAGTAAACAACATAATGTGCAATGAAACATTCCAAGATTGGTTCTCATACAGTAGCAGCACTGGTGATACTGAAATAAAAGCAATACTTTATACAGTGGCCGGTTTGTGCCATTGATCATTAACATATGTTCTACCAGACGAAAGTCAATATAAAAACTGTAATTTCAAATGACAATTTCCATTCCAGCGTTACTCTGTCCATGTTGGTGAAAAAAGCTATGGTATATTATAATTAGAATATGTTCAATCAATTTACCTCTTCAAAGTGTTACAACCCCATCCCTCATTGAACTGTGCTCTTGGCAGAGATTGGACTGTATTCAAAATGCAGTAGGGGGTTGATTACAAACAGGAAGAAGAAGATGGTGCTCAGTAGATCATCATGAAGTACAACAGATTTTTGTAAACCTGAAATAATACTTGTCATATTTGTATGTGCAAGTTTAAAAGGAGGGAACACCATTGTATTGTACACATCTAAAAACATATTTACAATAAAACTGTTTCTCCTCAAACTGTTTCTGTGGAACTATATGGTTATAACAACAATTAGAAAACTAATTTCACAAATATTCTAAACTGTTACATTAGATATAGAGTATTGTGCACCAATTAGTATGAATGAATGAATCTTACAAATGCTCAATTGATTTCTCATAAAGAGATTCTCATCATCCATGTTACTCATCTATTGAAATTGAAGAACAGAGGCCTTCGTAACCTTTTCAGCAGTACCTTTGAATAAGGCAGTGTCCACCAGCACAGACCTTCCTGCAGACTGATTGTGTTCCCAGTCAGCTAATAAAATCACAGTTACAAGCCTTGCTCTATGTAATGAGAGTTAATCTGCCTGTCCACACTGATCACTGAGCACCCATGTCAGCCCATCCATCATCAGGAGAAGAGCCCTTTCTCTCTGGGTTGGAAGGCTCTTCATTAAAACCCAATCAGTCCTTGGACGTTTTATTAACACTGAACTCTGCTGACCTTTCAATGGAAATTGTTCTCCTCTCCTTCAACTCTATCCATTACCAAGGATGTAGCAAGCCCCCAGAAAATGTTTGCTCAAAGCTGAGCTGTTTAGAGGTACAGTTAGATTAATGTTCAGCTATCCTGTCTGAAATCATCTACTCGTCTCTAGCCATCCCTACCAGCTGAATTTTCTTTATAAAGATTTTGAGACGGTGAAGGGAGACAAACACTCTCCCAACAAATGACGAGTTTGAATAGGTGGGATTCAGAATGAAATGGAGGAATACGAGTAGGATGTTCAGAGTAATAACGATAGCATGAAAGGCTATTGTTGAACAAGCAGTTAGCCGGGAGCATATATAACTTATGGTATCCATCTACTTGTTCTGGATATACAGTTCAGTCAAGGTGCTCACATCAGTTGAACCATTTATTGCATGGAGGGAGGATGCCCATGACGTATCAAACTACTTATCAAACCCTCACACAAAACTGAAATGTTTGATGGTGTTTTTGCATACGTACAGTTGAGGCCAAAATTATTAGCCCCCCTTGTGAAATCAGACAAAACCTTTGATTTCTCCATGGAAATGACCGTTAACAACAAATGTTTATAGTGTATTTGTTTCCAAAATAATAAAGACAAAATGTCCACTAAGTTTGATTAGGATATTTTATTGATGCACTGAGTTGAAACAAGAAACGGCAAAAATGACACGTCCAAAATGATTAGCCCCCTGGCCATTAATAGTCAATAGTGTACCCTTTCTGAGCCACAACTGACAACAACCTCTTAGAGTAGTAGTAGGATAGTAGTAGTAGGATTTTGGCCCATTCTTCCATTGCAAATGGTTCCAGCTGGTCCAAACTGCGTGGTTTCTGAGCATGGACATTCACTTTGAGCACCTGTGAGAGAAAATTATTATATGTAATAAGACATTTTTTCTACATTTAAGATTCAAACTCCATCATCTTAAATTGAATATCTACAGCAAGCTATAGAAACTGATTTCCTGTTGTCACACAATGAAACCAGTTTCTCTACTTGAAGCTTGACATTGGCTAGACAACAGACACATTTAAATGATTACAATGACCTGATTGCTCTCTTTTCTACCTAGATGGACTAAGCCATCTAGAGCAGTTTTGGACCTTTGTGTTCCCCAGACCCAGTACTCTATTATCAGACTAAACCAGTTGTAGCTATTGTGTTCCTTTTCCACCTTTGTGTGTCTAGGAGAAAGTGGGGGCCGATTCCCCCTTAACCTTCATCCCCCATCATCTTCATCCATGTACAAACCCACACCCCTTGCTCATGATTGGTCTAGACCCCACCCGAGGGCGGACCTCTTACCGGAGAGTACCTGAGTGCATAAATACTGAGATGGAATGAATGATCTAGACTTTACGAGGAACTTTGAATCTTCAGATGCGTCTGACGAACCTGTAAACTTCCTCCTTCTGCAGAAGAATATTAAATATCTTTTCTTATACATCTTGAAACGAAACAGGCTGCCATTATTAATAATTTGCAATAGGATTGAGATCTGGGCTCTGTGCGGGCCACTCCACGACCTTGGTTTTGGTGTCCTTTAGGAACTGTTGGACCAATGTTGATGTATGCTTTGGGTCATTTGTCTTGTTGGAAGACCTAGCGATGACCTAAGCCTAGACTAAGAGCAGATCTCGTCATATTATCCCTCAAAATGTCAACATAGTTTTCTTTTTTCATGATGCCATGCACCTGAACAAGGCTGTCTGTGCCTGAGGCTGCAAAACAGCCCCACAGCATGATGCTCCCACCACCATGTTTGACTGTGGGAGCTTTGTTCTTAGGGTTGAAGGCCTCTCCCTTTCTTCGCCAAACATAAGTAACATCCATGTGCCCAATCAGTTCCAGTTTGGTCATCAGACCAAAGCACAGACTTCCAAAACTCATCTTTACCTTTCAAATGTTCACGGGCAAACCTCAGTCTGGCTCTGATGTGCCGCTCTTTGAGTAAAGGGGTTCTTCTGGGACCATGGCCCTGAAGCCCACCACGATGAAGAGCCCTCACAACTGTATTCCTTGAAACATCAACTCCAGAAGAGGCCAGGTCAGCAACAATCATCTTGGCAGATGTCCTTGGTGTCTTGCTGACATCTCTGACTATTTTCCTCTCCAGAGTTCTTGAAATCTTAAGCTTTCGACCACACCCAGGTTTGTTTCTTACAGAATTTGTCTCCTTGTACTTAGCAATGATGCAACGTACAGCGGTTCTAGACACTGTGAAATGCTTGGAAATGGCAGTGTAGCCTTCCCCCTTATCATGAGCCTCCACTATCTTCTTTCTGACCTCAAGACTGATTTCCTTTGTCTTTGGCATGGTGAGTAAGAGTAGTAGTATAGTCCCTCTCAATAATGTGTTCAAGTGCCCTGTTTCTTGGAGTCCTTTTATGCTGATTGAATGCTCAGTTGTTGTTAGGAAGCCAATTGACTGCACAGGTGTGGTTTGAAAGCGGATTGGTTGATTAGGTGTGTTTTTAAAGCAAATATTCACATGGGGGCTAATATTTTTGACCACCCCATTTTTCACTATATTTGATATAAAGCAAGCCTAAAAACTTATTTTATATTCCAAAATGTACCAAAAGCTAATAAATAGCACTGGTGAATGTTTGATTATATAACGTTTTATCAATGCTGCAAACATTGGGAAGAATTTTAGGAAAATGTTCCATGATTCCTGGGGGGCTAATAATTTTGGCCTCAACTGTATGAATCAGCTGAACTGTCACCTGATGGACAGCTGCGCCATTTGACTAAAGAGTGCTCTCCCTGAATTAATGCTATGCACCATTTGCTCTTGCCTGATATTGTCATTCTGATCAATTTCCCTCTTGCGCTAATTTGATTGAATATGAATTTCACAATGTGAAAGGATTATTACTTTGTCATTTTAAAGTGAGATACTGTGGTAACTTTTTGGAGCCACAGAAAGTAAAAGTGATGACTCAACTCACCTGTTTAACACATTCCTATGGACTGACTACAATTAAAGTTTTAATTAAATACCAGTTTTTTCTCATTCAGTTGTCACACCAGGAGAAAGCTAATTGACTTGCTGACAGTGGTCTTACTGCAGATGGATCTCTGCCATTGAATGGCACCTTGTGAAGTGAATCTGTCACTCTTATGTGAGCTGGTCAATACCATCTTGTCTCCAGCCTCAGCTTGGATAAATAAAGAACCTGAATTGATGGAGTGGCACCCAGCAGAACATATGCTTATGGATGCCATGTAGTCACTTCAACTCCAATGGGAGGAGAGTGACTTTTGGGTAAAGGATGACCAGAAATCTTGGTGAGAAAATGTATTAAGAAATCCTGCCTTTTCTTCTCTGAAAAAGGTTGCGTTTGTACAATAATCCTGGTCATGACAAAGACAAACTCAGAAGATGTGTGGTGTCTGATTACTTTCAGACATCCCTCATTAAAAGATGAGTAATGATTAATGACCAGGTGTTTGCCTTTTGCACATTACAAGACCCAATTACCTGTAAAACATTGACACATTGTCAGATTTAATGAAAAAATACAGGTCTGCACACCCAAAGATAGATAGGCCTAATTGTGCACAGACTCTCAGGCCATCTGGAATACCGTGGTTTGATTTTTGTGTTTATGAAAACTAGAGACATCTGGTTAAAAGTTATTATATGGACTCATACAGAGTCTTTCAGACTAATGCAGACAGCTCCTCCAATTAATCTGATCAGAACTAAGAGGAGAGCAAAATTGAAGCAGAGACAGTTTCAATGGATGATTATTACTCTTTGAAAGAGTTTTATTAGTATAAAAACTCCAAGAATCTCCAAAAATAAATCCACACTCAAAAGCCCAATACATCAGAGGCAAAGCTTCTGGATGACTTTCTGCAAGCACACTGTGATTTTCAATGGGTAAAGGATCTTTTTGTCCCAAAGCTATGCTATTTTCATTTTGGGACACTTGAGAATTAACCTAGAAACCTAGGAAGTTATTGTATATCAACAGTGAGACAGCCTGTTATATGTGGTTTTTAAACTTCCCCCTTTCAATGACAGTGGCATGACACCAGCCACCCTATACTTGGCTACCACTGTCTCTCACCTGCCTTTGGTTTGGCCTCATTCCTCTAACTGATTACACATTCTAGTAATTAAGGCCACAGTGGTGTGGTGCTGGGCAGAAATGGTGATCACTTACTGCGGCCGACACTGGCAGGACTCCACTATGGAACACATTTTCACATGAATATTATTCAAGTTACGATGATTCGTTCCATGGCCAGAAATTATCTTAACACTAAACCCAAATTGCAATTGACTACTGTATAAAAGCATTATAATCTACTGTAAACTATACTACTATAAAACACTACACCTGTTAAACCTGTTTTCCAGTAATCTGGAAGAATCTGGAAATCTGAAACAAGGTATGAAGTACGTCACTGGCCGTGTGTTGATTGATCTCAGAATCTGCAGGTGCAGGATAACCCTGATGACATCTCACATCGGAGGAGAAAGAAAGCCTGATGTTGTTTTTCATTCGACTGAGGTATTTGGTATTTGGGAAGCGAGGGAGGGAGAGAAAGAGAGAGAGAGAAAGAGAGAGAGAGAGAGAGAGAGAGAGGCCACAGTGCTTGGATGAAAGGCATGAAAGGCATTGCCACAAAGGCAATCATAGAAATCACACAGTGACCCTGGACAAATCCCTGTGTGTGTGTGTGTGTGTGTGTGTGTGTGTGTGTGTGTGTGTGTGTGTGTGTGTGTGTGTGTGTGTGTGTGTGTATGTGTGTGTGTGTCTGCACTTACGTGTTGTGCGTGTTTTAAGAGTATCTTATCTATCTATCATATCATTGGTCATAATTGATCCCAAGTGTTGGATTTTATTAACATAACGGTAAACACCCAGATATGACCTGATGACAGATTACTGCAATACAATGTAAAGTGTGCTCGCAGAACACAGCAGCCAATCTGATACCCAAAAAATAAAATAAAAAATTCTGACAGGAAGTGGGTCACTCACTATTTTGGACAGATAACTGTTCAAAGTCATGTGACCATGTGCTGACGGATTCAACAGAAAGTACATTTAAATGGGGCAATGTCATTCATTACCAGCACTGTCTCAGTTTGCCCTCCCAGTTGGCTGTCAAGGAAAAGCAATTTACTCCACTTTCCAGTATTAACATCTTTTTTCCTTGTACGACAATGCGTAAAATACAAGTAGATCCCCCGAGAACCCTACAGAGGGGAAAGCCCAAGTGGATGTGCTGCAAGCCATATGGAATAACAATATGAGAATCAACTTAGAATTACACACCATAAAGGATCAAATATCCCTGGGATCCCTTGGGATACTAGAATATGAGTTGAGTACTGATTCCTACAGTACATGTATGTGACATCTTCAGGATTGGAAATATATTTGTCTGAATGTATATTATATTTTGATAACATCTGACATCTACTGGCCTCTGGAGGTTGATGTGATTGTATCTACAGTAGTTAATTCCTGAAATGTGAAGCAATTTCAGGAGCACAATTATGTCACAAAAAATATTTTAGGGAAAACTTGGCAATTTCCTCCTTTTAGAACCATTTGATATTGTTATGAATCTATTAAACCCCTGTCACCATCCACAGCTTCACAATTCAAGACTAATTCAGGATACATCTACAGACACACTACTGTTCTGATTGATAGAACAGAACAGGGCAGGTTACAAGAAGAGACCAGGGAGTTGTTAGAAAAAGTAGGGCACAATTCCTGCCATCAGTCCTCTGGCAGGTTCTTCCAATCAACCTCTCTGAGGAGTTGGAGGTGTTCACTGGACTCTGCACACATCAGGGTGTCAGTCTGCTGTCAGAGTGATGAAGTACTGATCATTATACTCTGCCTGCTGTTAACGTTGCACAATGTGTTTACACCCTGATGCTCTCTAAGATAGCAGAGGTAAGATAATGTGAACTTCAGGAGGAGGGTGTTTGAATTTGAACTTCAGGACGAGGGAATGACTTATTTCATTTAAAAACATGGTTTTGGTCCTGAAAAGTGCTTTCTACAATAGAGTGTCTAGGGTTGACACCTAGGTTTGTTTACAATTGGCCAGAGATGTTCTAGGGGAGTGGACTCACTGATTTTCAACTATCTTTATTTGATGTGATTTGTCATTTGTATAACCAGGGAAGCCCACGCATGCAGAAACCACGCATGCAGAAACACAACAGCTATTAGGGAGGACGTTGTTATTTGAAACTACAAAATGAATTTTTCATGTGGCCAGAGGTGGCAGATTTCAGATCCCTGGTGGATTCCGGCTGACATCGTTTTTTCTGTTTTAAAACAAACGTCAGTCTGTGTGGATTATTGAGGAGAAGTCTACTGTGCTTTTTATAAGGCCACTTATCATTCACTCGTTTGAATAGGTAGCTCACTCAATTGGAGATGTCCTGAAGAACCTGATTTCCAAAGTGAAATGGGAATTTCAACGGTGATCTTTGTAATGTACAGTACCATTACAGTACATCAAAAGAAAGTCAATTCCAATCACACAAAAACATGGAAACACCAGATTCTATCAAGATTCCACTAAATACTGTACCTACGTTTCCATCTACAGTACTTGCAAAGTCCCAACTTCCCAGCTGGCAAACAAAACGTTATACTTATCTAGTAATTAGCGCTGAAACCAACATATCTTTAGGAACCCTTTGGGAGAACCCCCATTCTACGTATGTAGAATACATTTACAGTGCTGTCAAGAAAACTGCACAAAGCTATTCTCTCATGTCAATGTAACGCTGCCTGTGAGGCGTGAAACATTGAGGCTGTAGTGTGTGAGGCGACCTGGTCCTGCTGGCTGCCCTGAGGAATGGGCCTGTGGCCAGCAGACAGATGGCAGGGTGGGAGGACAAGCTGCTACTTCTGTGTTAAATGAATTATAAATGCGCTTGGAGCCCTTTAGCCATGTTTTGCTAGGCTTACATTTATTTTGGAAACTTGTTGACTGTGCAGCTTGTGTGTGGCTTTGTTTCACACTGGTGACACATGCAGGATTCCCTGTAGGAAAAACAGTCTCATCATTCTGGGAGCAGAACTGAGTTGAACAGAAGTTCTGTTCTCATTAGGGGCTCATGTTCCCTACAGAGTTTGTTGACGTTTACATTGTTGAAAACTCAATATAGTCTAGCTGCGTCATTGTTGTGCATAACACGTTTCTATACCAAAAACATTATTCAAAAATATGTTTACCCCTCTAAGGGTTCACAGAAGCCCATGTGGCAGAACAAGCATTTTATTTGAAAAGGAAATTATCATTTACAGATATTAAAGTTAAATTATTTTCTCACTATAATTGGAGGTGCCAAAATATGGACATGAGCTGAGCATGTTCTTCTATTGTAATGCGCCTCTGCAAGACATCTATGTTTCTGTTACACACAGGACATGTATTTGAGGAGTTTATTTCTCAACCCTTTTGAACTCTTTATCATCCTCTTCCCCGGGAGAGCAATTTAGACAGTGTGTTATAGATAGCTGCAGCCAGCCCAAAGGACCTGTGTTTTTACTGGCCGTCTCCTAGGAGCTCCCATAATGGTGCCGCCATCAATGTGAACAGTGTTCATTTGTCAGGCCCACTGACTACCCAGTCATGCAGAAACAGATTTCACTTACTATTGACTGACAAATGTTCAGCACTTCATTAATAGGAGAGGGCAAAGCACTGTGTAAACGAAAGCCCTTTAATATCCATTTAACGCTTGGGCGCAGGTCTGTGTGTGTGTGTGTGTGTGTGTGTGTGTGTGTGTGTGTGTGTGTGTATGTATGTCTCTGACGCATCTTTAGTCATTGCCACCGGGTATCTTTTATTATACAAATTTTTTGGCTCCAATTACTTAGTGATCACAGAGACAGATTTTCTCTAAGTCTGCGTGGTTAGGATAAGGGTGAGTTGTCAGGGGAAGGTATTGGCAAACATCAAAAACATACTCTTGTAAAAATGGCCCCAAAAAATTGCCAGACAAACCAAGTCTTGGTCATATGCCCTCACACACACCCAACCTACCACCTAGAAAGGCAATCTTCCTTTTGTAGCTCGCGGCCGGTTGCTTTTGCTTGACACCTGCATTCACACATGCTTAGCTACTGTCGTGTACACATGCACATATTGTGTCCTGTAAGTGACTGACTGAGGAAACCTAACTTACAACAAAGACTCAAACATTTTGGTACCAAAAATTATAATGGAGGAAAAGTCCTCAAAGTGTCCATGGGTTCTCATGCTAATCCAAGCACTGACATGGGGGAAATGCTCAAATGACTACCAGTGCAAGACCCTGTGTAATCAAAAATGAGTGCTACCTAATGGGGTCACACCATGTGAAGCAAAGTCAAGTGATAGCAGGGCTGAGGGTCACCATATTCTTGCAAGCTCTTATTATTCATTCACCCCCCAGGGGAACGAGTGACCCCCTCTCCCTCAGTGTATTCATTACAGGCCAGTTGATTTCATCTGGGGGGCCTCAGTGGGCTTTCAATGAGTCCACTCAGCATCTCTCCAGGCCTCTGAGACACAAGGCAGGCCTGTGAAAGGGAGCTAAAGCATGTGAGGTGGATTCCAAACAGCAGCAGCAGCAGCAGCAGCCCTCCCCCTAACTCATACCAAACCAACAGTACTGTATACAGTATGGAATGTTAACCCCCATAAATATGTTCTCTATACAGTTTTCACTTTATGATATATATATATATATATATTAATATTATTATTTTATTTTTTTAAGTTGGGGGGGGGGGCATTGTATTCTTGACTCTTTTGTTCTGTTATTTGGGAATGCTACTTTGTAGAATATTTATATAACTTGAATGAATGTGTTGGTGCATAATTTCCCTCAGAAAACATCAGGTGCGTAACTGCACAGTAACTGCACTGGCCCTGAATGCTTAAAACAGAGGTTTAGTTGAAATTGTGGGTCACAAGGAAATGTCAAAGGATTGATGTTATAAATAATAACAATAATAATAATACAACTTAAAATATAATCATATTTATCTATACACTCTTAAAGTACTCTAAGTACTGTTGTACTGACTTTGGACATGTTTGCAGACATACCTCTAAATCATGTTGTTCTCGCACCTCCTTTTGAGGTTAGGAGAAGCCGATCTGTTTTGGATTGAACTGGACGGAGTAATGTGCTTGCAATTGGTTGGATGTTACATTACAAGAACCCTCCCCCACATGCATGTAGAATGGTTGCTTGTTGTTATGTGCAGTGATGTGAATAACGGCGTTAAAATAAACGGCGTTACTAACGGCGTTACTTTTTTCAGTAACGGGTAATCTAATTGATTACTATTTCCATCGTTATAACGCCGTTACCGTTACCGGTAATTCAATGCGGCGCGTTACTACTGAAGCTTCTCATTGTCATCCGACCTCAGTCACAGCTGCAAAGGTGTTTTTTGTTTGTTTGTTGGGGAGGGGAGGGGCGAGACAACCGCTTAAGTGATCATGATTGGCTATGGTAGAGAACATTTCATGGTAAGCCAACCATAAGCCAACCATAGTTCAGTGTCAACACTTCATATTGGCTAGGATGGTTAGATGACTGGGTTGGCTGGATGAATGAATGCATGCAGTGGCGCCGGCAGGATTCGATTTCATAGTACGCACAGAAACGTAAAAAACTTTGCAGAAATAGCGATATTGAGCAATAAAGAGCAATATTTCTGCTTTCCTTCATATTTTCTTCATATTTTTGACATTAGGAACAAGTTATTAGTGTGATCACGATATCCGACCTTATGTACAATCCTCATAGCTTTTTTCTGTAGTGTAATCAATGGGTTTAAAGTGCTTTTATATTCATTTCCCCATATCTCCACACAGTAACTCAAATAGGGTAAGACAAGACAACAATATAGAGTATACAACATCCTCTGTTCCAGAATATGTTTTGCCCTGCACAATACTGCAATACTCCTTGATACTTTGGATCTAACGTATCTTATTTGAGATTTCCAACAGAATTTACTGGGCTTAAAGTGCAGACTCTCAGCTTTAGGTTAAGGGTATTCACATCCAAATTGAAGGAAGGGTTTATGAATTATAGCTCTTATATATAATAACCAAAAGTAATTAGACAATTGACTCAAAAGCTGTTTCATGGGCCAGTGTGGGCTATTTATTCCTTCATTATTTCTTTATCAATTAAGCAGGTAAAAGGTCTGAGTTGATTCCAAGTGTGGCATTTGCATTTGGAAGCTGTTGCTGTATACGCACAACATGCAGTCAACAGAGCTCTCAATGCAAGTGAAACAGGCCATCCTTAGGCTGTAAAAACAAAACAAAAATCCATCAGAGAGATAGTGGGAACATTAATAGTGGCCAAATTAACTGTTTGGTACATTCTGAGAAAAAAAGAATGCACTGGTGAGCTCGGCACCACAAAAAGTTCTGGACGTCCATGGAAGACAAGAGTGGTGGATGATCACAGGATCCTTTACATGGTAAAGAAAAACCCTTCACAACATCCAGCCAAGTGAAGAACAGTCTCCAGGAGGTAGGCATATCATTATCCATGTGTACCATAAAAGAAAGACTTCACACAAGCAAATACAGAGGGTTCACCACAAGGTGCAAGCCATTCATAAGCCTCAAGAATAGAAAGGCCAGATTAGACTTTGACAAAAAACATCTAAAAAAGCCAGCCCTGTTCTGGAACAGCATTCTTTGGACCGATGGAACTAAGATCAACCTGTACCAGAATGATGGGAAGAAAAAAGTATGGCTTGGAACGGCTCATGATCCGACGCATACCACATCACCTGTAAAACACGGTGGAGGCAGTGTGATGACATGGACATGCATGGCTTCCAATGGCACTGGGTCACTAGTGTTTATTGATGATGTGAAGACAGAAGCAGACAGATGAATTCTGAAGTGTTTAGGGATATTCTGTCTGCTCAGATTCAGACAAATTCAGCAAAGTTGATTGGATGGTGCTTCACAATACAGATGGACAATGACCCAAAATATAGTGTGTAAGCAACCCAGGAGTTTTTTAAGGCAAAGAAGTGGAATATTCTGCAATGGCCAGAGTCAATCACCTGATCTCAACCCAATCAAGCATGCATTTCACTTGCTGAAGACAAAACTAAAGGCAGAAAGACAAACAAACAACAACTGAAGACTGCTGCAGCAGAGGCCTGACAAAGCATCACAAAGGAGGAAACCCAGCATTTGGTGATGTCCATGTGTTCCAGACTTCAGGCAGTCATTGCCTGCAAAGGATTCTCGACAAAGTATTAAAAATGAACATTTTACTTACTGTATGATTGTTAATTTGTCCAATTACTTTTGAGCTCCTGAAAATAGGGGACTGTGTATAAAAATGGTTGCAATTCCTAAATGTTTCATACAATATTTTTGTACAACCCCTTGAATTAAATCTGAAAGTCTGCACTTCAATTACATCTTGATTGTTTCATTTCAAATCCTTTGTGGTGGCATACAGAGCCCAAATTATGGAAATTGTGTCACTGTCCAAATACTTCCAGACCTAACTGTATATAAATAAAAGAATGTCAATGACCCCAGGTGTGGGACTTTATTAGGTCAAACAGGTTTGAGGGGTCAGGCAAAGGACTTGGTGGAGTCAGGCAAGGGTCAGGCGATCATCGTTGTAATCCATGGAGCAGGGCAGGAACCGTGGTGCAAGGTGCTGGGCTGGAGGTGTCCATGGTGCTGAGTGCCCACTGATGAGCTAAATAAAACATTCTATTTCTGATGAGTCAACAGCACTAGGGCTCCTTCACAAAACCCTTACTGGAATCTTCATACACTCTGTGAATTAGTCTTTACTTTCTGATGAGTCAACAGCAATAACCCCATCCAGTGCGACATGTAGATAGCATATATTTAGAATATGTAAAATGCAAACACCAGAAATGCAAGAAAGTTTGAGGTATACCAAATGGAATTAATAACAAGTGTTACGACCCTTCTGTCTAGAGTAAAATAAGGGCCTAGGGTAGAGTGCACAATGTACAGGTGTGTTGCAACACAAATGCCCAAAAAAGTGTACAAGGGATCAAATCAATTCAAGTTTTATTTGTATAGCGCATTTCTTACAAGATGCGACTCAATGTGCTTCACGTAATGACATGTTCAGTGTCCAGTGTAGTGTAGTGTTCAGTGTTGTGTCCAGTGTAGTGTAGTGTTCAGTGTTGTGTCCAGTGTAGTGTAGTGTTCAGTGTTGTGTCCAGTGTCCAGTGTAGTGTAGTGTTCAGTGGTGTGTCCAGTGTCCAGTGTAGTGTTCAGTGTTGTGTCCAGTGTCCAGTGTAGTGTAGTGTCCAGTGTTGTGTCCAACCCCCAGTGGTCAGACACGGACAGCTCCGTTGGTCGCCAGTCATCCCTCTGCTCGGGACCACAGCTCGGCGCCTGCAAAAAGTCAGCTCTCAAAAACAAGAAAACAAGCAATAAAAATAGGGGGATAAGTAATCGGTAGACATCTGAGAATGTATCTATTGTGAACTTTTAAATTACATTAAGTGGTTGAAGACAACGCAGCGTTTTTTAGCCCTGCCAGCTGTACATCATTATCTTTGTTTTGTCACTATTTGCACTTCTGGTTATATGCATAACTGCATTTTGTTGTTGGTACTTGTACTCAGCAATGACAATAACGTTGAATCTAATCTAATATCTCTCTAATATCTCTGATAACGCTAAACCACATAGGATTACCCAATTAGCCAAGCCAGATGAACAAAACTACGTGCGAAACAGCCGCGTAACACATGCAACAACCTAAATAATAAATACACATCTGAAAACTATAACATGTTCATTAATAATAATATTATTATAATATTATTATTATTAATATTATTTCGAAATTCTCACCTGAGCTGCATTTGCCATTGTATTTGTAATTCTTCTTCTTCTTCTTCTTCTTCTTCTTCTTCTTATCAATTGCGTGTTCAAATTATTGTTCGTTAAATGTCCTATAAAATGTCGCCGTGTTTTTAAGATCCTTCAAAATCTCGCGGTTTCTCGCGGTTACTTACCGACGCGCTTACGATGACGCGCCCCAACCAAATATGGTCCATCACGTTTCCGGGTGATAGATTTGATGTCTGCAGCTGGACCCTTCTCACGTCATAAAGGGACCAAGTAATTTGATTGGACAACAGGCATTCCATGAGTGCTGATCAGATTTCCAGAGCGTAGTTACGAACGCACCCCTTGTTGTTCAGCGAGTGTCCTCGCGAGGGAGCAGGAACTGTGCAGCACACAAGCTCAATAGCAGCTCGCTGGCTCAGGTAAAACTGTCGGTGACTTTAGTTTAGATATATTATAGTATCTATATTATATTGTCTCATGTCAGTGGTGTCAATATTTACCTGAACACATAACAGCATGTGAAGGAGCATTTAAAGCCCAGTAAGGCAACAATTTCAAAGGTTTATTGACAAGTGCCATTCTCCTCAGCTGGGTAAGGCTTACGGTGTACTTACTCTAGCTAGCAACTTTTCAGTTCGTGGCTAACCACCAAGTTTAACTAACTAGCTATTTCCTTTCGCTTCTAGATTATTTACGGGATAATAAAGGCTTGACAGTATTCCAGTTATTATGGCGAAAGTGACAAGGAAATTCACGGTGACCCACAAGTATCACCGCAGACGCCGGCCGTATCCCGTCAGGACCATCACTACCCGCAGTCAGTGTCGTCAGGTTCGGGCCAGCGACTGTTTCTTTGAGCGGCTGGCCTCCGAGGTCTTTGACATGATCCTGGACAGACTCTCTGGTGGGTTCTGTTTGCTTTGGACATTTTTCAGGATGGGTGAATTATGATTATTTAGATGAGACATACCTATGAGGCTGAACTATTCTGATTGAAGCCGTTACCAGGGGCAGGGTACTAAATTGCATAAATATGTATAGCTCCAATGACGTGCATCTGAATTAATGAGATGTTTCTCCCTGCCTCATTGTTTGTTGTGGTAAAGTGTTGCAGATCAGTGTGTTGAGCATGGTGTCCAAGGCCATCAGTCGCTCCATCGTGGGCTATGTCTCCACTCAGACCTGGAGGAAGAGGATCATCGTACAGGGGTGTCATCACTCCACCGAGGTGTCCTCACTAGAACACTACACATCGCTGGGTGAGAGGCTCCTCAACAGCTTTATTTGATTAATTTACCTTTATTTTACTTAGTTGGTTGGCCAAGAACACACATGTTTATAATAAACTAATATTCAGAGCCACATTATTTCTGCTGTAATTCTTTATCAGGTAGATAGACCAAAGTATTATTTCGATCTCCTTTCATAGGGGGTCCGATGAGGAAAGCAAGTGGTCCTAGTTGGCAAATATAGTCACTATGTTACATTCTTGTTGTTTTTGCTCATTGTTTCAGGTTTATTGTTCAAGAGATGTACCCTCTTGCTGCCAACAAAGGATAGGCTAACGTTCATATATAGCAAGTTTTCACAGGTAAGACAGAGAGGTGAGGGAGGACAGATGAGGCAATGTTTAGCTGTGTGTGCTCTACAAACATTCTCACATTTCTAAACAAACCGAACAGTTGACAACATTGAATAGATTGTTATTTTCTAGTTAACCTTACTTAGACTAACACAGTTGTTACCTCCCACTCAGGTTCCTTGCTTCATGATGGAAGAGTGCATTAAATCAGTGCAATGCCAAGGCTTCTCCAGCTATGGAGCGTTTCTACAGGTGAGAGCCTAGTTACAAAGAACATCAGACAATTTAATGTCAAAGGCTGAATCCTGTATTGAGATGGTTAATGTTTGACTGACAGACATTGATAGCCGGCTGGGATGAGCTGGAGTGTCACAGAGTTTTCAACTTCCTGTGCGACTTCACAAATCTACCCCAGAAAATCATGTCAGTGGTCACAGGAAAGCCAGGTGAGTGTCTGTCCCTATAAGAGAGAGGGAGAGAGAGAGAGAGAGAGAGAGAGAGAGAGAGAGAGAGAGAGAGAGAGAGAGAGAGAGAGAGAGAGAGAGAGAGAGAGAGAGAGAAACAAACAGAAAGGCTAATTGAAAGAGTGTGAGAGACGTGAGTGATCCGTATGTCTTTTTTCTCCCTCAGGTTCATGTCAGCTGTTGGAGCAGCAGATCCGTCTGTTCTGCAGACAGGTTCTGTTGGACCCCTGGAAGAACCGCAAGGACACTCTGTTCTGGCTGACCCGCATCCTGAAACCCTGGCCCATTGTCAGCCAAGTCCGGCTGCTGTTCATCCTCTACGGACCACTGCTACCAGACGGTGAGAGGGACCTGGCCAAGGCTCTCATCCTGCTACACAGCGACCTGGAAGCCAAAGATTGGACCAGCGACACCATAATGGCCATCCTGGAGGAGCTCATAGGTAACTGCAGTAGCCCAGAGGACTTGGCAACTTTTAATGATTATATTTTACACACCCAAGAATGGTAGACAAACCTTTTACACTCTTTTGTCTGTATACTGTATATACTGTATGTCTGGTCAGTCCACACGTACAGTATGTACCATTACCATAGGATTATAGATTTCACTAAGCAAATGGTGAGTGCACCATCATGTGCGATGATGACTGATGTATAGATGATTCACTTACCTTAAGCCTGGTACACATATAAGGATTTTCTGATTATCTGAGAGAGACCCCACACATGAAGATAAAAAATCATGGATTGAACAGTCTTGATCGTATTGTGTGTGGTGTGCTCCAATATACAACCACATGCATAAAGATCTGTCCTCCGACAGTCTGGAGTCTCGCGTGAACAGGGTAGTAGTACCCTGACTGACCTGTAGAGGCAGCCATGTTCTACAGGGAAAATAAAGTGCAGAAGAACGAAAAGAAGAAGACGCGTCAGTCAGCTGGCTTCTTGATTGGCTACATTCCATTCCACGTCACAATCGGACTTGGGAGTTGTCAGTTTTGACCACAGACAAGAAGACTTTTGATCGTAAATATTGAACACGTCTAATATTTACGATCGTCGGCCCCGACCATTTTCCGAGCAGACTGTCGGGAGAAATTGACTCTTAACACACCTCACACCACAGGATAATCTTGTAGGATAATCTTTAGAGCCATCCGATAATCGGGCGTTTGCTGTCCTTGGTCGGAAGGGGGGAAATTGGGCCATAATCGGCCAGATTATCTTTATGTGTGTACCGGGCATGCGATAAATGTACTTCGCTTGTAAGTCGCTTTGGATAAAGGCGTCTGCTAAATGTCAAAAATGTTAATGTAAAGTGTGAATGCTGTGTGTATGAATGACAGTTGTTTTGTTTTGTGCTGGTTCTGTTGGCCTCCAGTCCTCGCCCAGGCATGGCACATGGAGAATGTGGCTCGTCTGTTGTTCCTGTGTGGGAACAGCGTGTGCCACAGCGTGCTGGCCAGCAAGGCCCTCAATGGACGCCTGTTTGAGAGCTCACGACTCATTGTGTACCTCACACTGGTCAGTCACTGCTGCTAAATAACTTTATTATCTGCTCTAGGGTTCCGGTATCTTTTAACCTAAGAGACACATTTCCCCCATTTTGTGCCCACTTAACGGAAGGTACTGCCTGAACCGGCCTGAGCTACTGACATTTCTGGTTCCCCCTCTCAGGTGTGTGAGAAGGATGGGTACTGCATGAACTGGTCCGTCAAGATGGTGCAGCAGGTGTGTGAGGTGTTCTCCTCCTCTGCTGACAAGTGGTCCTTCATCCAGGCCGTGGAAAACATGTTCTCAGAGGTTGCCATGGAGATGTACGAGATTATGGTGGCTGGTGAGTTGTTATAGGCACTTAGACTATCGTATCAGATCAGGGTCCAGATCCTTCAAGCTTTGTAGCACTAAAATAATCTTAAAGTTAAGGGCATATTATTTGGGAACACATTAATAGAAAAACAGTTAAAATAAGTAGACATATGCGGATTTCTAACTGTCAACGATCTTGTCACAGATAACGATCAAGAAGACACAAGAGACAAGTCTTCCTCAACGCCAGTGCTCACTTCCACACTGTGATTCTCAACATGTTCCTCACAAAAGAGTGAGATCGAGGAGAGGAGTAGTGTATATTATATATTATTATTATTATTGTTATATATTAATATATATTATATTATTATATAGAGTGATAAAGGGCATTATTTTGGGACCATGGATTTTCCCTCAATGAAAGAACATAACATTCTGTCTCAACTTGTATTGTATTATGGTTATGTATTGATTATACTGTTGTTTCTGTATGAAATATAAAAACACATTTGCATTATCATCAATTAGCCGATCACAAATGTTAACAATGAATATCTCCTGAAGACAGATGGATAGCCTGGGTAAATTAGGCTGTAAACCTACATATCGATCTATAGTAGTCTAATTGCCTAGATATACAATAGATCGACATCTATATTATTTCATACAAGTCACACTCTCTCACCTTAAGGCTACAGCATTCATTTACATTAAACTATTGTCAGAAGTTGACGAAATGACTTCAGTTGTGAATGAGATTCAACAGCAAATAAAGAGTCGAATATTATTATTATTATTAGTGATGTTTACTTTTGGCGTGAGATGGTTATGATGAATTTCTCTCCACATTTTTCACCTTGTATGATGTACACTGTCCACTACAAAAACAGAGAAAACACAAATATGAAGACAAGCCCTGGATTACAAGAGGACTAGAAAATGCATGCAAAAATAAAAATATACTATATAAACAGTTCTTAAAGGACAGATCAAAGGTAGCAGAAAATAAATACAAAACTTACAGAAATAAATTAACTAGTATAATGAGATACAATAAAAAGGAATATTATAATAAACTATTGGAACAACACAGAAGTAATACACAAGGTACATGGAAAGTGCTAAACAGCATAATTAAAAAGGGTACAAAAAAATCGGACTATCCAAATTACTTTAATAAAGATAAACTAAACATAACTAAACCAAAAGAGATTGTCGATGAGTTTAATGATTACTTTGTCAATGTTGGCTATAACTTAGCAAATGAAATTGTGGACCCAATAACGAAGGACGGTGTAGACGAAGATATTATTGATATAAACACCAACACCATATTTCTGAAGAAAACTGAAGAGAAGGAACTGATTGATGTGGTAACCAAATTTAAGAATAAAAAATCTACAGATTGTAATGACAAAGATATGAGACTAGTAAAAAATATTATAGAATATATTGCAAAGCCACTGACTCATATCTGTAACCAATCATTTCAAACCGGCATATTTCCCAACCAAATGAAAATAGCAAAGGTCATTCCTATCGACAAAAATGGAAACAAGCACAGTTTTTCCAACTATAGACCAATTTCTCTCCTTCCTCAGTTTTCAAAAATATTAGAAAAACTTTTTGTAGTAAGACTGGACGATTTTATAGAAAAACAAAACCTGCATGCATGGATGGATGAGTGTTAGGAAGGAGTGTACGGATGGATAGATGAATTAATGAATGAATGTTTAGGAGCTAAAGTTGGATTTGTCCAAGAAATTCATGTCTTATTTTTTCAGTACTACTTTAAAAGCACTTCATATTGTTTAACTGTTTACTTTTGTTGTGTTGAAAATACTTGAAGTTACAGTCTGTCTACCAGTTGTCTGAAGTTGTGTGACAGTTAATTTACACTACAAAGATTTAAAAGCACTTCATATTGTTAAATGTTTACTTTAAAAAGTAAGGCAATAGTTACTTTCCCTAGTAACTAGTTACTTTTATAATGAAGTAATTCAGTTACTAACTCAGTTACTTTTGGGGATAAGTAACTAGTAACTACCGGTATAACTAATTACTTTTTGAAAGTAACGTGCCCAACACTGGTTATGTGCATCGTCTTTTCCAAACCAGGTAGGAGTTTTTGCCTATGCTAGTTTTTCAACATTGAACAAAATGAAAGAAAACTGAATTCTGTGTTTTTGGAGCTCTGTCCAAGCAAAGTACTTAATTGATTTGACGTGCCGCGAGGCATCACTCCACCCCTTTTTCCTGCAAAGGATTTCCACAGGCTTTCCGAACTAGGAAATCCTGGTCTCAACGAGATTACCTTAAAGTATACTTTAATTTCATGCCCTTAAATGTGTGCTTTAATATACTTACAAAAAGTATACTATAATTTAATCTGTACTTTTGTATACTTTTGTATAAAAAGTATAAAAAGTTTGTATAAAAAGTATACTTTATTGTCATGTCCTTAATGGAACAAATGACCTTCTCTTTAAGGCTTCAGAAAGAGTTGGGGGGAAAACGATGGGAAAAATGGTGCGATTATTTAGCCAATGAAGATGGCGATTCTTTGTACTGATTGTATGTTTATATGCTGTATTTGCTGACCCCATGACCTTGTGTATGTATGTATGTTTTTTCTTTTTCTGCTGTTGATGTTTGTTGTCCATAAAATGTGGAGGAAAAAAAAAAGTATAAAAAAAAAGAAAAGACAGGATCCTGGAGTTTTATATACACAGCTTATTATTATGCTCTTAGATTTCTCCATATTTATTTCTACAGTGACACAATCCATAATGTTTTCTATTGTTATTGACATATTTTTTTACTATTTTACAGTCAAAGTCATTATTTACATACAAGGCAACTCCTCCTCCCTTCTTGTTTGTTCTGTTGGAGGTAAATAGTTCATAGTCCTCAAGTTCCACATCGGCTTCTTTTTCTTTACTGAGCCATGTCTCCGATACAGCAATGATGCTGAACTTGGTGAACTGTCTCAAATAGTCCTTAGTTTTCGTAAAGTTTCTATAAAGACTTCTACTGTTGAAGTGTATTATTGATAAATGATCATCCATTATTATATTACTTTTGAATTGTTCCTCTGTGTAATATTCAAAGTTGCAGACGGTTATTATTGTTGTAGAAGTGGTTCTCTGGGTCGATGTTGTTGTCAATGTCATACATTTTGTAAGGTTTTCAAAGTTCGACTCTTCATAGTTTTTAGGTGCAGCTGGATTATAATCCACACAGTCCAGTGATCCCATTTCTCCAAACTCATCATCATTTATATCGTTGAGTGGAAATGAATAATCCTTGTCCATTCCCATTTTGACAGTCATTGTCTGTTCAAGTATTTCCACTCAGATTTGAGTCATTGTCTGTTCAGGTATTGCACAGTCATTATTTGTTCTCTCACCATAATGAATGAATGAATGAATGAATGAATGAATGGTCTTTATTGTCATTGCTACAGTACAGGTACCAAACAACGAAATTTAGGAGGGGTGGCTCCCCTGGTGTTAGGAAAGAAAAAAAGAAAAAACACTTTTAAAAAAATCACAAGAAGGGAAGGAGCCGGTTTACATAAATAAAGGCTATATACACTATCCACTATACTATACTGTACAGATAGACGACTAGGGTTGTCATATTGCACAATAGAGTTATTGCACATTTATTTAAAGTGTCGCAGTTTGCAGGCTTGAAATTTACATATTTGTGCCTCAGCACTACACCTGATTTTTTCAGTCCAGCAGCTGCCATCAATCCGTCCAGACTGTCCAGGGCCCAGAACCTCGGTCTTTGCTGTGTTCAGGGCCTGGACGGCCCTGTGATAGAAGCTGTTCTTCAGTCTGTTTGTCCTTGCGGCCAAGGTCCTGAACCGCCTTTTCGAGGGCAGCCGGGTAAAGTGTTCGTACCCAGGGTGGGTTGGGTCCCTGGAGATCTTGGAGGCCTTCCTGAGACAGCGTGTGTTGTACAGCTCTTCCAGAGAGGGGAGGGGGGTGCCGGTGATCTTCTGTGCTGTTCTCACGACTCTCTGTAGCGCATTTCTCTCCGCGGTTGTGCAGCTGGAGAACCAGTTGCAGATGCCGTAGGTGAGGATGCTCTCCACTGCGCCGCGGTAGAAGGTCACCAGTATCTCCTGCTTGCTGTGTTCCTTCCTGAGGACTCTCAGGATGTATAGCCGCTGTTGTGCCTTCTTTGGAGGTTTCAGGAGATCCATTGGGCCTAATCATCACTTTACAGTTTCTTGTCCAAATGCCTTGCAACTTGTTTTCCTTCCTTAGAATGCGTGCCTGCCAGGCAATTTCAGCAAACCTGTAGCAGACATGTTTGGAAAGGTGGGGGCTCACCCCATAGATATCTGCCTTTAGATTGGAGGCACCGCTGAAGGGACACTCGAAAGCCGACACAGACGAAGATAAAGGAAATGATGCTGCAGATGCAGCCGCTAAATCAGGAGGGGGTGGCTGTGATTTAGGAGGTAGAGCCGCCATCTAATGATCGCAAGGTTGGCAGATCGGCGGTTCGAGCCCCGGAAGGCCACATGTCAGAGGGTCCTTGGGCAAGACACTGAAACCCAAATTGCTCCCAGTGAGCGGGCCGGCGCCTTGTATGGCACCTTGTATGTACCTTGTATGGCGCCTTGTATGGCTTGGTGTGTGAATGTGTAAATGAGAAGCCTTTGAAGCGCTTTGGATAAAGGCGGTATGTAAGTGCAGTCCATTGATATGTCCCCAGAGAACATCAGATGGTTTCAATCCAGCTAGACAAACCTAAATGCTCTGTACAGACTATAGATGACATACAGGGGGCCGCCCCCCCCCAAGAAAGGTCAGTGTGGGTAACAAGGGGGGTGACGCAAAGCTGGTCCTCTGAAAAGGGCTACGGGTTGTGGAGAGCGCATGACGGAAGAATCGTGGCCCGTGCAGGTCTAATGAATGTTATTGGTGCTGAGGCACATGGTCCCACTCATGGGTCGGTGCGAGACACTTGGGCGCTGATAATGAGAAAGTTGGTAGATGGTGATGAGGATGTTTACAAGAGGTGTATGCAAACGCTGGAGTTAGCACTGTTATTGGTGATTGGTTCGACTCTGTTTTTGGTAAATGTATAAATCTGGCTATGCTATGCTCACTGCCCTCCTCATCTCTGCCACGGTGTTGATCCTGTTTGGCTGCTGTATTGTCCCTTGCATTAGAGGCCTGGCCCAGCGACTAATTACTACGGCCATAACCAAGGTTGATGCTGGAACACAGATGCAATTACAAATGCTTATTGCTGAGCAGCAGCAGTCGCTGTTAGAGGGTGAGGAGATCATGGATCATGATACAGGAGTTGAAGATATGTTGTGATTATGGAGGTTTGTGAAGGAATGGTGTAAATAAAGGCATTTGCGGTCTACGACCCATCTCACCATGTCTGGCTACAAATTCTCTGTAATGGTCATAATTTTGTTTAATGACCAAGGGGGGATTTGTTGGGAATTTGTTATTAAAATAACTAAAAGTGATAAATCATGTACTATGTGCTCATTTAAATGATATGTGACTGAGGTCAGTTGAGAACAATAGGAAGGTCACGCAAAGCCAAAAGAGAGGTTCTGTTTTTGAGCGACAAGAAGAAGACAAGCTCCTGACTAAAATAAAGTTTTATGATTCAAACCGCCTGTAAATTACTTATTTTTACCTATGTGCTAACAACCATTTTATACCTGCTGTTATGATATTCTATTTTTCTGTACTGATTTTATACTTTCATAACTAATTATTAATGATAAGTCTATTCTTCTATACTATATTTTAACTTGTAAATCGAATCCTGACTCTGTGTAACTTCAATAGTTATGTTTTCACAAGCTATTTTGATAAGAACATAGCCTACTGACCTAGTCATGACCCCAGGGAATGGGTTTGATGATCAAATAACTGGCCAATCAGTGCTTTAGAACGCAAGTAGAATATACCCAAGGTAACTGTATAAAAATGTCTGTACATCCTAAAAACATAACTGTGTGCATATGCTTACCTGTTTCTTAAATACATAGCTGTGTGTGCATATGTAATTAACGAGCCCCAGACAGGGGGTGTGACTGCAGAGGGACACAGAGGGAGGCCAGAAGAAGAAGATAACACACAGTACACTCTCGCGCCCACACAGAGAGGAGTTGAAGGCCACATAACTAACTAAAACACTTGCTCACAGCTGCAACAGATTTTATGCTGACAATTAAAAAACTACCAGATAGGGGGGGAGGGACAGACCAGCCCCAAATGTTAAATAAAATGTATAAAGACTATGTACCAAGGCCAAACGGGGTTCTTGTTTGGTGAAGCTTCTGCAGTTAACCTGTTGACGGCTAGCTGATACTGGCCTGCGGGGGTGAAACTAGATGGGACCACTTTTCCATGGAAATGAACTATTATTGCTTGCTGATGTGCTTGAATAAAGATTATCTTAATGAACAGTTCAGTAGTGGTGCCTAATATTTGATTGGATCATTTAATCTTAAGAAGTGATATCAAGGACGTCTCGTTGAGATTAAACGAACTCGCTTGTAAGTGACGACTCAATTAAATCGATTCTGGAGAAGTTGATCGCCTTACATGTGGGGAGTGAGTTTTGCACTTTAAAAGCACCTTGTGTGTTTCTTCAAATCACAGAGGTTGGGACAGAACCCATATCTACCTTTTAAATTAATTATTCCTGTCAGTAGTTTGCACAAATCATTTTGTACAAACAAATTGCCTTTGCACATGGTTGGGGGAGGGGGAATTAAGTCTCTCCAAATGTTGAGACTCTCTTACACATTGAGTGTGGTGTGTGTGGAGTGAGTTTTGCACTTTAAAAGCACCTTGTGTGTTTCTCCAAATCACACTTATCATTAATCATTAGTTATGATAGTATAAAATGAGTATAGGAAAATAGAATATCATAACAGCAGGTACAAAATGGTTGTTAGTACATAGGTAAAAATAAACAATCTACAGCACTTTCTCCCAGTCAGGAGCCCCTTCCCCCCATGTCGCTCAAAAGCAGAACCCCCCTTTATGGTTCTGTGAGACTTCAACTGACCTCAGTCACATATTATTTAAATGAACACACAGTACTTGATTTATCACTTCTAGTTATTTTAATACAAATCCCTAACAAATGTAGTAAAAAAAATGTAAAAAAAAAAAAATGTGCTTTATGGATCTGGGACCCCTTAACATCATTATTTGATTTTTTCAAATTATCATTTCATTTCCCCACTCTATTAGACAAAATCACGCTATAATTAGTCGCTACTTGGTTTTCAGGTGTGGATTCCCCCCCCCTCCCTTTCTTTGAACTCCTCCCTTTCCTTTTTCTATTTAAACTTCCTCTTCCTGGTTCAATCTTCAATTCTCCCTGATGAAGGCACAGTGTGCTGTAAACGTTGGAGCTTTTTCTTTCTTTTAAGCCTTTTATGAGATCAGTCTTGCTTGACTTTTTTTTAAAAACATTCTTGATAGGTTGGGACAGAACCCATATCTACCTTTTAAATTAATTATTCCTGTCAGTAGTTTGCACAAATAAT
Source organism: Nansenia antarctica (assembly GCF_963989245.1). Lineage (NCBI taxonomy): Eukaryota > Metazoa > Chordata > Actinopteri > Argentiniformes > Microstomatidae > Nansenia > Nansenia antarctica. Next base: position 67,835,893 of record NC_137675.1, read on the forward strand.
TGTGTACAAACAAATTGCCGTTGCACATGGTTGGGGGAGGGGAAATTAAGTCTCTCCAAATGTTGAGACTCTCTTACACATTGAGTGTGTGGTGTGTGTGGAGTGAGTTTTGCACTTTAAAAGCACCTTGTGTGTTTCTTCAAATCACAGAGGTTGGGACAGAACCCATATCTACCTTTTAAATTAATTATTCCTGTCAGTAGTTTGCACAAATAATTTTGCACAGACAAATTGCCTTTGCACATGGTTGGGGGAGGGGAAATTAAGTCTCCAAATGTTGAGATTCTCTTACACATTGAGCGTGTGGTGTGTGTGGAGTGAGTTTTGCACTTTAAAAGCACCTTGTGTGTTTCTTCAAATCACAGAGGTTGGGACAGAACCCATATCTACCTTTTAAATGAGTTATTCCTGTCAGTAGTTTGCGCAAATAATTTTGTACAAACAAATTGCCTTTGCACATGGTTGGGGGAGGGGAAATTAAGTCTCTCCAAATGTTGAGACTCTCTTCCACATTGAGTGTGTGGTGTGTGTGGAGTGAGTTTTGCACTTTAAAAGCACCTTGTGTGTTTCTTCAAATCACAGAGGTTGGGACAGAACCCATATCTACCTTTTAAATTAATTATTCCTGTCAGTAGTTTGCACAAATAATTTTGCACAGACAAATTGCCTTTGCACATGGTTGGGGGAGGGGAAATTAAGTCTCCAAATGTTGAGATTCTCTTACACATTGAGTGTGTGGTGTGTGTGGAGTGAGTTTTGCACTTTAAAAGCACCTTGTGTGTTTCTTCAAATCACAGAGGTTGGGACAGAACCCATATCTACCTTTTAAATTAATTATTCCTGTCAGTAGTTTGCACAAATAATTTTGTACAAACAAATTGCCTTTGCACATGGTTGGGGGAGGGGAAACGAAGTCTCTCCAAATGTTGAGACTCTCTTCCACATTGAGTGTGTGGTGTGTGTGGAGTGAGTTTTGCACTTTAAAAGCACCTTGTGTGTTTCTTCAAATCGCAGAGGTTGGGACAGAACCCATATCTACCTTTTAAATTAATTATTCCTGTCAGTAGTTTGCACAAATAATTTTGTACAAACAAATTGCCTTTGCACATGGTTGGGGGAGGGGAAATTAAGTCTCCAAATGTTGAGACTCTCTTACACTGAGTGTGGTGTGTGTGGAGTGAGTTTTGCACTTTAAAAGCACCTTGTGTGTTTCTTCAAATCACACTTATCATTAATCATTAGTTATGATAGTATAAAATGAGTATAGGAAAATAGAATATCATAACAGCAGGTACAAAATGGTTGTTAGTACATAGGTAAAAATAAACAATCTACAGCACTTTCTCCCAGTCAGGAGCCCCTTCCCCCCATGTCGCTCAAAAGCAGAACCTCTCTTTTATGGTTCTGTGAGACTTCAACTGACCTCAGTCACATATTATTTAAATGAACACACAGTACTTGATTTATCACTTCTAGTTATTTTAATACAAATCCCTAACAAATGTAGTAAAAAAATGTGGTTTATGGATCTGGGATCCCTTAACATCATTATTTGATTTTTTCAAATGATCATTTCATTTCCCCACTCTATTAGACAAAATCACGCTATAATTAGTCGCTACTTGGTTTTCAGGTGTGGATTCCCCCCCCTCCATTTTTTTAAAATCCTCCCTTTCCTTTTTCTATTTAAAGTTCCTCTTCCTGGTTCAATCTTCAATTCTCCCTGATGAAGGCACAGTGTGCTGTAAATGTTGGAGCTTTTTCTTTCTTTTAAGCCTTTTATGATATCAGTCTTGCTTGACTTTTTTTTAAAAACATTCTTGATAGGTTGGGACAGAACCCATATCTACCTTTTAAATGAGTTATTCCTGTCAGTAGTTTGCGCAAATAATTTTGTACAAACAAATTGCCTTTGCACATGGTTGGGGGAGGGGAAATGAAGTCTCTCCAAATGTTGAGACTCTCTTACACATTGAGTGTGTGGTGTGTGTGGAGTGAGTTTTGCACTTTAAAAGCACCTTGTGTGTTTCTTCAAATCGCAGAGGTTGGGACAGAACCCATATCTACCTTTTAAATTAATTATTCCTGTCAGTAGTTTGCACAAATAATTTTGTACAAACAAATTGCCTTTGCACATGGTTGGGGGAGGGGAAATTAAGTCTCCAAATGTTGAGACTCTCTTCCACATTGAGTGTGTGGTGTGTGTGGAGTGAGTTTTGCACTTTAAAAGCACCTTGTGTGTTTCTTCAAATCACAGAGGTTGGGACAGAACCCATATCTACCTTTTAAATTAATTATTCCTGTCAGTAGTTTGCACCAATAATTTTGCACAGACAAATTGCCTTTGCACATGGTTGGGGGAGGGGAAATTAAGTCTCCAAATGTTGAGATTCTCTTACACATTGAGTGTGTGGTGTGTGTGGAGTGAGTTTTGCACTTTAAAAGCACCTTGTGTGTTTCTTCAAATCACAGAGGTTGGGACAGAACCCATATCTACCTTTTAAATTAATTATTCCTGTCAGTAGTTTGCACAAATAATTTTGTACAAACAAATTGCCTTTGCACATGGTTGGGGGAGGGGAAACGAAGTCTCTCCAAATGTTGAGACTCTCTTCCACATTGAGTGTGTGGTGTGTGTGGAGTGAGTTTTGCACTTTAAAAGCACCTTGTGTGTTTCTTCAAATCGCAGAGGTTGGGACAGAACCCATATCTACCTTTTAAATTAATTATTCCTGTCAGTAGTTTGCACAAATAATTTTGTACAAACAAATTGCCTTTGCACATGGTTGGGGGAGGGGAAATTAAGTCTCCAAATGTTGAGACTCTCTTACACTGAGTGTGGTGTGTGTGGAGTGAGTTTTGCACTTTAAAAGCACCTTGTGTGTTTCTTCAAATCACACTTATCATTAATCATTAGTTATGATAGTATAAAATGAGTATAGGAAAATAGAATATCATAACAGCAGGTACAAAATGGTTGTTAGTACATAGGTAAAAATAAACAATCTACAGCACTTTCTCCCAGTCAGGAGCCCCTTCCCCCCATGTCGCTCAAAAGCAGAACCTCTCTTTTATGGTTCTGTGAGACTTCAACTGACCTCAGTCACATATTATTTAAATGAACACACAGTACTTGATTTATCACTTCTAGTTATTTTAATACAAATCCCTAACAAATGTAGTAAAAAAATGTGGTTTATGGATCTGGGATCCCTTAACATCATTATTTGATTTTTTCAAATGATCATTTCATTTCCCCACTCTATTAGACAAAATCACGCTATAATTAGTCGCTACTTGGTTTTCAGGTGTGGATTCCCCCCCCCTCCATTTTTTTTAACTCCTCCCTTTCCTTTTTCTATTTAAAGTTCCTCTTCCTGGTTCAATCTTCAATTCTCCCTGATGAAGGCACAGTGTGCTGTAAATGTTGGAGCTTTTTCTTTCTTTTAAGCCTTTTATGATATCAGTCTTGCTTGACTTTTTTTTAAAAACATTCTTGATAGGTTGGGACAGAACCCATATCTACCTTTTAAATGAGTTATTCCTGTCAGTAGTTTGCGCAAATAATTTTGTACAAACAAATTGCCTTTGCACATGGTTGGGGGAGGGGAAATGAAGTCTCTCCAAATGTTGAGACTCTCTTACACATTGAGTGTGTGGTGTGTGTGGAGTGAGTTTTGCACTTTAAAAGCACCTTGTGTGTTTCTTCAAATCGCAGAGGTTGGGACAGAACCCATATCTACCTTTTAAATTAATTATTCCTGTCAGTAGTTTGCACAAATAATTTTGTACAAACAAATTGCCTTTGCACATGGTTGGGGGAGGGGAAATTAAGTCTCCAAATGTTGAGACTCTCTTCCACATTGAGTGTGTGGTGTGTGTGGAGTGAGTTTTGCACTTTAAAAGCACCTTGTGTGTTTCTTCAAATCACAGAGGTTGGGACAGAACCCATATCTACCTTTTAAATTAATTATTCCTGTCAGTAGTTTGCACCAATAATTTTGTACAAACAAATTGCCTTTGCACATGTTGGCTAGGCAAAGGAAGAAGAGCATCCCACTCAACAAGTTGACTACTCATGACTCTGTGCATTCAATACACAGACAAGACAAGGAGATTAACTACTTCAGCTAACCTCTGTGTGGAAAATGATGTGTTTGAAAAGTGTTTCAGTGTTAAACCCACTTTCCCTGCAGGGACCTAGATCCAGCTAGTAGTTCACAACCAGCTGGTAGCTATAGTGATAACAATTATTCAGACTCTTCTGAACCTAAAACGGATGACAGTAATAAAGAATGGATGGAAATGAATGAACCTCAGTTATTGGGAAGAAACACTTGAGTTACCCAGTTTGTGTTTAAAAAAAATATGTTCAAAAAGGAGACTTGAAGAGACACATGATAGTTCACACAGGAGAGAAACCATTTATTTGTTCAGTGTGTGGTAAATGTTTTGCTCAAAAAGGCGAGTTGCAATCACACATGATAGTCCACATAGGAGAGTCTGTTATGAGTCTGTTATAATGTTTAAATAAATAATTTAAACATTATATTATTATTATTGTCAAGTGTTTCTAATTTCAACACGAACACCACGATGTGTGTGTTCAGGGATGCATGAAGCTGTGGGCGGGAGGAGAACAATATGAAACGATGAAGGTTGGGGTAGTAGCCTATAGTTCCTGTAAGAAACTCAAACCACTTTCACCCCTGGTTAAAATACAGTATAGAAGAATAGACTTATCATTAATCATTAGTTATGATAGTATAAAATGAGTATAGGAAAATAGAGTATCATAACAGCAGATACAAAATGGTTGTTAGTACATAGGTAAAAATAAGCAATCTACAGGCGGTTTGAACCACAACACTTTCTCCCAGTCAGGAGCCCCTTCCCCCCATGTCGCTCAAAAGCAGAACCTCTCTTTTATGGTTCTGTGAGACTTCAACTGACCTCAGTCACATATTATTTAAATGAACACACAGTACTTGATTTATCACTTCTAGTTATTTTAATACAAATCCCTAACAGTTTACACCTTACAACATTCCACACTACAGATCACTCACCCACACCCTACACAACTGATAAACTGACTATCACATCCCATTTCTCAATTACTTATTTTCTTTAGTTATTAATAAAAGAATCATTTACCTTTACCCTCGACTTGTCTCCCTATTTTGTCACTTTCTCTGAGCCGGGTTAGTGACAAATGGGGGCTCGGCCGTCGGATTTAGTTGTTGTAGGACCTTTTGTTGTAGTTTGGTTAGCGCTCTTTGTTTCATTGTTTGATAGTTTCAGTGATTTGGGTTGGTTGATTTTTGGTTGGTTCTTTGTAAAGCGTTGGTTCTTTGTTAAATTGGTTAGTTCATTGGTTCGTTGTTCTTTGGTTGGTTCTTTGTTAAGCGCAAAAAAATGTGGGAGATAAGTTGGGTATGGTTTTGTTGATGCTGTGGCATCTTAGTACTTTTCTGTTGTGATTTGTGCCAACAGTTATTTGTGTTTGTTTGTGTGCTGGGGGAGAGAGAGGACTACGGTTTGTCTCCAGACACTTGCCCAGGCTAGAGACGCCATTTGCTCTACTATCTGTTGGGACACCTAGGTAGGAGTGTGGTTGTTCCTTGTGCAGTGGTGAGAGATTTAGGAGCTGATGCCTTCTACCCCATGTTAGGCATAGCGGCGTATTTCCTTTGGGGAGTGCGTTGGGCTTTTGTTGTTTTTATTATTATTTTTGTGTGGTAACCGTGGCTAGAGCAGTGGTCTCGGGGGCATCGCCGTAGCACGGGTGAGTGCGCCAGCGTGCTGGTTACTTGTTCCGTGTTAGCGGTATTGAGTGTGTAATTACCCACCACGAAGCCACACGAAGACTACGAAGACTAGGGTTGAGCTATCTAGGATTTGGGGAAGCTCCGTTGAACATCTCCATTGCTGCGCTCGGTGCGACTGCGACTGCTACTGTTTTGTGTGCTTCAACAGGTGGGGAGGCATTTGTTGTTATAGTAGTTACGTGCACATTAATCATGGCTTCTATTGTCGAAGAGTTCATGCAGAAACCATCAGTGGAGTTGTTAGAGAGATGTAGTAAGGACCAACTTTTGAAAATCGCGGATCTCCATAAGATTGAAATAAGTAAAACTGTTAGCCGTCTCAAGGAGACTTTAAGAACGGTTGTGATGGACAATCTGATTCAAGCTGGTATCCTGGAGGAATCTCTAACCCTTCCGCTTACCCCAACTCCCGTGAGTAGTCATTTGACTTTTGACCAACAGAAGGAGTTGTTGTTGTTGCAGCAAGAGCATGAGAAAAGTTTAGAAAATGCTAAATTAGAATTTAAATGGGAGCATCTTAAGTTAATTAAAGAGGGTAAAGATGTCGGGGGGTTTTCTCTCTATGATTCCGACCCCGCTAGGGAACGTGTGGGTCCCCATTTTGATATTTCTACTAACCTAAAGCTTGTGCCTAAGTTCAATGAGCGAGACCTTGACTCGTTTTTTTTACTATTTGAGCGAGTGGCTGAGGTTAGACGTTGGTCTGATTCAGACCGCATCTTGCTCCTACAGAGCGTGATTACGGGTGGAGCCCAGGAGGCCTACTCTGCTCTAAGTAGGGCTGACTGTAGGGACTATTCCTTAGTTAAAACTGCAATTTTGCGTGCTTATCAATTGGTTCCAGAAGCGTACCGCCAACGTTTTAGAACTGCAAAGCGGCGTAACGAGCAATCTCATATTGATTTTGTCCGTGAGTTGACGTTACAGTTTGATCGGTGGTGCTCTGCCTCATCTGTTACCAGCTATGAGGCAGCTAACTATCTCTAAGCATTTAAGAGCTGATCGCACATCTAGACTAGACTGCACATCTAGACGGCACATTTTTTAAATCAAGTAAGTAGTCAGGTGTCCTCTGGGGGTGGGAGTGGGCCGGTGTGGTGGACGGGCGGCGGCGCAAAGTTTTAACGGTCTAGATATCATCACAAAACATGGTACCTGGAAAATCAAGAGGTGGTATGGAAAATTATTTCAAGGCAAGCGTGGCAACCCTGATCAGTCGTCTGATATTAAAGAAGGAAAATCTTCCAGGGATAAATCCAGTTTGGTCAGGGTGGATTATAGTTGCAATACATCTATTGAGTCTGTTTGCAAGAATCTTAGTGAACACCTTTAGGTCGTTTCCGAGGAGGGCAATAGGACGGTACGAGGCTGGATCGGTTTCCTCCCTATCCTTCTTCAATAACAGGGATATATTAGCCAAATACAGGGATTCAGGGAGACGCCCTGTAGCAATAGAATGATTAAACATCCTTAACATAATGGGAGAGACTTTGTCTGAGTATGCTTTATAGAACTCTATGCCGGCATACCCGTCTGGTCCGGAGGCCTTCCCCATACCCGTCTGGTCCGGAGGCCTTCCCTCTATGCCATACCCGTCTGGTCCGGGGGCCTTCCCGTTAGGGAAAGAGCGTATTGCTTCCATAACCTCCTCTAAAGTTATCTCTGTGTTCAATTCAACTTGTGCAGAGGTACTCAATTGAGGCAGGCGGAGAGCGCTATGAAAATCTGAAATTTGCGCTGCATCAGCTGTGATTTTCGAGCAGTAGAGATTCTCATAAAACTCACGGAAGCACTTGTTGATTTTTTGGGGATCTGTGGTTATAGAACCCGTATTGGTTTTAATTTGATTAATCATTCGCTTGGCCTGAATACCCCTAAGTTGGCGAGCTAATAATTTGTCTGGTTTGTCGCTCAACTCAAAGTGTTTTTGTTTCATTTTCAGTAGCGTTTTGCTCACCTGGTCGGAGAGAATAGAGTTATATTTGAATTTAAGCTTCATTATGTCTAAGTGTGGAGGATGAAGCTGATGACCTATATTCAGTCTCAAGCGTTGAAAGCTTGGCAGAGATTTCCACCATTTCTTTCATCCTGTCTTTTTTCAGTTTGGCCTCATATGCAATAATATGACCACGTATGAATGGAATGGAATGGACTTTATTTGTCATTGCTACAGTACAGGTACCAAACAACGAAATTTAGGAGGGGTGGCTCCCCTGGTGTTTAGGAAAGGAAAAAGAAAACACATTTTAGAAAGAGCATAGATGCATAAAATCACAAGAAGGTAAGGAGCTGGTTTACATCAATAGAGGCTATGTACACAATCCACTGTACTATACTGCCCAGATAGTCAACTAGGGTTGTCATATTGCACAAAAAGTATTTTTTCACATTATTTAAAGTGTCACAGTTTGCAGGCTTGAAAATGTACATGTTTGTGCCTCAGCACTAGCTGCCATACAATCCGTCCGGACTGTCCTGGGCCCAGAACTTAGGCCTTTTCTGTGTTCAGGGCCTTGACGGCCCTGTGGTAGAAGCTGACACCTCATAGGAGCCAACGGACCCCATGGGCATCCGAAGTGATATAAAGAGTTTACCTCGATCAATTCTCTTCAAAGATATCAACATTTTTTCACAACTTTGCATGCTATACGATGCCACCATTTTTTTCCAGAGACGGTAAACACGGCCTAAGTCACATCCAGTTTTCTCCAACTGGAGAATGTGTCATGTCCGGTTTCAACGCCGAATTTCCATACCATTGGTCGGCCAACCCAAAAAAATCCCCCCCCCAAAAAGAAATCTGATACATGAGAAAGGTCAAAGGTCAAAGATGGTGCCAACATATCTCCAAATGGCCTAAACATATAGGTGTCCGCCTAAACATACCTGTACTAAAACAGGTACAAAGTTGCATTTGCTCACATTACTAGCATCGACTTTGGCACAAGTACTAATAAGACCCTGGAGTACTGATTCCTAGATGATTTGGGCTTATTCATCAGGTTTCCAAGGTGATATTCACTGTAAAAGCTGTTGTTTTTTTAGGCGGAGACTGAATTTGAGATGTTTTATAATGTTCTAGCTCTATTTGCTCTGACACAGTAACATATATTTTGATTCTGACACTTCTACAGCCACCCCACAGGTGTTAGCTTTCATTTGATAACAATATCATTATGAAGGCCCTTGTGATTGTGGAGATATTCTATATTCACTGTGGGCATGTCATTTCGAGCAGAAAACCAGAAAAATTAGGTGGATAAGATGAGGTTAAAGGCTTCCCACAAAGTAGAGTCGTTCACATCAGCAGTATCGTTCTCGGTCAAATAGGCTGTAATTGAGTTTGAAATTCTTAGTCGGAATTGTTCATCATTAAGTAAGAGAGGGTTGAACCGCCAGTTATATATGGGCCTAGTCCTATTAATATCAAATTTAAGTTCTACGGGGCTGTGGTCTGAAACCAAAATATTGTGATGCTGTGAACCATATTATTGTTTATTATTTTCGAGGGTACTACACAAGCACGACACATTGTCCCCGTCTCCATTTCCAGTGACATCGCACCTGACATAAATAATCATGTATGCTCGTCCATTAATTGTGCTTTCATCTAATGTTATGCTACTACGGGAATCAAGTGATTTGACATTAGAAATGAATTTGTTTTTCATCTCTTGTGCAATGTGCTCTACAATCTGGGCACATGAATGATCGGATCAGTGAGTAGGACCGACTGTATAATCTTTTCTTTAGCGACAGTATAGGCTGCCCTGAACGAACTAGCTGTCTCCTTATACATACTGGAGGTGAGTTCTGCTACTTTCTTCGGAAGCACTTGCTTTTGTTTGAGCTCTGCTATTTCAACAGTTAGGTGTCATAACAGGTGCAGCTGAATTCAAGTTTGGTTTCTTGGATGAAAACCCGAAACTTTCCAGTCTTGTCGCCTCGGTCGGCAGCAGTGGCCTTTTTTGGGGCGGCATGATAGCTAGCTACTGAATGTTTTCTTCTCAATAATCGTGTTTTCACGTTCGCAAGCTCTCAACGATCATATTCTGCTGTTGCACAATATTCTACTGCGCCCCATAGTGTCTTGGTGGTAAATTGCAGGCAGTCAAAGGCCTACTGTCATTCACAGGAGATTAATGGTGCGCGTAGTTCTTTTGGAAAACGTGTTTATTTTAAAATATTTATCATATACATAAATATAAATAATACTAATTACATTGACTTTTTATTTTTATTTTTTTAAGATGGACTCAATTCAACTTAGAGATATTTGTTGATCGTCATAGCGAAGGGTCTGAACACTTATGTACATGAGGTATTTCTGTATTTTAAAACATGTTTTCACTGTCCTTCTGGGGTATTGTGTGTGGATTGATGGCATTTTTTTTTTTTATTCAATCCATTTAAATTGACTAACACAACAAAATGTGTAAAAAGTGAAGGCGTCTGAATACTTTCCAAAGGCACGGCATATAACATACTTTGATTTAAATATTACTTTGCAAGAATCCTTTGGTAATATACCTAAAGCCCCTAGAAGACATGTAGTTACTACAAAATTAGCTAAGGAATTTCTAAAAGGACATTTTGGTGCTTAATGGAATAAGAAGCTAAGTGCCCCATTTACTCCCATTCCATCTCTGAATTGAGCGATCACACTTCACTAGATACAGCTAAATAAAAGGTAAGCACTCAAAAATCTGGGGTCAGTCATCAACATGGGAGATGCATATAAAACAAATGTCAAGCCAAATAGTGACCCTTTCCTTTGATGGTAAAATACCGTAAAATCAAAAGGTGACATTCCGTACTTTTGCTAAAACCTAAATTGCTAGAGTAGGCCATGATCAGACCAAAATGTACTTTTTAGACAAACTTTCCAAAGACAAACAGAGGGCACTTTATTATGTCATGCTCCTTTCCTGACATGGGACTCCTGAGCCAACAGGTAATCGACTTGTTGACTGTTGGCACTGATCAGCAGAAAGTCATCCTTCATATGAAAGGTGGCAAAAGAAGCGTTGCAGTATGTAGTCACCAATGTAACTAGAGAGGTCAGGGTCCATGTCACTTTCATAGTGAAAACACACAAGAGACCAGACAGAGAGGGTAAAATGAAGCATATAATGTTATGACACGGGGGCGAGGGGGCTCAAGGACACGACAATGGAGACTGAATACTGTGAAGCCCCGTAGGGTATTTATTTACAGTGAAGGGGGGGTAGAAAAACAGGGAAGAAGAGTCCGGGGGTTTCACCCTGGCGGGCTGGGGTAGTGGCTGGCGTGAGCTGTAGAGGAACAGAGAACAAGGGTAAGTCTCTAACAGCAGGCTAGTACAATAATCACAATAGTAGTATCAAAGGGCTAAGTACACGACTGGTCACAGATAATACTTGCCAGGCCATTCTTAGGGAAGAACTGACGATGAGTGAGTAGAAGTCCAGGGTAGATGTAGACAGAGGGTTGATTGGGAGTGGAGACAGGTGTGCAGGTTTGGCTGAAGATCTAATTAGTGGGGACAAGCCTCAGCTGCGGCGGAGAGCACGCTGTGCTCGAGCTGTGGGGGCGGGTGCTCGAGTTGTGGGGGCGGGGGAGGGCCCAGCCGTAACAGGACCCCCCTCCGAGGGGGAGCCTCCTGGCGACCGGCCCGGAGCATCCGGGTGGGCCCGATAGAAGTCCCTGAGGAGGGCTGGGGACATGATCTGGGACCGGGGAATCCAGCTCCGTTCCTCTGGGCCATATCCTTCCCAGTCCACCAGGTACTGGAAACCCCGGCCACAGCGACGAACCCTAAGGAGTTTCCTTACCGCCCACTGGGGGTGGCCATCCACCAACTGAGGAGGGGGCGGTGCAGGGGCTGGTGGCATCAGGTCGCTGGCGACATGGGGCTTTACCCGGGAGACGTGGAACACCGGGTGGATCCGACGGAGGGAGTGAGGGAGGACCAGCCGGATGGCAGCGGGGTTAATGACCCGGTCGATGGCGTAGGGGCCGATGTATCTCGACACCAACTTCCGGGAGGGGACATTGAGGGGGAGCAGTGGCGTGTCCAGACCTTTTTCACTGGGGTGGCCCAGTGGTGGCACCTAGTTATGCATGGGTGGCACAATTTTGAGAATTTAACACTTAATTCCCTGCATTCTGGTCAATTTGTATGCACCATTTTGTGCTTTTTATTACCATTTCTGTCTCCACTACCCATTGTATACTTTAATTAGGCTACTAACATTACAATCCCTGTTTAAAAGTCCCAGTGCTACCAATCACAACACAACAGAGTGGCACCATACAAATGTAATATTAAACTCCCATATTTATTCTTTAAACAAACAAATCTGGGGGAGTGGTCGGAGTTAACGAGATATTGTTCCAATCCATTACCTGGCCATTACCTGCCTGTGAAAAGTATGAAAAGTTTGAAAGGCATTTTCTCTGTTAGTTGATTTGGAATGTACCAACATTGAAATATGCATATCTTCTTCAACTTTTCAGATATCAACAGGTGCGTTTCCATAAAACATTCTGATTCGGATGAGAAATTGAATGGAAACAGCTTCATTCACATAAACTCGATGCGAATCACCTCTAATTCGCAGTCGCCAAAGTTGGGAATGCTACTTAAACAAACTAACTCTGTCAAATGGTCGGCGACTCCCAGATCCGTGTGCTATTACTGAGTGGGTAGATGACATTAGCAAGTGGCCTAATATTCAATGGGCAGATATATATACACCTATAACTCAGAACGACACAGGATAAGTTAACCAGACAGATAAGATAGCCAGACTGTGTTTACCACCGCAAATTAATTAATTTATGCCCAGCCAAATCCATGTTTAGAGGTAGCTAGCTAACATTACATTGATCATACTCCTAAGACTGTTCACTTTTCAAAAAATGCCGGTCGAGAGAGGACGCTGGCATTGCTTGTTCGCCACTTCTCTGCCCGAAATCTAGATATACTTGCAATATACAGAGTAGATTGTCCTACAAAGACACTTAGATTTAGATTTAGTCATCTTCTTTTTATTTTACTACTCAATCTTTTCAGTTTGTAAAGCGTCTTTGAGTGTCTACAAAAGCGCTTTATAAGTCTAATGTATTATTATTATTTGGTGGAGAAGCCTATCGTGTAGACCAGTGAGAAATTGAGAGCATATAAATCACTAGATGCCTACAACTACGCAATCTGTGGTCATGTACAGTACATCAAATAACATGACATAGATTCAGACTTTTGTGTCTTGAAATCAGAAGTCCTCCCAAGCCAAAGACAAGGACACAAGACGACTATGTATAACGCACATATCACACACACACACACATTTGTTTACTAGACAGATAGAACACCAGCAAGCGCTGGTTACTTTGGCTAGGCCTGCCTTAGCTAGATGTTAGTCTAGCTACATATTAGACAATTGTTCATGTAAACAATAGGTTTTCCATTGAAATCAGAGAATAGATTAGCTATAGATTTCAGAGATACTGTAACGTCCCGACTTGGACAGTGGTGAAATAATAAGAGATAGGTTGTCTTACAATCCGTGCGGTTAATTGCAAACTTCCACATACAAAACTGTCAGTTCACCGGAGCTCTCCTCTCCTCTACCGTAACAACAACAACACAACACCCGCCCCCCCATTTCTTTATGCTAGTAGCCGTTGTAAGCTATTTTAAGCATACCTAACTCTGGATCAAGAATGTTGTTTTTGTCCACGCTTACCGTTGCCTAAATGCGCGCACATATTTTGATGACGTCGACTGTAAAATGGTCTATACCAGGACTTAAGAAACGAGATGCCCAACATTGGATTTGACAAACTCTGGCCCATTTTGCGCAACAAGTGGAAGAGTTTGAAGCAGCGGAGACAGGGTTGCCAGATGGGCTGGTTTTTGGTAGATTTAGCTGTTTTTAGACTGGTTAGGTTCGAAATTGTCAATCCCATCTGGCAACCCTGAGCGGAGAGTCTACATATAGTATGTTTACAGATGATGCACACCACGCGTTCTTAAAATAAATAAAGCTTTATTGTACTTAAAACAATATTTCGTATGTGTTTTTTGCGAGAGTTCTTTACAACAAACTATATACAGCTGTGTGCCAATCAATCAGGGGGGTGGCACCTGGGGTGGCCAATCAGATTTCAGGGGTGGCACGTGCTACCCCAGGCCACCCCCTGGACACGCCCCTGAGGGGGAGATCCGCCGTGGAGAGCCAGACCCTCTGGCCCACCTGGTACACAGGAGCTGGAGTGCGACGACGGTTGGCGCTTCTGGTGGTTCGGGCGGTGGCCCGAAGCAAGGCCGAGCGTACGGAGGTCCAGACCCGACGACAGCGAAGGAGGTGTGCCTGGACCGATGGTACCGACGCTTCGCCCTCCTGGGTAGAAAGCAGGGGTGGCTGGTACCCCAAGGAGCACTCGAAGGGGGACCGGCCGGCGGCTTCATTTACCATGGCGTTTAGAGAGTACTCCACCCAGGGTAGGTCATTTACATTTACATTTACATTACATTGCTCCAGGAGGATGGATGGAGGGAGGACATGCAGCGGAGTGCCGACTCCAGGCTCTGGTTGGCTCTCTCCGCCTGCCCATTGGTCTGGGGATGGTAGCCGGAGGAGAGGCTGGTCGTGGCCCCAATCCCCGAACAGAAGGCCTGCCACACCTTGGACGTGAACTGGGGGCCACGGTCGGAAACCACATCCTGGGGAAGCCCGTAAAGGCGGAAGACGTGGGTGGTGAGTAGCTCCGCCGTCTCCGCCGAGGTCGGTAGCTTTGCCAGAGCTACCAACCGCACGGACTTGGAGAAGCGGTCCACAATGGTAAGGATGACCGTGTTGCCTAGAGACGGGGGAAGGCCGGTCACGAAGTCCATGGCGAGGTGGGACCACGGTCGACCGGGCACGGGTAGAGGCTGCAGCAGTCCTGAAGGCGGCCGGTGGGATGCCTTGCTGCGAGCGCAGGTAGGGCAGGCCGAGACGAACTCCCTGACGTTCGCGGCCATGGTGGACCCCCAGAACCGCCGGCGCAGGAAGGACAGTGTGCGTAGGGCCCCAGGGTGGCAGGCGAAGCGGCTGGCGTGGCCCCACTGCATCACCTTGGTCCTGACGGCGTCCGGGACGAAGAGACGGCCGGGGGACCCCGGACGGGGATCTGGCTGGGTGCGCTGTGCAGCTCTGACCACCGCCTCGATCTCCAGGGTGACCACTCCAACGACCCGGGAGGATGGAACGATGGTGTCAGGAGTGGTGGGTTCCTACTCTGCAGCATGGAGTCGAGAAAGGGAGTCCGCCTTGGCGTTCAGGGAGCCCGGACGGAACGTGAGGAGGAAGTTGAACCGCCCGAGGAACAGGGCCCAGCGTGCCTGACGGGAGTTCAACCGCCTGGCCGACTTGATGTAGGTCAGGTTCTTATGGTCCGACCAGACGGTGAAGGGGTGCTCTGCGCCCTCCAGCCAGTGCCGCCACTCGTGGAACGCCTCCACCACCGCCAGCAGCTCGCGGTTCCCGATGTCATAGTTGGCCTCGGCGGAGGTATAACGGCGGGAGTAGAAGGCGCAGGGGTGCACGGTCTGGTCCTCCGACTGTTGGGAGAGCACGCCACCAACGCCTGTGTCTGAGGCGTCCACCTCCACAATGAAGGGCCTAGAGGGGTCTGGGTTTATCAGGACCGGCGCCGAGGTGAAGAGCCTCTTCAGTTCACTGAAGGCAGCGCTGGCTGCAGGTGTCCATGTGAACTGGCGCAGGGGGGAGGTGAGGGCAGTGAGGGGGGCGGCTACCCGGCTGAAGTCCCGGATGAATCGCCGGTAAAAGTTGGCAAAGCCGAGGAAGGACTGCAGCTGTTTCCGGGTGGTAGGTTGGCCCCACTCGACGACGGCCTGAGTCTTCTTGGGGTCAGGGCGAGTCAACCCACCCTCCACGATGAGACCCAGGAACTCCACAGAGTGAGTGTGGAAAGAGCATTTCTCAGCCTTAATAAAAAGGCGATTCTCCAGTAGGCGCTGGAGGACTAGGCGGACATGTTGGATGTGCTCCTCAGGGTTCCTGGAGAATACTAAGATGTCATCTAAGTAGAGGACGACAAAGATGTCCAGCATGTCCCTGAGGACGTCGTTCATGAGGGCCTGAAAGACAGAGGGGGCGTTAGTGAGACCGAAGGGCATGACGAGGTACTCATAGTGGCCACGGGGGGTCTTGAACGCCGTCTTCCACTCGTCGCCCTCACGAATCCGGACCAGATGGTAGGCGTTCCGGAGGTCCAGCTTAGTGAAGATGGTGGCCCCAAGGAGGGGCTCAAAGTTGGAGCTCATGAGGGGGAGAGGATAGGTGTTCCGGACGGTGATGGCATTGAGCTCACGGTAGTCAATGCATGGCCTGAGGGTTCCATCCTTCTTCTTAACGAAGAAAAACCCCGCTGCCACCGGGGAGTGTGATGGACGGATGAGCCCCTCAGCCAGACAGTCGGAGATGTAGGTGTCCATGGCTGCCTTCTCCGGGGGGGCAAGGTTGTAGAGGCGACTGACTGGAAGTTTGTTGCCCGGGCGGAGCTCGACGGCACAGTCGTAGGGCCGGTGAGGGGGCAGGGTGCGAGCACGCTCCTTGCTGAAGGCCTCTCCGAGGTCGTGGTAGACCTCTGGGATGGAGGAGAGGTCAGGGGAAGCCGGAGGCGGTCGCAGAGGCGATGAGGGGGTATGGGCGGCACGGAGGCACCGGGCGTAACATGCGGTACTCCAGCTCAGGATACGTCCCTCACCATAGCTGACATGGGGAATGTGGAGCTCGAGCCACGGTCGTCCCAGGATGAGCGGGGACTGGGGGGTTTTGAGGATGTAGAACCGAATCTCCTCCACATGGTTCCCGGAGACGGTCAAGGAGAGGGGTGTAGAGCGGTGGGTGAGAGGCCCCAGGCTGTGTCCGTCTAGGGCTGAGACGGAGAGGGGGGTCTCGAGGGCAACGAGGGGAATGGCAGCTGAGCGGGCCAGCTGGGCGTCCATGAAGTTTTCGTCTGCTCCCGAGTCAATGATGGCCTCGACCGTGAGGTTCTGCCCCTGCCAGGAGAGGGTGACAGAGAACCTGGCTGGGCTGGTGGTAGGTGGGGATTGAGAGACACGGCTCACCCGGATTCCCCCTTCGGGTGAGCCTACCCTTTTGATAGGGACGGGCAGGTGTCACGGAGGTGTCCCTTCTCTCCACAGTAGAGGCACAGGCCCTGGGCCCTTCTCCTCTCCTTCTCCGCCGTGGTGAGGCGGGCTCGACCAAGCTGCATCGGCTCCTCGCCAGTGGATGGGGTGTAGGTCGACTCCCGTGCGGAGGAGGGGTTGTCTGTGACGATGGGGTCCTGGGGGCGTGGCGAGCTGGTCTGGTGGCGCCCTCTCTCTCTCCGACGCTCCCGGGAGCGCTCGTCAACGTCGATGGCTAGGGCCACTAGTTCGTCCAGGGTGGCGGGTCTGTCCCGGACGAGCTCGTCCTTGATGACCTCACTCAGCCCCTGGCGGAAAGCAGATCGCAGTGCCCTGTCATTCCATCCGCTTCCGGCTGCCAGGGTGCGAAACTCGGTAGAGTAGGCCGCCGCGGTCCGGTTCCCCTGGTGGAGTGACATCAGTCGCGCCCCGACCTCCTGTCCTGCAGTGGGGTGGACGAAAACCCTCTTGAACTCAGTGAGGAAGGTAGCGTAGTCACCGAACAGGTCAGGGCGGGCGCAGAGGGTGGCCTGGACCCAATTCAGGGCGTCGCCGGTGGTGAGGTTGGTGATGAACGCCACCTGGGCTGCCGGCGACCAGAACTGGCTGGGCTGATGCGAGAACACCAACTCACACTGGAGGATGAAGCCTCGGAACTGGGCGAAGGCTCCGTCGAAGGGGCGGGGGCTGGCTAGGTGGGGCTCTCGCGGCTGTCCAGTAGGTGGTGCCGGTAGCTGGGCAGGGTCGGGGAGGGGGGGCAAAGGCTGCGAGCGCGGCCACCTGTGCCGTAAGCGCTTGGGTCGTGGTGATGAGGTGCTGCATCTGGGTGGCGCGGTGCTCCTGGTTAGCCTCCTGGGCTGTAATGCGAGTGTTCAGGGCCTGGTACGCTGTAGCGGCCGCCTGGAGGAGGTGAGTGTGTTCAGCGAGGACCCTCCCCTGGGCTTGGATAGCCGTCGGGCCGGATCCAAGGGTGGGAGATGGTGCCCGGTCCTTTGTGTCGTCTGAGCCCAATTGCATGGTCAGTTCTTCTGTTATGACACGGGGGCGAGGGGGCTCAAGGACACGACAATGGAGACTGAATACTGTGAAGCCCCGTAGGGTATTTATTTACAGTGAAGGGGGGGTAGAAAAACAGGGAAGAAGAGTCCGGGGGTTTCAGCCTGGCGGGCTGGGGTAGTGGCTGGCGTGAGCTGTAGAGGAACAGAGAACAAGGGTAAGTCTCTAACAGCAGGCTAGTACAATAATCACAATAGTAGTATCAAAGGGCTAAGTACACGACTGGTCACAGATAATACTTGCCAGGCCATTCTTAGGGAAGAACTGACAATGAGTGAGTAGAAGTCCAGGGTAGATGTAGACAGAGGGTTGATTGGGAGTGGAGACAGGTGTGCAGGTTTGGCTGAAGATCTAATTAGTGGGGACAAGCCTCAGCTGCGGCGGAGAGCACGCTGTGCTCGAGCTGTGGGGGCGGGTGCTCGAGTTGTGGGGGCGGGGGAGGGCGTGTGTGAAGGCCCAGCCGTAACATATAAACCTTTATTGAACAGCTCTTTGAAAGAAAAACATATTTTAGTGCCTTAGAACAGTCCGGAGGCAGGAACAGGGCCACGGGGACATTTGTCAGGTGATGGGGTTTATTAATTCAAATTGAAATATATTTATATAACAATGGAAGGAGACAAAAACAAGGAAGGAGGTTATGGATTATGAGGCAATCCTGAGCAAGGAATTGAGAAAGAAAACACGGCCAGCGAACTCTCAACAAGACAAGATGGTGGTCGCGGAGAAGGTTTAGCCTCAATGTGACATTTGTCAGGTGATGGGGTGCTACTGTGACTCATCCTCAGGACAGGAGTGCCAGGTGAGCCTCTCCTCATAGAAGGACATGACCACCTGACCTGAGGACAGCGAGTGTTTGCCTCACGGGCCGGAACCAGATCAGCCTTGTCTGAGCTCTTCCTGTAGAGCAGAGGGAGAAAAAGAATAGCTCAGGACTCATACTAATTATAGACCTTTAACAGCAAGTTTGATAAACTTCCATCATGTCAGTCATGCTCTCATTTCCATGGCAACCCAAAGCTTACAAACTAGCAAGGACAGAAGCGTATTTATTTAAGACATTTCTGAAAATGTCCCTAATAAAAAGGCAGATTCACATAAGTGTAAACAAAAGTTGGAAGTGCATTATGAAAAGTACGGTAGTAAGGAGGACTTCAAAAGGCAGGGAGTACGCAGGGATGGGTTATGATTCAGTTTTAGTAATTCTATAGTATGGATGTAAAACCATATAGCCTGTACGTATACCAGCCAACTTAATGGCAATCAAATTGTCTGTGATTAATGTCCAGTATTCATTACGAGCCACCAGAATCGACCATTTGGGGCCAATCCCATTACACCCCTTCGGCTCAGTTTTGAACGTTCACGTATGGCTCTGTTTGGAGATTTTTCATGACAAGACTACATTCAGAGCCATGGCCCTACCTCCCAGGATGCCTTGCGAATCATCAGAAATCAGATTTTGCTCTAGGCAATGTGGAAGACAACCACAAATGTCATTAGTTTCTCTGTAATTACTTGTTAAGAAGTAAATGAAGTTTTTTATTTTCACAATTAGAAAGGTAACATAACATTCCCATAACAACACTTCTATAATAAATCACAATAAACTCTAAATCTTGCACATGTGAACGAGCGTCTTGTCTCACCCTTTTAGCGCCCATAGATGCCAAGAAACGGTCAGTGAAGCAGCGTAATTAATATTAATCTATACTGACTGCATGAGGACAATGAAGGGAGACAGAAAGGCTAAACATTTTTACATTTCACCCAGTGCAAAAGCCATGAATGTATGGACAGTGCATGGTGGAACTAGGGCTGCAACTAACGATTATTTTGGTAGTCGACTAATCTGTCGATTATTTTTCCGATTAGTCGTGTGGCCGCGGCAGTGGCCGCGGGCTCCAGTGCATGTTGTACCTCACCTTCTCAAGTCTGCACACCTGTGAATGTCACCCTGTTGTCCAGTCTCTCTGGCTTAACATACGTTCCCATTGCAAATTCAAATAATGACTCATATTTGAATTTGGACCTTCCAAAACATTAAATACATACAATAATCAATCTCTGTTTCAATGAAACTAAATAAATAATAAATAAATTAAATAATACAAATGAAAGTGCAAATATAAACTTGGTAATGTGCAAATGTTTTAAAATAAAATAACAACTCAAAGTTTTGCCTTGCCCTGCACCACGTTTCGGATGCGGCTGTTAATCCGGTCCAGGGGGAACATGGATCCGCACACTACCCTTCCATCTCCAACAGCTGGAGGGGGAGAAGATGGGGGGGGGGGGGGTGAGAGGAAAGGAGGATGAGTTAAAGCAGACAGACTTCTAGGTCTTTTGTTTGCTGTGTGTGAGTGAGAGAAAGTGCATGTGTGTGTGTCTTACTCTGATGATCTGCACGTTGTGGAGTTGTAACTCTTCAAAAACAAAGTGACATTCAAGTCCAAAAAAGTTATTAAAAGAAAATAGTCCATCCTATTTGAAATCTTGCTGGGTCTGGAAGTCCAAAAATGACTCAAGAATAATGTATATTGCTTCTAGTGACGTTCAAGTCCAGAAAAGTGAGAAAAAATATATAGTCCACCCTCCTGGACATTTAACGTAAATACAAAGTTCAAATAAGGTCTCAAATGTAAATAAAACAACTTCTTCCAGTTCAAAATGACTCCCCCTTCACAAGTGCTTTAAATTGCAGTGCAGGAACGTGAGCATATCGACGTGCTCTGGGTTGAGGCTCGCTCTCTTCTTTGAGGCGATGTTCCCAGCTGCTGAGAAGAGACGCTCAGAGGGAGTAGAGGTAGCTGGAATACACAAGAATGATTTGGCTTGTGATGCAAGGGTCGAATACTTGGCCTCGTTCAACTTCCACCATGACAGGGGACTTTCTGACTTTGAGATGGCTTGTGCTCCGAAGTACATCAGCACTTCATTAATGATCGCTTGGTTGTGCGCCTCCTGTTCATTGGTCTCACCCGTCACTGCTTGCTGAGTCTCCTCCAAGAAGTGAATCCAAAGCTGAGACTGTGGCATCCTTGTCAGCTGATGCCGCTGTGGCTTCTTCATTCTCACTGGTGCGCTGGTTATTCACCTCATTGGACTGTTGGGCCAGAGCTTGTACTTTATTCTGAACACTGAACCTCTCCCCTGGTGTGAGGAATTTCAGTTTTCGAAACCGTGGGTCAAGTGCGGCTGCAATTAGCTGTTTGCTTGGGTCATCATCTGTGACATTGACGTCTTCTGACCAGCGTGCAGTGATCTCCTCTGAAGCAGTCGCCTGGAACGCCTGAACAGGAGCTGTATCATAGACAGAGTTGGTGGACTTCAAAAGTCCTCTGACTAGAGCAGGCAGGGCAGAGACGGTCACATAGCCTTCACCACTCAAGTAGACAGTGGCACTTTCAAAGGCTTGGAGAGCTTTGGCCAGTTCTTCTAGGAGGGTCCACTGATCAGGTTTGAGGTCTAGATATTGCTTCCCTCTCTGTGTTACTTCCGGGTCCGACAGAGTCGCAGTCAGTGGCCATCTCTGTTCCAGCAGGCGAGTCACCATATAGTAGCTGCTGTTCCACCTGGTAGACACATCTTGGATAAGTTTGTGTTCCGGGGTCCCCATCTGTTTCTGCTTGGTTTTCAGCTTGCTTGAAGCCAGTTCGCTCCTTTTAAAGTGCTCGACGAGACACCTCGCTGCTCCTAGAGCTTTACTAATCTGAGGGTGTTTCAGTGCACGATTGATAACCAACTGTAAATAAATAAATCCGGCTTAACTAGCTATCTAACCTAACGTTACGCCAAGCTACAGCTGCTCACAGAGCTAGTTGATTGGCTAGCTAGCATTGCTGGCTAGACTACAGACAGCTCACGTTAGTAGGCTACGCTTGGCGCTGTTTATCTTACAGACAGCTCGCTGGTGGACTCAACATAATTGAAATAGCATTCACTTATCAAGCATCATTCATGATCATCCACCATGACTACCTGGTATTTTAATAGCGACCACCCCTCACTTCATTTCATCTCGCGTTCTCCTGGCTTCAACATGGAAAACCCCTGCTACGTAACGTTACATACAAGCGCCTCTGTCTGTCACACGCGTGCCACAGGGCAAATAAATTAATAGCACAAACGCTCATAGCATGTACAGCCCTGTCCATGAGACGTTGTTTTCCAACATGTAACAGTAAAGCTAACATAAACATTACGACCCTAACAATATAACGTTAGCCAGTTGACTAACAACGTTAGCTAAAACTTACCCAGCTGATTCTTGCATGGCTCCCGGGTGCTTTCGTTTAAGATGCTCGTGCATCGCGGTGGTGCTGCTGTGGAATGCTAGTTTTGTTTTACATATATTACATTTCACGGACGAGTGTGGTTTGTCGTCCGTAAAATATTCCCAGACTTTGCTGAGTCTAGGTCTCGCTTTTCTCCGCTCATCTTCATGTTCTCGCCCCGCCATGCCATGGTTCATACTCTCTCTCCTTCTTTGCCGTATGCTGTTAGTAGGCTACTAGAGTTGTAGATGTTCCTGTAGTGCATTGCAATTACAAATGAACAGCGCGGCTCTGTATTATCGGCTCGTGTGTTTTTAATACGATGCGTCGACACTAAAATTCCACGTCGACGAGTTTTTATGATCGACGTCGTCGATTATGTCGACTAAACGTTGCAGCCCTAGGTGGGACAGTAGCCTATACGGTATTACAGTGAGTATAAGTAAATTAATATAAACTCAGTATACGTGCAATGAATAAAAAGTCAATATGTGTGTGTGATTATTAATATGATATGCACAGTAACTATATATGTAGGCCTACAGTGTGATATACAGGACGAGGGCGAAGATATGTACAGATAAGATATGTGCAAGATGAGCATGTTTGTTTTTCAGAAATCCCAAAATTTGCGTAAAAGTGGCTTAACACATGCTTTTAACGATAAATGACCCCCTGATGCTGATTGGTTCACCAGATCTCAAAGCGCTGGTCTGTCAGGAAGGGAGTTCTGTCCATGATGCGGTTGTTGAAGAGTCGCACAGTCTGCATTGTGCTGTTGGTGGAGACCAGTTGGAGGACTCTTGTCAGTCAGAGCGTCAGTGATGTCATTGTGACTCAGGTCCAGGACTTGTGCTTTGTGCAGGTGTGTGAGCAGCGGCTCTAGCAGGGCGTCCGTGAGTCGGCAGTGGCTGAGGTCCAGGTCTGACAGCCCCTCTGCGTCAGACGCAGAGCCTCGTCCTCCCTCTCCTCCTGCACGTGCGACAGGTCCACTGAAGAGGAGCAGGAGAAGTCCAGCCTGTGCTGCAGAGCCCTGAGCAACGCTGTTGCTGCTGCCCCTGCTGGATGTTCGAGGCATCGCAGCAGCAGTGGAGGAACCTCAGTAGCAGCCTCCTGTCAACACTGAGTTGGGACACTTTGTCCAGGAGAGGCAGGGTGCTCTCCATCTCCCCCGGTGGTATGGAGGTCCACAGCAGGCTGAGTTGGACACTGTCACTGTGCTTGAGGGTGAAGCGCAGAGCAGCACAGTCCACTCTGTCCATCTATCTGGTGTTCAGGTTGATCACATGGTTGGATGACCTCAACAAACTGGACACACAGCCACTGGCACGACTCTTGTATATCTCTCTGATGGCTGACATCATAAAGCTGGGACTGGGCCTTTTGAAAATCACTCTCCCTAGAAAGGGCAGAAGATCGGTAATGTCTTTCTCGAGAAGCCTGTTCTTCCTGAGGTCCACAGTGATGTCGAGGGTTGAACACTGCAGCAGGTAGAGGAAGACCTTCCAGTCCAGAGTGCAGGAGGTCAGGTCTCCACCAACCTTCTCCAGGAACGACTGAGTCAGGTCCTGGTCTTGTGCTTCGTATACGACTACAAGCAACAGCTTCTCTGTCTCAGAAGACAATTTCAAAGTCAGAGGACCTTGGTGACCAAGGAGGGTGAAGAGAGAGTGACCAGGGAGGCAGCACCCAGTCAGGTCCAGACACTGCACTGTGCAGAGTCTCAGCAGGGAGGCCACACTACTCACAACCCTGGACAACTCTCTCTCTGGTGGCTGGGGGCTCTTTAGGACTAAGGAGAGCTTGTGGATTGTCAATGAAGCGCCGCCTCTCCATGTCCCTGTTACCAGTCTGGCCAGTTTCACTGCCATGCTCTGATTCAGTCTGAGCTTGTGTAGCCGTGCCACATGTGTGAAGAGAAGTGAGGCTCCCATGAGAGAGATCTTGCTGGGTGTGAGAGTGAGCTCCACTCTGGAGGCACAGAGGCCCAGGACTCTCCCCACAGACCTGCAGGTTTGCCTGGGTTACATTGACATTTTTGATCAAATAATGGTTGTGGTAATGTATTATTAGCGACCCCCACAGATGTATGATTTGACTGCTTTCATGGGAGCTCAGACCTTCTTTATGGGAGCTCAGCTCCCATTGGCTCCCACATAACTCGAACCCTGTTCTTACCACACTGGGAGCAGTGAAAAGCCTTCTCTCCAGTGTGGGCCTCTGGAAGGAGCGAGGGGGGTGTCTGTGGTGGTGGGGGGAGGTTGTGGGCCTCTGGAAGACGTCTCTGGTCTGATCACTCCTGTCCTCAGCAGTCTGACGTACTCCTCATGGTGGCATCTCTTCACATGCTTGTGGAGGAACGTCTGGGAGGTGTAGGAGAACGGACACAGAGAGCAGGAGAACGCCTGGGACCCCCCGCTCACCTGTTTGGAGGAGCTCTTCACGTCCCACAGGAGGTCGAAGGAGATCCCCAGCTCTCTGGCGTACTCTTCACCATACCAGACCAGCAGCTCCTGCCCAGCAGCCACAGGCTGACAGCAGCGGTACATGATGGTTCCTCTATACTGGAACGCCACCAAGTTCTGCTCCTGCTCTGTACGGGCACAGTTCACATACCTCATCCAATTTGAGTGGGTCTCTCTCCTGGCATCAATATAGTCATCCCTGTGTCTACATGAGATGATTATGAACTGGGCGTTCTTGGTTTGTTGGTCTTATAGATCAGCCAGGAGTATCCACTCTTCACAGCCAGCTCCGGGTCAGTCAGCTCTCCTTCATAAGGGCCATAGTGTGTTCCTACAGCCAGGCTGGGTCCAGAGCTGAATATCCCAGGCCGGCTCCAGGGATGCCTGAGGTCCTCACCTCCAGGCCAGGGGGCAGGGTGAGCCTGGCCCTGTCTGCAGCCCCCAGGGGGGCGGGGCTGTCTGGGATCAAGAGGGGGGGGCCGTGCACCTCACACTCCTCAAGGAAGAAGTCTTGGCACTCCTCACAGTAGAGGTAGTGGTCATCCTTCGGTACCTCCTCTTCCGTGTAGGAGACCCTGGGTCGGTCCCTCAGGCTCCCGCCCCGGGTGTGTGTTCATGCCCGAGGTTGATGGTGTCGGGTCCGGCTGGTGTCTGTTGAGACTACCCTTTGTAGTGAAGCCCCTCCCACACAGATCACAGTGGTGAGGTCCAGGTTTGTCTGTGTCTCTGTTTGCGGTTGGGGGGCAGGGGGGTGTCTGAGGTGGTGGGGGCGGTTGTGGGCCTCTGGAAGGAGCGAGGGGGGTGTCTGTGGTGGTGGGGGGAGGTTGTGGGCCTCTGGAAGATGTCTCTGGTCTGATCACTCCTGTCCTCAGCAGTCTGACGTACTCCTCATGGTGGCATCTCTTCACATGCTTGTGGAGGAACGTCTGGGAGGTGTAGGAGAACGGACACAGAGAGCAGGAGAACGCCTGGGACCCCCCGCTCACCTGTTTGGAGGAGCTCTTCACGTCCCACAGGAGGTCGAAGGAGATCCCCAGCTCTCTATCACACAGACCCGTTTTGGCCCCTGAGCGCTCATTTAACTAGCGGCTGAAAATATACAAAAATCCTGTAAGATCACTTTAATACCTTAATACCTTTTTTACTATTATAATCTGCCAAGTAAGAATGAAACAATAAAGCTAAAGTATATCAATATTAAACATTTGCGAAATTTGCAATTGCATTCCAAAATTGTACATTTACAATACATTCATGTATTAAAACCAAGCACACATTAACTCTTACATAATCTCTTACTTCCAAATAGCTAAACTAGAACAATGTATTTTAAATTTAAAACAGTCCGGAGGCAGGAACAGGTGTTACGTTTTGGTATAAAGTTCTAGAGGTAGAATGGTGTTGGACCCATGTGCGGTGCAGCTCGGATGAAAGGAGGTCGAGACAGTGATAAAATAAGTTTCTCTTTACTGAGCGGCAATGAACAGTCACAACAGGGCAAGGATATAGAACCAAAAGTAAAGGGGAGCAAGCAAGGCTCTGAGTTGCGAGTAAATCATAAAAGCGGATACAAAACCAGAACTGGCTGGGCTGATGCGAGAACACCAACTCACACTGGAGGATGAAGCCTCGGAACTGGGCGAAGGCTCCGTCGAAGGGGCGGGGGCTGGCTAGGTGGGGCTCCCGTGGCTGTCCAGTAGGTGGTGCCGGTAGCTGGGCAGGGTCAGGGAGAGCAGGGGGGGGGGGCAAAGGCTGCGAGCGCGGCCACCTGTGCCGTAAGCGCTTGGGTCGTAGTGGCGCGGTGCTCCTGGTTAGCCTCCTGGGTTGTAATGCGAGTGTTCAGGGCCTGGCACGCTGTAGCGGCCGCCTGGAGGAGGTGAGTGTGTTCAGCGAGGATCTGGATAGCCGTCGGACCGGATCCAGGGGTGGGAGATGGTGCCCGGTCCTTCGTGTCGTCTGAGCCCAATTGCATGGTCAGTTCTTCTGTTATGACACGGGAGCGAGGGGGCTCAAGGACACGACACCGGAGGCAGAATACAGTGTTAGCCCCGTAGGGTATTTATTTACAGTGCAGGCGGGTGGAAAAACAGATGATGAGTCCGGGGGTTTCAGCCTGGCGGGCTGGGGGTAGTGGCTGGCGTGGGCTGTAGAGGAACAGAGAAACAGCGTAAGTCTCTACGGTAGGCCAGTACAAAAAGGTATGTGCGCATCCAAAAAAGCACAAGGGAATTTGTATATGGGAAAATACAAATCACAAAAATAGTAACAAGAGCAAAGTACACGACTGGTAATAGAGGATACTTGCCAGGCCATTCTTAGGGAAGAACTGACGATGAATGAAGGGAGTCCAGGGTAGATGTAGCCAGAGGGTTGATTGGGAGTGGAGACAGGTGTGTTGGTTTGGCTGTGGCTGGATAACCCTCCAATCACCGGGAACGAGCTTCACCTGCGGCGGAGAGCCCGCTGTGCTCGAGTTGTGGGGGCGGGTGCTCGAGCTGTGGGGGCGGGGGAGGGCGTGTGTGACGGCCCAGCCGTAACACATTTGATCTGAACATGTTGCCCATCTTGTTTCTAGATCTGCACGTTCCTCCAAGGAACCAGTGTCCAGTGGATTGATGATCAGAAGGTTCCCTAAAGCAAAGGAGTGGGTTGGATTTGACAACAAGGAGAGCTATGCAACAAAGGTATTTAGACCTACCAGTATTGCTTAGAAGTAAGGGATATCCTATTTTGTCTACAGTATCATGTCCTTGCACAATATATATCTACGATAACATGTTTTTCACTATATCATTATTTACACTTCTGGTTAGACGCTAAACTGCATTTTGTTATCTGGTACTTGTACTCTGCAATGACAATACAGTTGAATCTAATCTAATCTACTGTTAGGTGTTGCAACTGTATCAAAGTCATCAGAAGACTCTACTGTCTCTCCGTCTCCATGTTTTCTCTCATCCTCTCACTCCCTCACTTCCTTTCCTAAGGTCCGTTATTTAAAAGACAACAAGTTTGGAGGAGCTTTCGTCTGGACTGTGGACCTGGACGATTTTGCCGGGCAGTTCTGTGGACTGGGCAACTATCCCCTGACCAGCCATCTTAAAAACCTCCTTGATATTGGTAAATAAATCACCTATCAATAATTCCTTTCATTATATATTTGACCAAATACACTAACAGCACCGATATCAAACGAAATATTTAGTTTTACATATACAACCATCTTTTGGGGGCAATCTGGTTACTTATTTTTATCCAGCATAAAATGTTTGTGTTTGTCCTACTGAAGTGCCACTCTCAATAAACTGAATACTTCTCTCCTTCAGACCTGCCTCCTCTGCCACCTACAACCGCTCCAGAACCTGAGGCACTGACTTCAAGCAAGGTGGTGGCTGGTAAGTGTTTCTGTGCTGGCAGGCCTGGTGGGCTGGAAAGGAAATACTTAGTTTTACATATACAACCATATTTTTTGAGCAATCTGGTTACTTATATTTATCCAGCATAAAATGTTTGTGTTTGTCCTACCGAAGTGCCACTCTCAATAAACTGAATACTTCTCTCCTCCAGACCTGCCACCTACAACCGCTCCAGAACCCACGGTGGTGCCTGGTAAGGGTTTCTGTGCTGGCAGACCCAGTGGGCTGTATGTGAAACCAGATGCACCTGGATCTTTCTACCAGTGTGCTGAAGGCAGAACCTTTGTCCAGATCTGCCCCCTTGGCTTAGTCTTCCAAGACAGCTGTAAATGCTGCAACTGGCCCTAGAACTGACCCACAAGTCTGTTACAACGTCTACTTATTAACAACATATTAACAACTTGCTGGGGACTACAGGTGGAAATTAGCCATGTAGACTAAAGCTGCTCCATTTACTGCTTTACTGCTGTTAATTAATGAGGGCTATCCACATAAACATGTTAATACCAAAGCATTTTTAATTGCAACATTTTTCTGTTAGTGGTGCATTATCTGACAGAAGTGCAGGGGTGTGAATATGTTGGGCCATGACTGTACATACCCTGCTTAGTCCCCCTGCTCACTATCCTCCCCCACCCCATTTACATCACTTTGTATCACACTGTGGAACACATTATTTCCAACATTTTATGTTGGATTGAAACTTTGATGAAGGCAGCTTCCTGCTGAAACATTGGTTAAATAAATACTTTGCATCAAAGCAAGAGTGTGTGGCTCTCATTCGATCTTTTACATTTTATGTAACCTACAGTAATAATAATAATAATAATATCTTGGTTTTATATAGAGCCTTTCATAAACCCAAGGACGCTTTACAGATTTTACAGACAGAAAGTCAGACAGAACAGAAAGGGGAAAAAAAACACAGAGACTGACAAAACTAAACTAGGGGCCAAAGGCCTTGATGAACAGATGAGTTTTGAGGGCTGATTTGAAGGTGTCCAGGGTAGGGGCATTGCGGATCACTGTGGGGAGAGACTTCCAAAGGGTGAGTGCTGCCACACTGAAGGCTCTGTCCCTGAAAGTCCGTAGGTTGGTGCGAGGGGTGGAAAGCAGACCCATGTCTGAAGACCGCAGGTTCCGAGATGGGGTATGTTGGTAGAGAAGGTCAGTTAAGTACTGGGGGTCGCAGGCATGGAGGGATTCGTAGGTGAGAAGGAGGATTTTGTATGTGATGCGGGACTTGACCGGAAGCCAGTGAAGGTCAATGAGGGTGGGGGTGATGTGCTGCCAGGGCTTGGCGTAGGTGAGAACCTGCAATAGTCCAGGCGGGAGGTGACGAAGGCGTGGACGAGGGTTTCGTCCACGGAGTCAGAGGGAAGGTCGGCAATGTTTTTGAGGTGGAAGAAGGTAGATTTGGTGATGGATTTGATGTGTGACTGGAAGGAGAGGGTGGAGTCAAGGACGACGCCCAGGTTGCGGACTTCGGGAGATGGAGCAGCCGTCAACCTCAAGGATGAAGTCGCCAACCTTCCGGAGCAGCGCCTTGGGTGCCACAACCATGAGCTCTGTTTTCTTACTATTGAGTTTGAGAAGGTTTAATGTCATCCAGTTTTCTATTTTGTGCAGCCAGTTGACAAGGGACTGCATAGCAGTGGAAGTTGAGGCCGTGATGACGGAGGATCTGGCCGAGAGGAAGCACGTAGATGGTGAAGAAGAGGGGTCCAAGCACAGAGCCTTGAGGCACGCCTTGATTGACTGGGGCTGGGGGGTACTCGAGCCATTGATGGTGACAAACTGTTCCCTGTTTGAGAAGTAAGATTGGAACCAGGAGAGGGCTGTGCCGGTGACACCTAGGAGGGCGGATAGGTGGTACTTGGTACTTGTATTTATTTATGCACAATAAGGATAAGTCAATGACAGTTACCATATATCTTATGTTCAGCAATCTCTCACATCAATAAATTCAGCTTAGTTGGCACAGTACAGAAAAATACAGAAACAAATATTTTATTTCAGTTAGGTCGAGTTCAACTATTGCACCTCAATTAACTAGCATGTACCGAATTCAAAATTAAATACAATTGTACCTCATAAAAAATCATCATAGAGATCCGCCAGTAAAATATCACAAACAATTACAGCAGAGACATAGCAACATACATTAGGTAAGTGCTTGTGAGCCAGCCAACATCATCTGTAAGTCTAGTGTAGTGAAGAGGCGTGACCGGGTAACTCGAGTGCCAGGAGAAGACACAGAAGAAGGAAAGGAAAACACAAAAGACAATCAGTACACACACACACATGCAGGTGTGCAGGTAAACGAGGGCAACGCTGAGTCTTGTTGCTAAAGCATAGCTTTTTGGTGGAAAGTCAGATGATTGGGAAAGAAAAATTATGATTTGCACATTGTCAGAGCACTTGGGTTGCTGTGATGTGAAAAAACGATATGTTTACAGTTTCTGTTCCTGTTCCATGTTCCTGTTCCTGTTCTTTTTTTTTCTTTTAGACACAATAAAAGATCTCTGCCTGCCACTGCATTCACAAACACAATGACCAAGCTCACTCTACTGGCAGGTAAAGACATTTTTCAAAAACTGAAACTACTATTTCACACATCTGAATCTGAATCTGAAGTATCACAGAGACAAAGTAATCACATCATACCTACGGTATCAAAATACTGTATTACATGACATGTTGCCTTGAAATATATATATATACAGTGGTTTAGAACAATGTTCTATATCTATTAGCAAAATCATATATTGCAATATTCTCTTGTCCAAGGCTCTACCTCGCAGCTGGTATGCTACTTTACCAACTGGATCCAGATGTTTTTTTAGTGCCTTTGTTATTTAGTTATGACAGCAGGTGTGATCACAGGAACAGGGCCACGGGGACATTTGACAGGTGATGGGGTGCTACTCATCGAAGGTGAGCCTCTCCTGATAGAAGGCTATGACCAACTGAGGACAGCGAGTGTTTGCCTCACGGGCCGGAACCAGATCAGCCTCGTCTGAGCTCTTCCTGTAGAGCAGAGGGAGAAAAAGAATAGCTCAGGACTCATACTAATTATAGACCTTTAGTAGCAAGTTTGATAAACTTCCATCTCATTTCCATGGCAACCCAAACCTTACAAACTAGCAAGGACAGAAGCGTATTTATTTAAGACATTTCTGAAAATGTCCCTAATAAAAAGGCAGATTCACATAAGTGTAAACAAAAGTTGGAAGTGCATTATGAAAAGTACGGTAGTAAGGAGGACTTCAAAAGGCAGGGAGTACGCAGGGATGGGTTATGATTCAGTTTTAGTCATTCTATAGTATGGATGTAAAACCATATAGCCTGTATACCAGCCAACTTAATGGCAATCAAATTGTCTGTGATTAATGTCCAGTATTCATTACGAGCCACCAGAATCGACCATTTAGGGCCAATCCCATTACACCCCTTCGGCTCAGTTTTGAACGTTCACGTGTAGGGGTGTCCCAATTCTTGTTTTCATTTAGAGTATGGCTCTGTTTGGAGATTTTTCATGACAAGACTACGGTATGTTAGGTGATATTCCAATTTTCTGCATTTATTTTATTTTATTTTTTGCAGTTTTTGTCCAGAAATAGAATCAACATGTTTTTTAATGTTAACAATACCAGTACACTGTGCATACGTTGCACTGACTCAAAACAGGTTAATTCGCCTGTTCTTGTGTTTGCTTGCAAACACTTTTATAAAGTCATCCATGTTCAATGCCTTAGCTCGTCTTGATTCAATGCTTAGCACACCTAAATGGCTACACCTGCTGTCTAGCATGGTTGTCCGCAAATTATTTTTAATGAGCTTTAGAGCTGAAAAGCTCCGCTCACAGCCAGCGCTGCTGACAACTTTTAATGATATTTAAGATATATTTGAAATAATGGTGACATATTATAATTTAGGCTTATAGCTTGCAGGTGGAAGTCACCCCATTTCTTGACCACGCAGAGGTGGATATTAGACTACATAGACATAGCCAGCATGGAACACTGGATAGCCAACAGGCATCATGCAATTTCGGACAATGTTTCATGCTGGGACCAAACTATAACCATCCTCAAGACACTACTATAGGCTAATCGATTTGCTCCTTCCATAGGGTCCTGTAGGGGGGGGGCTGTGATTGGGTGGGGGGCGGGGGGCTGTGATAGGGTGGGGGGTGGAAGGCGGGGGGCTGTGATTGGGCGGGTGGGTTGGAGGTTTGTGGCGGGAGGGACATGTGTGGGAGGAGGGGGAGGTAGGGGACTGCTGGGGTAAAGGGAGATTGGGAGAGGGGGGGGGGGGGGGGAGGTTTCTACTGGATTTTTGTTATTCTATTTCTCTTTTGTTCATTTACATGTTTACCACTCCCTTGTACCATTCCCTGAAGAAAAATCGATAAAAAATTGATCACAAAAAAATAAAATATATATATAATCACAATTCAATTTCAAGTACCTACAAATCTCCTCTTCAATTAGTGCACTATGCATGCTTAAAGTAAAGTAGTACTTAACGCATCTTTTCCACATACATACGTACTAATACAACTAGACCACTCCCTTTATTCACGTCTGTAGTTGCTTAGCTCCTTAACGCCCCCTGTCCTCCGAAGTTTCTGTTACGCAAAAGAGAAAGTAGAATACAATTCCATTGTGGTGTTACAGAGTGTACTCACTATATGAGGTCCTGCATTACAAACATGTTATGGGTGGATCTGGCAAAGGCTGGTCTCAGAAACATAGACATATTGTACTGGAATGTACTGTACTGTACTTTTTGTCAGAGGTGAATAGAAGACCATCAATGAGAGTACACGTCCTTGCTGCCTGACATAAGCACTTTCTACCCGGGTAGAAGAGAGAGTGTTACTGTGAGTCTCAGGCATTTTAAAGATTAATGCAGTGACAAATAGGAAAAGAGACATTTATTTTGTCAAGGCTCCACAATTATCAATCACAAAAGCCTTCCATCGGAAATGTATTTTGCTGTTACATGCTGTACAAATAAAAATTACCTTGAAAAACAACCAGCAGTCTTTACAGAACCGAAAAATTTGAAAATATTGCAAACCACTGACAATTATGTAATTTAGAGACATTGAAGCTTGGCTTGAATGTATCACTGTTCTGCCCCTTCAAGTCAGCATCAATGTACAGAGTGTGTAACATTGCCGCTCCTGTGTGTTATTTGTTTAACCTTTGATGTATAATGTATGCTCCCCAGAACACTATGTGTGTGTGTGTGTGTGTGTGTGTGTGTGTGTGTGTGTGTGTGTGTGTGTGTGTGTGTGTGTGTATGTGGAGTTCATTCCCCCCCTTCCCCCGGGCAACAGAAGGCAATAAAATACACTGGTATACGTGATGACAACAAGTATAGCAACATCTTAGCAATATTTAACATCACACTCACTAAAATGTGTACAAATGCAAATGTGTGCTCTCTCACTCTCTCTCTCTCTCTCTCCCTCACACCCATACTCACACAAACATGCACAGACCCACACACACACACACACACACACACACACACACACACACGTACAATGAGATTATATTTCAAATTTCACAGTAATAGGGCGTGAACTCCACATTGGCACATAGCTGGAACCTGCAGACCAAAGGCTCTGCAATGGAGGCTAATGTCTCTGAAAATATATTAGTTCTCTTTTCATGGTGCCTCAATTTAGCAGAGCAATATCCACCCCAAATCATAGTTTTTTTCCAACAGCCCTCTTGGCTGATTAAACTATTTCAAAGTGACCCCTAAACTACAATATTACAAACATGAATCAATGTTCGAACAACATTTTCCCAGTTGCTATGGCTACTTTGAATTCCACTCATGGTTGTACAGTATGCAGAGATTACTAATTTCAGTATCTTCCTTGTAAGCATGTGCATGGATTACTTGTGATCATTCTGCTTTTTCATTTGTCAGAACATCCTCATCCTCACAAATAATGTAGTTTGTTTGTTTGTTTAGTGTCCTCACATTCATAATGTACACACATCTATGGCCCTGATAGTTCAAACGTCATCATTCGTCTTTTTCTTAATACAGTTGATTTCAGATCAAATCGTGCTCATCTTAGTTAATGGAATCTCGTACTGTAACATCCGACTGTCTCACTGCATCAATCAATGATCAATTGTACATGAGCATTATGTCCCCAGTTAAGACAGATGCGTTTGTTTTTCCATGTGAACAAAATATCATAGTATGGTCATCATCAAACAGACCGCATCTATAAACAAAAAACAGGAGAGCTAATGAGCACACAAAGCATCCCATCATTTCCATGGAGTTTATGGATAGGCTCCATGCCTTCAATTAAACCTCGTTTTACCATGCCACTGAAAGTAATTGTAATTTTTCTGAAAATGCCATGAGAGTTTTTATGTTAATTGGCAAAACATTTTTATTCGATCAGAGTGGATCCCTCTGGAAATTAAATCAGTAAAATAACCTAATTCAATTGATGTTTGAGTTTGAGATTTGATTGATAAATTACAAATGCAGGGAAGGAAATGTCTCTGCTTCCAACATTGACAATCGACAGGAGACTATAGACTGCCTCCACTGTGTCTTTACGATTCTTTTGTTTGAAATGTTGTCTCCAGAAACTGCCTGTATCTGCCTGCCTGTGTACTGTAGGACTACAGTATGCAGGCTTACCTGGCCATTTCCTTCATCAGATACCCACTATCACTGTGCTATACCAAGCAATGACATTGATGTGATGATAGAGCTCAGCAGAGGCTGCTTTAATGTGTGATACAATAGATTCAGGTGATGTCAAGTTGCTAGTGTTTCGGAGTGGTGCATTATTATGCAAACTTTCAACAAGTTTTGCACCTAAAATGCAATGAGTGCAAGAGCGAGAGTGAGATGCAGAGGGATAGAGAGAAAGAGACAGAGAGAGAGAAAGAGACAGGGTGGGGATAGGGTCTTTCGCTGGCCCCTAGTGGCTCTCTCTCTCTCTCTCTCTCTCTCTCTCTCTCTCTCTCTCTCTCTCTCTCTCTCTCTCTCTCTCTCTCTCTCTCTCTCTCTCTCTCTCTCTCTCTCTCTCTCTCTCTCTCTCTCTCTCTCTCTCTCTCTCTCTCTCTCTCTCTCTCTCTCTCTCTCTCTCTCTCTCTCTCTCTCTCTCTCTCTCTCTCCCTGGCCTCCGCATGTCTCATCGCCCCTGCCGTGATGCACTCATGCAAGCCCAGTGTCTGATTCAGACCAAGAAGAACGTTCTGCTCCATTTAGCACATATGCTGAGGATTCGCTCCCCTCTAATTGGCATCCCTGAGTGACATCTATCATTTCATTTGAGCTCACCCATTTTCTGCGACAACCCTCGAGCAATTCGGAAGATTTACCTACAGTAAGATGAGCAACCGTCTTTGCATCTGTGACTTTAGCCTCACTGTGCTAGATGTTGTTTGTGAAGCAAAAATTCATGCTATGCATTGGATCATGTGGGAATACATTTTCTATGAGATTCCACTAAGGTATACTGTAGAATGCAGTAGAGTTGACAGTTTAGACCTGGTGTGAATATACCAAAAAGCCTACTCTGGGAAATGCCTCCAATCAATTACTCTGAATTCAATGCAAGAGTGCACATTTGGCTGTGAGCTTTTTATAGACTAAATGTGTAGAAAACAGCAAAAAACAATCGAGGAAGGACCATGTGGGGACACTGATAAAATTACTCTGCTCCATTATGACAAGACAAGGGAAGTATTTTCACTGACAGGAGAAGAATAGCTGTCGTGCTAATATTATCGTAAATCAATTCACAGCCTTTATGTGTAGCAAATAACACCTGTAATTGAATTTCAGTTTGTGTCAACCTTCTTTTTAGACCCTTCCACTGACAAAGTCTCCTTGTGTTGAGCCTTAATAGCAGGAAGATAAAAAAAAAAAAAGGTT
This sequence comes from Nansenia antarctica, assembly GCF_963989245.1. Lineage (NCBI taxonomy): Eukaryota > Metazoa > Chordata > Actinopteri > Argentiniformes > Microstomatidae > Nansenia > Nansenia antarctica. Next base: position 67,872,061 of record NC_137675.1, read on the forward strand.
AAGGGTCATCTCATTTCTCTTTTCCACATAAAAAGAAGTTCGGCCATACAGGGATTATTAATGTATGGGAAGGAATACATGTCAATGCATAAATGAATGGATATGAAAAAGACAAAGTAAGCTGTAGAAAAGGTAGCCTGTCTCCACTAAAGCACCCCGACCCATAACTGCTGTTTTTTAAATCAAGTTGTATTGCAACTCTACACATGCATGTTGGTTAATTTGGAGGTTTATTTGCTCACAAAAACTAAACGTGACAGTCAGTTGATGAATAACAACACTTGCTAAAAACTGCTTATGAAAAAATGCTAAAAGCATTCTGCACTTGAAACCATCAGCAGTCAATTACTGACACTCAGAATGCTGTCTCCATCACCGGATAGGGTTCTCCAGAACCTGTCACAGTAATTACAGCTGTGAAGACAAGCGTTTTAATGGCATTGATTGCCCATGAGGGGGGTTCATGAGGATAATCACTTGAATTATTCTGCAAAACTCTTACTGCATACTGAACATGGACTTTGCCTTCCTGGCTGCTGTTAGACAGTACTATACATTGATGGACTTGCACTGTACAGTACATCCGTATTTGACTAACTGAAACATCATACTGGTGGTTAACCTCTGTAATGTAAAGGTTCTGTCACACCCACTACCCATCACCCCCCTCCTTTGGTCTCCTTTAAGAGGATTTCAACAGTCCAGACGACTGCACACTGATGAATTACTGGTCCAGTATCTGAGGAGGAGGCAAAGATTACAATCCTATCAATCTGGTGGTGAGGTAGAGGGGGAGTGAACCCACAGAGGAGGATAGACTGAGGGACTCAGGAGACACAGGTTCCATCACCACTCTACAGCTTGTCTGAGGGATTAGTCTGCGACGGTTCTCTGAAATGTTCCTTTAACGTGACAAGAAGGTCTAGATTATAGTGATATATAAATCACCTCTTTACATTTGTCCCCAAGCCGCCACACTACTCTGTGGAATGTGGAGGGGGGGGTTAAATGGCGCAAATATGCCACATATGAGCTGCAAACATTTATATTTGTTTAAGGGACGACATGGCTTCTTCATCTGTGGGGAAGAAATCTCTCAAAAGCATATAGCCTACTTTGAAGGAATTCACAAGAACTTAATCATGTATTTCGGTTTCTGTATTTATACTTTGTAAAAAATAAATAGAAAAAGGGACAAAGGAAGTGCTTTTCATACTCTCGTTGCAACTACAATGCAGTACAGAAACTCTCTAATAGCAGGCTGTCTTTAAAAACATTTAATTCTTTCTGATCTAAAAAACCCAAACATTTATAAGAGCAGTGGTTTACCAAGTAAGAGTCCTTCTTATGCTGCCGCCCATTAACTAAACAGCAGTAGTTAGTTTCCTGGACGTCAGAGAAAGAAGGGAGATGGGGAAAATTGCACTACTGCGCAAGGAAAAAGGGGAGTTTATGGATGTTGGGGTTGCCGTGGTAACAACGGCATCAGTGCTGCATGCAGCTAAAGCTATTCATTAAAATAGGTTTAAAAGAAGTGTTGATTAGGAAGCACAACTGTAAAATAGATGATATGCCTTCGTTTACTAGGTTTGTCTTTAGATGATACAACAACTCCATCATTATCTCGTATCCCTATTTCTTCTACTGACACAAATGTCTCTGTCAAACCCTTTTATTTCTCTGCTCATTCACTCATAGAGTCCCCAGTATCATCCACAAGTATGGTATGGTAAAGTATGGTAAAGGTGTGTTGACTCTCTGTCCTAACTAGACCAAGGCTTGGTGTTCAGCTGGAAGAAAGCGAACACAGAAGACATCAGCCGGTCACGCTGTGATCAGTGAAGTGGATGGCTGTCGAAATACACAGTGGAAGAAGGAGCAATTGACATTACATAAACAGACACAGGCAGGGACAAGAAAGGCTGCCACGGCTCTGAATTCTATCAAATCCCCCAGCCAATGCACAGAGACACAGCGCAGCACAACGCGGCAGCACAAAAGCAAGCACAGCAGCCTGGACCACAATCTGTGGGGATCTGTGAGGAGGCACAAAGGAATTATTGCTGCAGAGTTCTTCAGAGAGACCCTCCTATGGTAGCACACAGACAAAGGCTTGGGAAATCAAAGAGCTCTGCCTGGTTTTGCCCTGTCATTTGGAGATGGAGATGGCTTCAGTAGTTAACGATCTGTGAGACTGCGATGAGCTTCACAGCGTTATAATTACTGCAAAGACTCACTCTCCAAGGGTCAAATGCCCATGGGAGATGTACAGACAAGCAATGGCCTTTTGTGTCTGCTTTGGACTCCTGTTTCTGTAGTCAGATATTGATAATATTTGGATTATTTGGAAGGATTTGTTTTAAAACTCCTTCCCAGTCTTGACAATACTGTATGAAGGTCATTGTGAAGATTAAATCTTTTAAAGACTTTATCTCTGTGCCATTTTCATTGTACCCATGTGGCCCCTGGAAAATGCCCTTCACTGGCCAGAAGTTCATTCACTCCCTGAAGCTTCCATATTCTGGTTTTACATTAGGTTAAGGTAGTTAATTGCCCTGTCAATCTGCGACAACACATTATGTCCCAACTCCCCATCCAGATTCTTACTGTATCCTAATTTCCTTTTTTTTTTTGTACGTTTAACTTAATTTACCCTCTCCCTATGGGAGAGAAGATTATTTCACTATGTGTGTATATGTGTGCATGTGTGAGTGTGTGTGCATGTGCGTGTGCTTGTGTGTGTGTGAGAGGAAGTGAATAAAAGAGAGGCAGAAAGAGGTGTATGGGTTTCAATGTCACTGTCTACTTTGAAAATTTGCACTTTTCTGCTGCTCAGTTTGTGTATGCTCTAAGAGGTGGACCTGTTCTTTTTAGATCACATGACAGTGGATGGATCGCTCTCAACCCCCCACTGCATGCCCTGTCTGACTGATTTGTGGTGCATGCACCACTCACAAAACAGTAGCTAAGACAGTTTACCTAAATCAGTCTTGGCAGACACCCTCAATCTTCACATGCCCTTGAAAAGAAAGGATTAGAAAAAAAAAACATTTGAAAGCCATGTGGTGTTTTCAGTCTCAAGCTGCTTTACCAAGCTTTCCACTCACCTCTCACCTTACAATGGGATAGCAGACTAGCAGGCTTCTTATTCCCTGATGATGTGTTTAGAACCTATGAGAGGATAGCTACCACCTTTTAAGTGCATGATGTGTTTGGATCTTTCACTCTGTAACTCATTTGGAATTCAGTTCAAAGTGATTTGTTTGGATATGGAGATTTCTTATTTGTTTTCAACTGACCATTGATGTTAGTTTGAATACCATTTGGAGATTTGATGTGTGTCAAATTGAGACAGTGAATATGACCTTTTACTCTGTACTACTGTACATTCATTTCATATACGTTTTGATGTCACCAAATCCTGTTCTTCATATTTAGGAGGAAGGAGCATCTATTTAAAATGGGTGAACTTTTTTGGTGAAACATACTGCAATCAATGGGTAATAAGTGACATACCTGTACTGTGATGTACTACAGTATACTGCATGAGTCAAATCTAGCATTGAATAGCCTCATGATAAGCAGTCATTTCTCAAAGCACGCTGCATAATACTGGTATCTAGGCCATCAGTTCAGTTCAGAAATGTTATTTCTTGACTATCTCTGCCTATAGGGCTTTGGTTCACACCACCAGCCATCACTAGATGTGATTACATTTCTAATTAGGCTGTCTGTCTGATTTTCCACAGTCACAATAGAGCAGGGCAGCGTTCGGCAGAGCATACTGTTGTAGAATGTTTCGATTTATTTATTTATTTATTATTTACATTTTAGAGGATAACATCATGTAGAACAGATGCATCTCTCTGATATAGAGTAAGGAATTATGACAACTCTATTCATGACATTTCTATTGGCATCCCTTATGAACACCACCCCAGTCTCAGTCACTTCTTAAAGGTGTTCAACTGGTACTGTAAGTCATTAATTCAGGTCAACTGGTGTTAGTGCAAAGCTGTGATACATGTGTGCACTTATCTGCATGTAGATATTGACTAGATTTACAAACAAGTGAAGAAGTGTAAGCATTTGTGGAACAACAATTTTACAAGAAATAATCCTAAATATACAGACAGAGCAAATTAATGGGGAATTTACTTCTGGAACTGTCAATGACTAAGAATGCGTAATTCCAGTTGGCGCTCTAGGGTCTATGGATTTATCAGAAGTGATTGCCTGCATGAGCCATCAATATCAATCAATGACATCTTTGTCAACACAAATGAGCAAAAAAACGTATTAAAAAAGAAAAAGTGTTGAAGAGCCCACTAGATATAACAAACAACAGTTTTAGGATCACTACTTATAATTTGTGAATTGGATTCATTGTCTTGTCTGCCCTAGGCTACTGGGTAAGTGATACATGGCTGGTAAACAAACGTACGTTTTAGGACGTGTCCAAACGCAAGGACTGTATGATCATCTAATTATGTGTAGTTATGTGTTTTTAGCATGTTGATGTTTTATCAGAGTGTTGAAGATTGTATGAAAATGATTTAATCATTTCAAAGCTTATGAAAGCTGCAAATCTGCACTTTCATAATCTGGAAGAAACAGAAAAATGACCATGCCCTACTTGAGGACCTTTTAACCGGACCCTGTCACAGACCCTGTGACTAAATAAAATGTCCAATTTAGCCTTCATAAAAAGCTATTTTCTCTATCAAGCCACTTCTGTGCCTGTGTATCATACCTAAGATGTGGTCAGATTGAGAAATGTGGAACAGGTGTTTGAGACAGACTCTAGGAACTGCAGTGGGCATATGGCCTGCATGAGCTAATCAAGAAATGTGATGGTACAAGTGAGATGGCAGAAAGCCAAGTGGTGAAATAGGAAATCAACTCAGGTTAGTGAGCAGTAGTACATCAAGGAAAGCACTGTAAAGTCATTAATTATTATTAGAGAGACAAAAAAGTGTTAGGCTAACAGTTGATTAAATCAGAATCAGAATTCAACAATGACCTTGATCCTGGATCCGGAAAACCAGCTCAAAGACGGTTTTAAACCCATCATTGAACACCATCACTCTGTCTACAGTACACGTACACATGTGTGTTAAAAATCTGCTATTTTCTCATAGTCATTGCCTTTTGTTTCTGCTATTGAGCATGTGAGAAAAGGATGATCAGCATTGCCAACACATCTATTTATCTAGTACAGGAAGGGGGAAATATTAATCTTCACATGTTATCCTTGCTGTGCAAACCATGGCCTGGAGGGCAACACAGCCAGTATTTCCAACATAAACCAATATGAATACAATGATACTTCCTAGTAAATATTTGATATCTTAAGATCTGTGCAATATGTATCATCCATTCATCCTTCTTTTCACTTGTCCTGTCAATATTTACTGTATTTGAAGACAAAGTATTGGATTGACCCAACCATAAATATAGAAGCAGACACTGTGGTTACAATGTTTCCAAAATATTCACAATGATCAGTTCCTCTCCATCAGCGGTTTCTCAGCTTTGCTTTGTCAGACTTTCAGAATCCTGGAGTGTCAGCCTGAGTTGGCTACAATCACCTTGTTCCTGGATCTGGGACACCCCGCTCCAAAGTCACATCACCAGACGCTGACCTAGATCAGACGTTTTTAGGACAAAGCTCCACCAGCTCACCACTTATTCCAATAAAACAATATAAAACTAGGGCATTTAAAGGACGTCAACGGAAGGGCAAATTTGGAGACTATTGGCTGATGACTGCTGATAATAATTCAGCAAAAATCTACTGTATGTGTACATTGTGTACCATATGGTGTTACCGGCACCATGTTCCCTTTTCTAAGCACATTGTCGATAAATCGCAGAGGCCCAGTGACTATAGAGTGTATTATCATAATGTCCATGAAATCCAGGTGACAGAGTAGTGTCTGATGTTGTTCATCAGTAGTACTGTGGAGTAGATGGACTGAATCAGTCAGCAGCCAACCTCGTAGTGAGCCACAGTAAACCAACCTCATTAGAGTTTCAATGAGAGACTGGGGTGCCCCAAAGCTGTGGGGGAATTGTACAGAGAGAAATGTGATGGAATGAAAAGGACCTGCATCTCTCTAAGGAACAGTGTAGTAGTTGCCCACTGCTGAGAGACAGGTCCTACTGTAATCTGATATGCCATCATGAGACCTCCAGCAGCAAAACTACTGTAGGCCAAGTTAATAATGCATGTGTCCATATCTACTGTGTGTGTGTGTGTGTGTGTGTGTGTGTGTGTGTGTGTGTGTGTGTGTGTGTGTGTGTGTGTGTGTGTGTGTGTGTGTGTGTGTGTGTGTGTGTGTGTGTGTGTGTGTGTGTGTGTGTGTGTGTGTGTGTGAGGGAGTGAAAGAGTGAGTGTGAGTACACTACAATATGGGTTCTCACAAGTCTTGGAATGATCTCTGGGATTGTTTGAGGTCTGACGAGGGCAGAATAAAAGTGGGATCTAGTGTCTTGGGTGTGCTGGATTTGTCCTTTTTTTTACTTTAACGAGCCTTTCCTCCCTGTGAGTTGCAACAAAGCTTCCTGGCCACAGGGAATAGTGTCTCTATGATGTTGGTTGAGGCATAGATAACTGGTGTGTGCTTGTTCTCACTAAGGACCCTAAAGCATGCTTTGTTTGGGGAGTTGGAGAACAGATTTGTCAGATGCCTTGAAGTCTCATAGATCTGACGCTAAAACTATGTTTGTTTGGATTCAGCGTTCTGTTTCATCCCAGCAAGGGCACTCTGGCACTCTCTTCCCCTAGCTGCTCGATCCTGGGTCTTCAAACGAGGAAGATCACCTTCCTGTGCTCACCAATCAAAGCCACTCCTTTGGTGAATACTGGTGAATGCATGTATGGCCATAAATGAACAGATCAATACTATCCCATCCGCCATTATTTTGCATTGTAAGGCAAATAACTTTTACATGGAAAGGCATACAAGCACATTGGCATTATGGTAAATAGCTGTAGGCCACCCCTTGTCATGCAATGTGTAATTTAGCCAAAAAGTGGTGCTATACCATGCAATTGAAAATTGCACATTTTGGAAGGCCACCACCGTATCTTGCTTGACTTACAATTCTGAAATTTGGGACAAATTTTCCGACCCATAACATGGATTCTCTGTCATTTATAATTGTGTAAAAAACACTCAAATGACATCTTCTCTGCAACAGCTGGGCTGATCTATGGAGATTCATATACAGTATGTATTCATACATGTACATACGTGTATGTATAGACTGCATTTTGTTGTCTAGTACTTGTACTCTGCAATGACAATAAAGTTGAATCTAATTTAATCTGATCTAATCTATACATCTATGGACCGAAGTCTATCAACTTAAATCTTTCAGCAAAGTAGCTTAAAGTTTCCATATTATACTCTTTTTCAACAAGTTAATATTGGTCTTTGAGGTACCCAAAACAGTTTTTTGCTGAAAATATCACTCGGATTAAGCATTCTAGCATGCCTCTATACCCCTCTTTTTAAGTCCTGTTCTTGATGGGATGGTTCTGTGTCTGTAGCTTTAAATGCAAATGAGCTGCTGCTCCCCACGCCCCACTCCGAAACTGGTTGTGGTTTTCCGGCCATGCGTCCTTGATACCATGGTTACGGTTCATTTATTCAATCAATTATTGAAGAAAAAACTCATTACATTACGGACATTTTACTTTGAGTGTAACTTGTGTTGTGACATACCAAAAGCTTCTAAATACAGTATAAGGTCTTGGTTCAAAAAAGCGACATTTACCTAGTGTGTCACACTAGTGTGTTTGTAATAAAATGCGAGATTATATGACTGCAACAGGAGAGGCCGAGGTCTGATGACAGTATTCATATTCATAATGGCACTGCAACAGAGCTGTATACTTTGAAACTGCAATGTTATTTTTACATTCACATCGAATAAGCAGAGGGAAATCCTTCCTCATAGCTGTTGTGTCAGTTGTCAAAACATCACCATTACCCACAATGTTGGGTTCAACAATGTGACGTTCTAACAAAGTTAGGATGTGTTATAGGATTTAACATGTTATTTGCAGGAATGAACACAAAATGCATCTGATCAGTCATTACACATTGGCGTGGCAGCAGCTGGTGAAACCGGAGCAAGTCGGCAACCGACCATAATGTTTCAGACTTTTATTCAGAAAAAAATAAATAAACAACGTTCACATTTATTTAAAATGTTCAGAATAAAAGTCCAAACATGTTGATTGGTTGCCGACTTGTTCCCGGTTTCACCAGCTGCTGTCACATGTGCCTGTACACCAGTGGAGGCTGGTGACTTCCAGAATTGAGGAGGCCAAATTTTTTCCCGCTTGCTCGCTTCACTCGCGATGGAATGTCCCCTGTTCTTCTTATCTGTCTTTGTTAAAAAATATTAATTTGTGTTTGGCGGTACTGAAGGGATTGGGACACTCTCAGGATGGTGGATGAAGCAGCTTTTATTGCCTGCACAATGGGTCATCAAATAAACAAAACAATTGGCATGAATCTCTGGTCCGCCTGCAGCAGCTATTATTCCTTCTGCTACATACTACATACAATCAATGACATGTCAAAAGCACTCAAACACTATGTCAATCAGACACACAACATACAATTCAGAACAATACATCATCCATTTCTAATATTTATCCTGCAGAACAGCACTCATACGCGTGTGGCGGAAAAAGGTACTACACGGAGGCCAGGCCTCCTGTTCCCACCCATTTTCAGTGATTTGGCCAATCACATATTGCCATGAAAACAATTGCATTACATTGACTTCTATGAGAAACCACTTTCCGACAGGAGGCCTGGCCTCCGTGTAGTACCTTTTTCCGCCACACGCGTGTATGAGTGCTGTTCTGCACGATAAATATTAGAAATGGATGAAGTATTGTTCTGAATTGTATGTTGTGTGTCTGATAAAAAATATAATTATTGCTTTTTTAAATCTCTCTCTCTTCTCTCAAATTATTGGAGGAGCCTCCACTGCTGTACACCCATTTTTCACAACCCACACCCGACCCAACCTGCAACAATTCTGCAAGCCAAACCGCGACCTGCCATCAATTGATTGAATAAATTAATTGTAACCATGGTATCAAGGAGATCACGGCCGGAAAGCCACAACCAGTTCCGGAATGGGGCGTGGCTCAGTTGCAGATTTACAGATTAGATTAAAATCTGAAGCAAAAAAAATTCAAAGCCATGTTTTGGGGAGCCCAGAGACCTATATTAACTTAAATATAAAAAAAGAGTATAACATGGGGTTTAAAAACATTGAAAACCCAACAGAATCATCATTATAAATTATAATTTTCTCAAACTTTTCAAAATGACAAGAAACGCTAACAGAACTCGATATCGGTTGTTTGAAAACACATAATTGTCATCGTGGTACACGACAATAAACTTACATTGTGCGTAGGGTTATGGTAAGAGTTAAGGTTATGGACAATCTATATGAATGAATGAATGGTCTTTATTGTCATTAATACAGTACAGGTACCATACAACGAAAATGGTTGTAACTATAGTTACAAGGCAGATGCAGAGTCCTTGACATAGGGCCATATGTAGGTCACATACATATTCAGTAATGTCCAGCAATATCGGAATGTAGAGGTAATTTGTTGGAGGAGCAACATGTTCTATTCTGGTGAGAATAGGGCTAAATTATTAACGTCAAGGTGATGAATATTTGAAAAGGTCCAGTTCCTTCTGGTTTTTGCTCCCAGAGGCACTATAATCATCTATTCATTTCCTTTGCCTCTTTTCACAGGTGATTTGTCTGTGACACTGTCTCTGAACATCTGTTATCGTTATATTGATATTCTGAGGTGGAAAACCAAATAAAAGACAATGTGATTGACTCTTCCTCGAACTCAACATCAACTATGTGGTTTGTGAAGTTGATTCATCCTTGATAACAGGCCTGTTATCCTCAGATTTTACAAATGACAAGATCAAGCAAGCATCTTTTGCCACCACATCTAAGAAACTGAAGGTTATATCTATTGAAAAGATACTGTACAGTTATTTACCACTTGTTAATACAACTGATCACTCAACCAGAATACACCCAATTCCCCAGGGGTTATTTAGCTAACGCTGATCAACCAATGCCACAGTGTTTATATACACTATTGTGGTAGAGTAGTGACAAAATATATGCTTTATTACTTTTGCTATAACTTGAGTCAAACTGGATACAAATGGAGGTTAATAGTTAATACTGTATGTCCCACTCTGCCAATTCCCCAATCTAGTAGTTGATATGGGAGTCAGATTGTGCTTTTCTTCATGATCTTGAGTGGAGTGTAATTTCTTTGGAAGTCCTCAGAATTATTTATTATATTCAGCCATTGCACATTTATTCTCCCACTGTCATTATGGGATTACATTATTTGTCTTGGTTTGCTGTATGTGGTGGCTTACAGTGAGTGCAGTGGTAAATAGCCAGTATCGTTTTCAGAAATTAATACGGTTTCATAAGGAGTTGAGAAAAAAGGTAGTGTGAAGAGAGACTATCAGGTACCTCAGGGGCGCACTAGTAGGAGGAAAGGTGGACCTGACTACCCAGGGCCCCAGCAGGGAGAGGGCCCTTGAAAATCCTGGAATTAATGTTTTGTTTTGTTTGTAATGTTCTCTTTTTGAATTAGTGTCATAACTTATTTAAGTTTGTTGATTACATCAATTGAGAGAATGAACTTTGTGCCACAGTTCTCCCAAAATATTGGAAGATCTGTGAGACCCCTCTTTGGCACAAAATGGTTTACTCCAGGGGTGGGCGAGCCGCATGCAGCTTTTTGCCTGTCTGTGTGCAGCTCTTCAATCCATTCATTAAAAGTGTGTGGCTCGCTGTCTGTGTCTCCAAACCCGGATTATCCATATATTGCATCGGGTGAACGCCCTGGGGCACCAGCCAATGGGGGGGCACCAAATGATTCGGACAATGAAGAGACCTTTACAATATTTTGCGCACATTTTTAAAATATAGGCTATATTTACTGGAAGACATCCACACAGGTACAAAACTAACGGTTATATTTAGGCTATCATGTATAAAAAGATAAATAATTGCGAGTTCGGTGTAAGTGCCCCCCCCCCCCCAGTCACAGACAAGTGCGCGATGACGCAGTGCCGCCAAACTATCAACGAAGAAATCAAAATGTACAGGCGACAACTGAGTGGCTCTGCCAAGACATCCAGACATACGGCCACTCTTAAAAATGTCCCAACAATTGGGATTTTTTATTTATTTCACCTAGGCCTAAAAGTAGCACCGAAGTTAACAGTGTGTGTGTGTGTGGGGGGGGGGGGGGCAGCAGAGCGAGCGAGGGAGCGAGCCCATTCACAGCCACACTGGAGCAAGTCTTGCTGAATGTGGAGAGAATGGTTCATGTCATGACCTGGGGTTATAGTAGGGTCCAAAACCTAAATTCCGTGACCACTCTCTGGCTAACGTGTTTTGATGATTTATTTGACTTCTAGGGACCTTTTATGAAAAATTTAGCCTCCAGGTCCCTCCCAAAAATTCCGGTTTTTTTTGCCAGAGGGCCAAATCCAAAATACCTGTAACCTTTAAGGCAGGTGAATAGGGTAAAAAAAGTAACTAATAGATATCATTATGAAACTTCCCCAGTTAATCACTTACATTAAGACAATTATGTTTTGTATTATAAGTTTTCTGAAATTGTATGTTTAAATATGCAAATGAGGTGTTACCTAATTAAATATGCGGTAATTTGCATAACATTCAAGAACTTGAATCGGATAAAGCCAGGTTAAAAATTCTTGTTTCATCTTGTTGACATATTAGAGTCAAAGGCTTGATTAATAATTAATAATGGTAGCGTACGATAACAATAGGTATGGGAGGTGGCTGCCTGACTTCTGGGCAATGCTGACTAGCTCTCCTTGCTGATCAGGTCGCCTTCCTTCGGACTGATTTCACTCAGTCCATCACAGGCAACCCCTAGTCCTACATGGCCTGGGACATGAGTGTACAATGAACAAGGGCAGCAAAATGAAGTCTGGCTGGCTCTCCATCCTCTAGAATGAGAATGAATGATGAATGGTCTTTATTGTCATTGATATAGTACAGGTACCAAACAACGAAATTTGGGAGAAGCAGCTGCTAGTGCACTCCAGAAATATGAACAATGTGACCCAGATCCGGGCGGCTCACAACGCGCTGGCCAACCGAAAAGAAGCCAAGAAGAAGCACATGCAATGTGGCCACGGATGCGAGAGGATGAGCAGTGTGTGCAGGACCTGGTCGCATGCATGCATGAGTTTGACTCCTTCCCGTTCGACCCGGCCTCACCCACCTTCCGCACCCTACAGTCAGCCATGCCTGCCTCTGATGAGCTCATTGCTGACTTCAACTCAGCCCGTGCTGCAGGAGAGGAGAAGTTGACCAGCATTTTACGAGACAGAGTGTTCAGTAAGAATACCTCCCTCCATGCATCCGTCCCATTGAGCAAACGCTTGACATTTGCCAAGGAGCCATGCACGAAGAAACCCGGGGAGGAACCCAAGGTTCTGCTGAGATGGAGCAGGATGCTCTCAAGGCAGTGATCGACCTGGTTGAGGTCAGTTAACTTGTGAATCTCCCAGAGTTGTTGGAACACTGTGTTGTCGAGGAGTGTATGGCCTTATTCAACTCCAATGGCACATACAGGAAGACGCAGAAGAGCAAACTCATCCAGAAGCTCTCTCTCCAATCTGTAGTTCTGAAAGGACCTTACATCTCTCTCGTCGACATGGGCATGATTTGGAGGATCAGCAGAAGATCGACAGACACAAGATGACACAAGATGACACCCCATACAAGTGGTCGGACGACGTCCACAAGGTGTCATCCATCATCCTTGCCCGCCATGGTGATGCTGACCGTATCATCTGTGTGAATGACCCATACGATGGAGCATACTCAACGAAAGATGACGAGCGAGACCTGCGGGTACAGGGTAAGGCACATGTCCCCAACACCTACATGAAATTGGGCGACCCCTTCCCCTCTGCCAGAATGTTCAAAACGCTGCTGTGTAACGTCAGCAACAAGGTGCGGCTGCAACAACTAATATGCAGCTACCTGACCGACCTTGCACAGACTGTAGATGCAGATATTGTTTACTCTGTTGGCTCTCATCGCACCAACTTGTCAACACAACAACCAATGCAGAACTACATCTTTGACCAGTCTGAGGCTGACACCATCCTCTTCTCTACTTATGCAGTTCTGCATGAGTCAGGCTACAGTGGCCCTGTTGTCATAGATGCAGCTGACACCGATGCCTATGTCGCAGCAGCGGCCATCTCACAGCAGTTGCCAGGTATGCTCTATATCAAGAGAAAGCAGGAGATAATTGTATGCCGTGGCCTAGTGACTGAGGAGATGGCAGACTGTATTGTGCAGCTACATTGTATTACAGGCTGTGATGCCAACTCAGGCTTCTATGGAACAAGGAAATTGTCGGTGTATGACAAGGTGGCTAAGAGCCCTGTGGCAAGACGGCAACTCTCACGGTGTGGAGATAGCCTTCACCTTGAGGAGGAGGTGGTAGAGGAGCTCTTCCAGTTCACACAAGATGTCATCTATGGCCACAAAAAGAGCAGCACCATGGCTGAGGCCCGTGCCGAGAAGTGGAAGAGAATGAAAAACAACTCTTGGACTTCATCCGTCTCCCTCCAGATGCAGAACGCCAACACTGTCTCCGTGCCAACTACTTGGCATATCTAGTGCGCCACCCCTCCCTGAAGCACCACCCCTCGCCCCTCGGACATGGCTGGGAGCTGGTGGGTGGTCACTGTCGTCCTGTCCGCCACACACAACCTGCTCTCCCAATGAATCTACCTGCACCAGGGCCAGCTGAAGACAAGGAGGAAGATGAGAGTGAGGAGGGAGATGAGGAGGAGGGAGAGGAGGATTCAGAATCTAGTGAGGCAGAATGTTCTGATTCAGAGTGATCACATATGTTTAAAGTGGTTCAATTGTTATGTTATAACTATTCAAGTTACAGCTATTAAAGAGCTTATTTTGAAGTATAATTACGTCTCTTGTTATACGTTCATAATAGTTGATACCCTGGTGGCAACTAACGGGCATCCAATTTAACAAACAAATTAATCAAGCCTTTGACTCTAATATGTCAACAAGATGAAACAATAATTTTTAACCTGGCTTTATCCAATGTTCAGATTTAAGTTCTTGAATGTTATGCAAATTACCGCATATTTAATTAGGTAACACCTCATTTGCATATTTAAACATACAATTTCAGAAAACTTATAAACAAAAAATAATTGTCTTAATGTAAGTGATTAACTGGGGAAGTTTCATAGTGATAGCTATTAGTAAAATGTTTTACCCTATTCACCTGCCTTAAAGGTTACAGGTATTTTGGATTTGGCCCTCTGGCAAAAAAAAAACGGGATTTTTGGGAGGGACCTGGAGGCTAAAAAAAAAAATTCTAGGTCCCTAGAAGTCAAATAAATCATCAAAACATGTTAGCCAGAGAGTGGTCACGGAATTTTGGTTTTGGACCCTACTATTAGACTAGTCGAATTGCCGGGGACAAAGTTACGACAACGCCAGTAACATGTCGGGTAAATATAACGGCCTCCAGGCGCATCTTAAAAAAGCAAACCCCCTGATTCATTACGTGCCCTGTGCTGGACATTCCCTTAATGTTGTCGGTGTAAACAGCATTAATAGCTGTAAGGATGCGAGTGATTTCTTTGACCTACTTCAGTCATTGTATGCGTTTTGTGCAGCATCCCCTCACCGATGGAGCCGGATATTTAAAAAGAAGGATGTGAACATCAGCAGGACTCTAAAACCACTGTCCAGTACTAGATGGAGTTGTAGGACTGACTCTACCAAAGCGTTGAAAGAGAACTATAGTGCAATAAGAGAGGCCTGATAAGAATAAGATTCCCTGCTGGCAATTGAATCCGAGTTGGTCAAAGAGATGGACTTTGAGGATTTAGTAAACGACTTTGCCTGCGTAAAATCAAGAAAAAATAAGTTCTGCTAAAGGTAAGGCTTACTTATGATTATTTGGGGCTAATATGACGCTGTGGCTGATTTGGGCCTGTGTGATGCACAGGGCTATAGCCTACGTCTGATACAGCATCACGAAGGTGAGCAGAGCGGCAAAGAGAGAGGCGCTGTTTATTTCCATAATACCTGTAGTACGCTTCATTAATGCGGACAGAAAATATGTTCTTATTCTTATATGCCTGCAACAGTCGTTATTGGACTTGGTTGGTATTGAGCTTGTTTTATTGTAGTATACAGTATGTGCATTTTCCCCCTTTGTTATGGTTTAGCATGTAGTCAGTCTCAGGTCATTTATGATGGAAATAATTAGCCTATATTTAGAAAGTCGTGTTGCATTGTGATGTGAGTTGCATTCAGATTTGAGCATCAGTGTAAAGGCTATACTACGGCATTAGGCCCAACTGTGATGAGCCTGTACTGTAGTTATATGCTCTTGTAAATCTATGGGTTTTGTAACCATAGTAAATATCACACTTGCAAAGTAGGAGGGTGTGTGTGTTGATTCTGATTGGCTAGCAACAGTGGTAAATACCCCAACTCCCTTCAGTTAAGCTCCAACCGCATTTCCAGTATCAATGCGCCTCCCAATCAATCTGATTAAGAACACCTGTGCTGTTTTTGGCTCAAAGGCAAGGGAATGTGGCCTAGCCTACAATGCAATGGTTGATCTTGTTTATGGGACTATATTCTGTGGCAGGAGGGTACCGGTATATGTATTCTGAAACGATGAATGATTGTAAATAAATGAATTTAATGTTACAACTGTGTATTTTTTTATATTATGTGGTAGCTTTTGTAGAAAAGCAATTTACCATTCGAGGGCGGGGGTTGTGGAGACATTTACCACTGGTACAGGGTTTTCACAACCCTGTACCAGTGGTAAATGTCTCCACAACCCCCTTCCTCTCATGATAAATTGCTTACAGTTAGTGAACGTTAAGGGGTACAGCTAGTTTAAGCATGTCAACTATGTCTCTATTCTCAATCATTTCTGTAATAATTGTACCGAATTGGGGCCAGTAACAATAACTTGTGTGTGAATACTGAGTAAGTTATATGTGTGTGCAAACATGTTTTTGATAGTCAATCGTTTCACTTTTAATAGGTGAGCTGGTAACACAAATATGGAAAATGGACATAACAAGGACCTTTTTTGGTATAAGGGCAGCAGAGACAAGTACAGGGACACAGGTGAGGTCTTACAATACTAGTTCTTGTCGATGCCATTTTTCAGGTTTTCTGCTCGAAATCACATGCCCACAGTGAATATAGAATATCTCCACAATCACAAGGGCCTTCATAATGATCTTGGTATCAAATGGAAGCTAACACCTGTGGGGTGACTGTAGAAGTGTCAGAATCAAAATGTTACTGTGTCAGAGTAAATAGAGCTAGAACATTGTGAACAATCTCAAATTCACTCTCCACCTAAAAAAACAACAGCTTTTAGAGTGAATATCAGCTTGGAAACCTGACTGAATAAGCCCAAATTATCTAGGAATCAGTACTCCAGGGTCTGATGAGTACTTGTGCCAAATTAGATGCTAGTAATGTGAGCCAATGCAACTTTGTACCTGTTTTAGTACAGGTATGTTTAGGCGGACAACCAAATTGCGCTATTTGGAGACATTTTGGCACCATCAGTGTATCAGACTTTCTCATGTATTTAAGACTGTAAAATTGATTATATTTCATTGACATATCACTATAGGTATACGTTGCATCCAAATCCAACTGTTTAGACTCTGTTTCCATCAAGCAGGGCCCTCCTGCGCGGTTTTCTCTGCGCTCCTATTGCTCAATGGCCTCTTTTTCACACCAGCTCCGTTTACGCAGTAACCTTTCTCCCGAACCCATTGGTCAAAATGTCATGATTGACCACTCATTTGAAGCGTCAGAACCAATAGAATCGAGCAGAGGCGGTGAAAATGACTTTGGAGGAAATTTTTATGGAAATTCAGGGGTTGAAAAACCAAGCATGCTTGGTTTTCCTATGTGACGTGGCTGTAAACAAGGGCTTGTAACTCGCACTGTATTTACCAGGCGACGAAAAAACCGATATGGATGTTTAGAATGGAATCTCATGAATCGTTTGCGATATCGATGAACATTATTGATAAAGGTAAGCTATTTATATCTGTTATATTAAACATAGACCCGACTTTTCCTCCAAATATGGGGGAGTGGATAAGATGTGGTGCAGTTAATTTAGAGTTGAGAATAGCTAAATCTGTAATGTTTTGTTTTTAATGAGATTGAACCAGGTCCACCTGCTAGGAAAGATATAGATTGCTACCTGAGATTTGTACCATGAGATTACTACCACCTTTATTCATTACCTTAATGTCATATAAGTCAATTGTATATGTTACCATATAAGGTCTAGGGATATGGGGGTAACAATTTATTGTATAAGGATAACAAAACAGGTTTCCATGAAACTCTTAACTGAAAACTACTCTATAAATAGAAGAGCGAATGAATATAATATAGTAATAAAGGATAAAGTAAATTCGAAAGATAGCCCAGTAACAAACAGTTAACAATTAAACAAGAGTGAAACAATTAACTTAAAGTGACTCAAACACAAGGCTAACAGACACATTCCCTCTGCATGGAGGAGTCAAAATCACACACACTACTAAGTAATATCAACACAATGACTATACTATAGAAGAACACACAGTGGCAAACTATAGTAGAACACAAAGTGACAGACTAGAACTTTAACTCAAACACACAAAGGATACTATAGCTGAACACACAGTAGCAGACAATAGTAACAGACTTAAAGTTTTAACCGCACACACAACACTCAAGTTATGGAATGGCCCACTGGCACCATCTGAGTGTCTCTCCCAGGCTTTTATCCTCCCTCGACCTTTGATAGAGGATTGAACACAGGTGTGCCCAATCAGGCCGTCACCATGGCAATAGGCAGGGAGGAAGGACAATCACCTGGGAGAAACACAGGAAACAAACAGAACACACACATAAACACACTACGGATGTAACAGTATAAAAACAACTCACTAAAACAACTGATTTGAAAAAGAAATCCACCAACGGAAACCGCCCCTCAACCCCCCCACTCGGTACCTTGCAATACTTTGGCTTTTGCTGAAATGACACCACTGGTCTCATAGCCTATTGGAAATTGCTCTCCTATTTAAGAATAAATATATTGTATGATGTTCTATATCAAAATATGCATGAGAGTCATGGATCAAAAGAGGAAGGGGGTCCACAGAGATTGTTAATGTATAGGGCCCAGAATTTTGTAGCACACCCCTCCTGTAAGGATTTACCCAGAATTAACGTAATATATATATGTGAATGACAATATTATTTTCTTTTAAAATACATGCTCAGCATTTTAAACTAAAGCATTCTTAGGATAAAAGATAATCGTCATGAACCTATTGAGCTACACTCATTGTCATCCTAGAATAGAGGAGAATAGAGAGTCAGATAATTTCACATTTGATCCTCCCCCATTCCTGCTTTTGTTTTTCTCACCAATATTTGCCTTTACTTTTTAAATCCATAGGCTGGCAGATAGCCTGAGGCAAGGCAAGGAAGCGAGCAGAACAAAATGATTGTTTCATTTGAAGAGATAAGTGTCTCCCTTTCCCCCCCTCTCTATCTCTCTCTCTCTCTCTCTCTCTCTCTCTCTCTCTCTCTCTCTCTCTCTCTCTCTCTCTCTCTCTCTCATCACAACCACTCCACCACTGCTGGAGATATTTCATAAAGGAGCTGATATAATTGGATCAGAATTCAGGATGAATGTTAAGTAATATCTACAGTGCACATTATTTACCATGGACACTATTTAGAAGCAGCATTGTTTCTATTGAGATTAAGACAAAATGATGGCCGCTGCTTCCTATAGAGATATTATAGCTGGCTGGGAATAAATCCTGTTTCAGTATGTCATGGTCTCAAAGCAGATTTACACAGTTGCCACAGTTGGTGTTTTCTGAAGTGCAAAAAAAGCCATTAAATTAGGCATGGCATGTCGATCTCCCATGAGAAACCCATCTGACAAGGCCAAATCAGATTTTGAGATTTAACTTTTTTTCACATTGAGAGAGACAGTATTAATAGTCTGTTTGCATCGACTTCCCTCTGTACCAATTGGAGAAAATGACCACTGACTTTTAGCACATCCTCCACTAAGGTGGCCAACAGTGCAGTTGACATAGATAATGTGACAGGGTGACACTCAATTGCTCCACTCAAGTCTATCAATCTGCCATAAGGTGCCTGGCCTCCAATCCAGCAGCCTGCCCAAGTATTTACAGCCCTCTCTTAGACACCTCCATGCTCTCCTATCAAGTCCTGCCAAGCTGTTTACATTTCCATCTGTGTCTCCAGGGACCGTCCACTATACTGCACTCTCCACTGCTAGGTGAAAGCTAAATAAAAACAATATTGAGTTTTGTGTTATTACATTATGTCTATTTAGAGAGTTCTTGAATGTTGAGGAAGAATGTATACTGTAAGTTACACCAAAAAAGGTGACAGGACAAAAAGTAGGAGTGTCAGACTATCCAAGCATTTCCTCAGAAACCTATATTTATGAGTATAGTAATCAAAAACCAGTACCCATCTGGGCCTGGCATTCTAGAAATGGGACGCCTACAAAAACATGTATAATTCAAAGAGTACCATAGCTAAACATACAACAGAGGTAGAACTAGGTCAAGGACATGTGAACCCAAAATACTCTTGAATGAATGAATGAATGAATGAATGGACTTTATTGTCATTGCTACAGTACAGGTACCAAACAACGAAATGTAGGAGGGGTGGCTCCCCTGGTGTTAGGAAAAGAAAAAAAAAATCACAAGAAGGGAAGGAGCTGGTTTACATAAATAAAGGCTATGTACACAATCCACTGTACTATACTGTACAGATAGACGACTAGGGTTGTCATATTGCACAATAGTATTGTTTCACGTTATTTAAAGTGTCACAGTTTGCAGGCTTGAAATGTACATGTTTGTGCCTCAGCACTACACCTGATTTTTTCAGTCCAGCAGCTGCCATACAATCCGTCCAGACTGTCCAGGGCCCAGAACTTAGGTCTTTGCTGTGTTTAGGGCCTGGACGGCCCTGTGGTAGAAGCTGTTCTTCAGTCTGTTAGTCTTAGCGGCCAGGGTCCTGAACCGCCTTTTCGAGGGCAGCCTGGTAAAGTGTACGTACCCAGGGTGGGTCGGGTCCCTGGAGATCTTGGAGGCCTTCCTGAGACAGCGTGTGTTGTACAGCTCTTCCAGAGAGGGGAGGGGGGCGCCGGTGATCTTCTGTGCTGTTCTCACGACTCTCTGTAGCGCATTTCTCTCCGCTGTTGTGCAGCTGGAGAACCAGTTGCAGATGCCGTAGGTGAGGATGCTCTCCACTGCGCCGCGGTAAAAGGTCACCAGTATCTCCTGCTTGCTGTGTTCCTTCCTGAGGCATCTCAGGGTGTATAGCCGCTGTTGTGCCCTCTTGATGGTGCCTTTTGTGCCTCTTGTACTGAGTATCAAAACTAATGTGTGATGTGGCTGTCTGATGTCCCAATAAAATGAAAGATGACACTTCTCAATACTTCAGCTTAGCATAGAACATACATGTAGCAGGTGCTCAATGGATAGGGCACCCTACGAACCCCTAGGGCACCCTTTTTTGGCCTGTATTTGATAGTGCAAGAATTCCATCACTTTGTTCCTTGGGTCAATAATGCCCCATACAGATGATCTGAGGCAGAGCTTGGATTTGGTATGGAGATAGCATGGGTAGTAGTCATTTTCACAGTGCTAGTAGCTAGGCCTGGTGTAATAGGTTTGCCTTTAAACTCTGTAAGATTGAATTACCTTCCTTTGCCCTCCTCATTGCCACTAACAAGTCTATTTCACAGGCTGCAGCCCAGACTCTGCTACTGCCAAGCTTATTAACCTCTCTGGCAATCGAATCCCCACTATTACCAGGGAGTGCATGTAGGCAAATGTACAGTAGCCAAAGCAGTGCAGGGAGGAGAACGCACACACACACACACGCACACCTAACCGTAACCCTAACTAAATGACTAAGACTACAGTAAATTAATTGAATGCATTATGAATACAATAATGTTGTGGTTAATAAATAGGATGAATGTCATTAACCATATAGAAAAAAACCTCAAACAAGAGCATACAGCAGAGTACATATCAAGGCGACAAGCTAATTTCCACATGACCCCCCCCAAAAAAGAGTGTGAAAGTGTTTGCATATCAACTGTTATGCAATCTGCTTGCCATATGTTTGAAAGCACATTGTATGCATATTATGCATTAGGTTGCAGATTGTACTGTGCGGCACGACATGCAGAAGAATTGAATAATTAATTGTGTTCATTATGTTCTAAAGGTGTGGATTGGTATGGCAGATTTGTCGAAACAGAGAAGATATGAAAGGCTCTGGGGAGAGGTGATGTTTAATCTGTCTGTGAGTTAAGCTAATATTCCTCAAAGTGGATAGGTTGGTTTGTACTGTACACATGTACTGCACTTTTTATTTTTATTTTAAGAAAACATCTGAAATGTCTAGTGAGGTGTCAGGATTTATATTGCTTGGGTACTGCTTGATACTTCTTCTAAAACATGCTTTGGAATGGAATGGCCAGACAGTAGTCCAGTAAGGGGGGTCTCTTTTGGCTCCAAATTCAAGTCAAGATGAAAGAAGGCATCGATTAAATGCCTTTAAAAAGGAAAACCTGGGATGAGCATACAGAGGAGCTGTGATGAACGAGACACAGTGAAGTTGGGACAGGTGGAGGGTAAATCTCGGAGCAAACCCTTCAGCATGTCAGATCAAAGGGCCCTGAGAAGAGGAAGTGAAGCCTGAGATGTCACCACAAGGGCAATGGGTAAGGCTGGTGTCAGGGGATATCACCCAAACAAGGACTTGGGACATTACTGAAAGGCTGATGCTGTAACCTTGTCAAAGACAGCCCTGTAAGTCTGCCAAAAACTGTCCAAGAAAGAAAACCATTAACAAAGGATTGTGTTCATCCCTAGGGCAGAGCGTTATTTTCTTATTAACCTAGGCTTCTACCCACATTTATTCTCTGCCTCCACTCCCTGTATTCTGGAGCTGGAGCCCTAGGCGATGGAGTAATAACGCATCCACTTTCATCACTTCCCTTTACCACACATTTTGTATCTGTTTATTCACTGCTTAAATGCACTTAAAGGCCAATGAGTTACTTTCTCATGAATATACTGTTGGGGGGAGGGTGTTTGCTGCTTTTCATCTTTTGTAGGTCAGTAATATAAATCATGAAAAGTTATTAAAAATAATTTGTGTGAAAAAGGGAAATGTGAGTGCTTTTCAATTCAGTCGCAAGCTTTGTAATGTGCTTTGCACTGCCTGAAATTCCATTTCTGTGGAGGATTTAGTCTTTGAAATTGAAGTGAAAAAACTATTCTGTATGTTGCTCCTCACTACGCAGGAAACCCTTATAGACCAAATGATGAATCATTATGATTGCATGTATTATAATGACAACATTTTAGACAGAAAAAAAAGAGAAACAAATAATCTCAGTTTGCTGAGGATGATAACTTAGCCATAAAACGATTGCTAGTGTAGTGTTTATGAAACTCAAGGATACTACATTACAAAACCAAAATCCACTATAGCTACTAGATATGCCTATCCTTTTCCATCAGATGGAGAGCTCACTCTGGATGAAATGGATAGGGAATATAACTGACCTGGATAAAGTCAAGCAGGAAACTGTATTTATGGAGAAACAAAAATGTTTTGCCCTTGATTCGAGGAGAATATGGGTGATCTGTGGATGACTATATTTTGTTCAGTAGTGAGTATATCATATAAACTAAAGCATTCTATGTCCAACAATCATTTTTAACTTCCTTTACTGTACAGTACTTGGCCGAATGAAGACCAATCTCAGTGCTACGTACAATCTACTGAAGATTAGACATATTTATAGTGTATGGAAACCTATTCAGGGAAAAGTGTTAAACATTTTGAACACATCTCTCTACTTAATTCAGCCAGAAAAAAAAACATATCTGATTTATTGTGAATAATGTACTGATTCTGCCATCATCCTGTGTAATCCTGTTGATGTTGTTCTGGCCCTGGATGGCCTGTGTCAGAATAGGGCATAATGATCTCCTGCTGTCACTGACAAGCTGTCATCCTCTCATCACCATGCCAAACACCCATCGTCTCACTGCACACACACTGCATTGCTCTCACAAACCAGAAATCCTCCAATTAAAGTGGTATCAATACCAGGTACAGGTACCCCTCACAAAGGGTCTTATCTGGTTAAATGAAGGATAGATAAATTAAATAAACAAATACTAATAGTCTAGTCCCAGGCTGCTCTTATAGATACCCTGGGTTGTAACGATTTGGGTTCAAGCGACGTCAATGCAGTAATTTAACACCCCACTCGGTTTTTCCATACATGGTGTATTCAAATACCCATGCATGACTATGCAACCTACTTAGACACAGTGAATTAGTTTGGTCATGGTACATTTAGTTGTTGTCTCTCTTGTTTGTCATTTTGCAAATCTGTTGAGAGAGATCCCTGAACACCTGTTTCAAGTGGTAAGTAGACCATTCATGCATTTTTTTTTAAAAACAAGACATAACACATAACGTGTGAGTGACTAGGAGAGTTTAGACCATCTGAACAGACTTATTGTTCTTTATTCCTTCTGGCCCCTTCTGCTGTCCAACTGATTTCACAGGTGGACCAGCAAACTGTAAAGGGAATACATCCATGACTAATGTGCGTTGTCTGAAGTACAACATTTCAGGACATTTTGTTCAAAAGTCACCTTAGACAAGCTAATACAAACTGAAACAGAGACCTGTATTACTGTAAGAGATCCAACTCTCCCTCTCTCTCATCTCATAAATGCATGTCATCTTCCTCTCCCATGAGGCTTTACGGCTGCTGGCCGATGACACGACTCAGTGCACAATAAATATTTGATTCACAATCAAGATCTGTCTGGCCCAACTTTTTAAACAATCATGAATTGGGTCCTTGGTGTGTAATTGCTGCAGCTGTGGAATGTCAATGAGGTGAATGAGGGCAGGAATCAATGTCTTCCCAGGACAGTCTCAGTCAGCCAGCCACTGCCTGTGTGTCCTCTGTCAAACAGCTGTGGCACAATGTGATAGGGGTGGAGATATGGTGAATGCCTTCTGCAAGTGCAAATGGCATTTAACAGCTTTAACAGCTTTGACCCTAAAATAGAAACCAAATAGGATTGGGACCATTAGGCTATACTGGGCACGGAAAAATTGAAATGTCTTAAAGGACCTGTGCTATCAAAATCATAATTTTGACACTTATTGATTACATACAAAGTCACTAAACTACTATTTAATGCTAGAGATGTCCCAGTTTGGTTCTGAATGCATATTTTTCATTCTGTGTTATACAGTCCACTAGTGGAGGGCTTGATATAATTGCTTTTAGACAATGTTTTAGACAAAATTGCCTGCGTACCTAGTTTGAAATGTACATAAAATCACAGATGACTATTACTGTAGCTTCACCATTACATGCCCTTTGCCTTTTTAGCACTCAATCTATGTCAACTGCAGTGGACATGGTCTGACACTATTGTTACCAAAGCATGAAAACGCGTTGTATATACTGCTAGTAAATGTGGTTTGGAGTCACATTCAGAAGTATTTAGAGCACACGTTTGCTCAGCCGTGGGTAAGCACAAACTGTTTAGTTTCCTGGGAAATGGTTTTGTGTACATATCCAATCTAAATAAATACCACACCTTCAACCACAAAAGTCCATTGCTAATCTCAGTCATGAGAGATTTGCTGGAGAAACATTTGATTTGATTTGATTTGATTTTATTAATTCATGCTTGCAGTGGAGCCAAGGCCCCACTGAAAAACTGCAGAACTTACATAGATATGACACACAATATTAGCAGCACAACAATTACACAACAATTTTAAAGTTTAAAAATATTTCAAAGCGGCAAAGCAAGGGCAGGTAGCAGTCATGGTAGCCATGCTGTATTATGTGTGAGTCTAGATATTGTCATTGTACAGTCTAACTGCAGTATGCAGGGTTGAGTTTTTCAGCCTGCTGGTTTTGGCCTTTGGTTCAGCCAGCTTGTGCTGGTTCCTCAGTGTCCTGGCAGTGCAGCTGCCTCGTGTTGGAGGTAGCAGGTCATGCAGAGGGTGTTGCTCGTCATGCATGTTCCTGACCAGCTTCACTGCGGCCTCCTCCCATTATTCACATATTTATTGTTTCAGTTACTAATAGTCATGCTGGTTGGAGGGTGAAACTCCCAACATGCATTTCTTTTGGCTCTATACTCCAAACGTTTGGATTAGAAATCAAAACAATGAGACTAATCTACATGTTAAAATGTATTGTTACCTTTTATGTAAGGGTATTTTTGTTCATTTGTGACACAGTCTGATCATTTGGTCCGCATGTCGGCATCCAATCAAAATGTTCAGACTTTTCTTTTGAAACACGGAACTACGTTTCAACGTTGTTGAGAATCACAACACAAACTCACTAGTCAAGCCAAAATACTGCAATGTAATGGATTCGGTGAGTAATCCCCACTGCTACCTAGTTAACTATAACACTAATTTACATTGTTAGCAGGCTCACAAAAGAAGATGTGACTAGCGATGTGCCATTGATTTTCAACAACGCGGAAATGTATTCACCTTTTCGAAAGAAAAGTCAGATCATTACATCAGATCCCGATATGAGGACCAAAGCATTAGAACGTGACACATTTGTACAATTACAACACTTTTTATACATAGTCCCCCTATTTCAGGGCACCAAAAGTAATGGGACAAATTCATGATGTTCCAAACTATTAATTTCGGCAAGATTTTGGCTATGTTTCAGATTTTCAGGCTAATAATGGATTCCTTGACATTCAGTGACATTCTTTGGTCCTCATGTTGACAGACATCAATAGCAGACTCCTAAGGCAAACGCAAAGCCTAGAAATCAGGCTGGTCTGACGGTACACACCTGACTAACCAGAAACCCCAGTTAAGTCAATTACATTTGGCGCCCTGAAATAGGAGGACTATGTATAAAAAGTGTAGTCATTTCTAAATGGTGAAACCAATAGGTACACAAACCATCTGATAATCTATACTTTAACCTCATTATAATTGTTTGATTTCAAATCCAAACGTTTAGAGCAAAAACAAGAAAAAATGCTTCACTGTCCCATTACTTACGCATGGCACTGTATGTGTAGAGTAAGGTAAAGTGGCAATATTAATAGATACTGTAATGTGAAATGAATGGTACTGAATGATAACCACAGTGAAGGGTAGATAATAGCACAGAACAAACACAGAGAAGAAAGCCACATTTCACCTGAGACTGACAAGGAGCAGCCAGTCAGATTATTATCCATGAAATGACAATCACAAGTTCTGAAAAGGCAGAAATGGAGGAGAAAGACTAGAATTAAAAGCGACATGACAGCTACTCTCTATGGACCGAGCCATTATCAGCAAAAACCCTGTTGTTGTCAAACAGACAGTGCTACTCATTTGAGTTTCACAGACACTTTCCTCTCCGCTCAGTGCTTGCGTCTCTTTATTGCCCTTAGGGTCTTTGTGTTTAAATCCGTTTGCATGTCATTACTGTTCTGAAACGTCTGCACCCACTGCATGATACGTATGTCTATGCTACAGGCTCATCTAATGCAGGTATTTATAAAATAAATCTAAATCAAGTTAATCCCTACTGATGACAGGTAAAAAGAAAAGAAAAAAATGAAGAAAAAAACTCTCCCTACACCAATCTGTGCCAATGGCAATAATAGTAGATTGCCACAGCCACATGGCCTAATCTACAGCTTGATGTTCAAGGGAGATATTTCTTCTATGAGAGCTGACTCATGAGCTAGTTAAGCACACAACACACCTGAATCTATGAATCCCAGAGCTTTATATAGGACACAGCTCATACATCACACCCACCTCAATCCTACATGCTCCATGGTCCCCCCCAAGCCTGCTCCATGAGATCTTAGTACTCCTGTGAACACAGAGGGATTTCCTGCTGTATCACACTTACAGTAGCAGCCTATTGGTATCAGCCAAGCCAACATTTTTCTTTAGAACAAACAGCTAAACTCAGCGTTGTCTGAATGATAATTCAAGGCCATAGATTTGTTCAATTTGGGCTCATTGTAGGTTAACGGACGGACAGACAGACAGGACAGACAGATGCATGCATGCATGCATGTACATTCCATCCATATCACTTTACTTTCATGCTCTAAAAAACAGGCTTTGAAAGTTGACGCATTATGCAGGTTCTCTTCAGGCATTTAAACAGCACTTATAGCAAAAAGAGTCCAGGGAAAATTTGATTCATGTGTTGAAAGGAGAAATGGTTGAGATAGCGTGTGGATCTTAAAGTCTTAAAATATTCAGGGCATAAGCAGGAGAAGATCAGAACCTGCGTCACCTCATCCCAACTCCCCACCCACATCCTGGCTCCTTTTTAGCATGACAGTAAAAATGTCAACACATTTTTTGGACATGACCACATGAGACCACTACTGTTCAATTATAACTGAGCAAGGAGAAGAAACAAAGGATGACAATGATTCATTGATCCAAGTGACTTTATATATTGATGTTGGCATTGATGGATGTGATGTAAACTTATTTGGAGAGCTATTTTTTTGCCACTTCACATCTCAGACAAAAGTACCCACATGGGGCTCAGGTGCGCAAAATAGCCTTATCCAGCAACTCTTAACTACCTGATTTGCTCCAAAAATACAAACACTTCCGCCAGGGAGTAATTTATTTTGAAATCTCTCTTTTTACTGCCTGTCGTCTCCTGACAAGTTCAAAATAGACAATCGTACCAAAGAAGCAAAACCACTCTGAAGAACTGTTGCTTGTTAACAAAACCAGACAAGTATGTCAAAGGAACAAAAGGAAATGACAGTTCATCACACAGCTATTTCTGGAACAACACAAACGTGGCGTGGAAATGTTGCTGACAGCCGTATCCATAAAAAAACATAACAGAATCAAAAACAGAAGAGCCATATGGGCATCACAACTAACAGGTATCTTTCTAGACTACAGTGTGACACCTTTAAATGTGACGGCAGCTGGTGAAACCGGGAACAAGTCGGCAACCAATGAAATTGTTCAGACTTTTATTCTGAAAAATAAAAATAAATGTCAACATGGTTGAAAATCAATGACACACTCGCTAGTCAAGCCAAAATATTGCAATGGATCCACATTGACTAGTGAGTGTGTCATTGATTTTCAACAACACTGGAATGTATTTAAATTTTTCTGAATAAAAGTCTGAACATTTGATTGAGCTGCTGACTTGTTCTCGGTTTCACCAGCTGCTGTCGCAAATGCTCTGATGATAGTCTCAAGCAATGTCATTCTCCACTCCCCCTGTTGACAAACATGTGCGAAATTCGAACAAGTCTGAGGTGATACAACTAAATAACACGTTAATGACACTTGTGATGTCCAACAAGCATATCAAATAATACCAAATTGGTTGGTCATCAGATACCTTGATCCAGCAATAAAACAATCTGGTGTCACTCAGAAAGTAGGTTTTTTCATATCAGACTCAAAAAGTTCAAACACCAGACAAAATAAACACAACACAGATGTTGTTGAGGTGTGCATCAAATGTGAACGAGGGCTGCTGCTACTCTTTGATGTCCAGGCTGTCCTATTTTTATGTGTGTCACACTGTGTCATTATGTGACTCCCGGGGTTTCTGGGTAGGACTCTGACGGCATCAGTCTTCTAGAGCTGGGACGAGCGTCT
Organism: Nansenia antarctica; assembly: GCF_963989245.1. Lineage (NCBI taxonomy): Eukaryota > Metazoa > Chordata > Actinopteri > Argentiniformes > Microstomatidae > Nansenia > Nansenia antarctica. The sequence continues at coordinate 67,901,020 of NC_137675.1, forward strand.
CTGCTGTGCAGTACATCAGCCACATTGCCAAGCTAGCTAGCGCCCTTCATCTCATTATCAGAGACCCTGCTGTGTATCTGAAGGAAGGTCGGATCAAACACGTCAACCATGGAGTCGAGCCTCTTTACTACACAGCTATACACGGCTTCATTCATTGTAAATTCACATATGTTATAAGCTTGGCCATAAATGATACCCCAAAGAACCTTTGATAATAATAATAATAGGAGCTGGTAGCAGAGATTAATGATGGTAATCTCACTGCTGAGGAACATGTTACTGAATACAACATACAACAAATGCAACATATTGTATGGATTAAAGGGATTCAAACGACAACAATGCAGTCTCCCAGCTACTCTTATGGTAAAATGTGCGGGTGAGGGTTGAGGCTGATGAAATGTAACCACTCTCAATTCATAGACGAAGCTATGGATAAAAGAACTGACCATGAGATAAAAATAATAGTTTCAATCATGTTTTGAATCTATACAGTGTTTACAATGACAGTTTACAAAACATGGAGTACAACAAGCTTACAGTATTTTGGGTACTGATGGGGTAAGACAGTTGAACTCATCAGGCATGTATAAGTTATATTCTTCCAGAATCAATGATTATACAGCTATAACATGAATGTCCAAATGACATGAATGACCATAAAAGTCCAAATGTATGTACCAGTCCGAGATTGCTCCTTAAAAAACATGTATCTCCCCATAAGCAGTTATTGGAATGAAAATCATTCACAACATGGATTAATTGCTGTATGTACAGTTCTTATTCCCTCAGGATTCACAAAAGTATTACTAAATATCTCACAACTCTGACAGTGTCAGTCTCACTGTGCCAGTTTTTTTTGGCAATGGCTGTGTACTGTAAGGTGGCATTCACACTCTTACATGAGAGACAGTGGAGAGATAGACCCTGAATTAGCACCTCATACAGTATGTCTGTGTATCAGCTTGTTATTTCTCAGGGTTCCACATAGATCTCTAGTCAACATCATAAAACACAATTGTCTTTTCTTTCCTGTCCCTAAGCCCAAACAGAAGTCCAAAACAACCAAGAGCCAGTCTTTGAAGAGCCACATTACTGTTTTTGAAAGTCTAGGGAGCCCTCATTTAATGCTCTTACTGTACATGTAGCTCTAGGCACACTTGAAACTCAGGAAGTACTCACTACCTCCTTAGTGAAGCCCCTAAGGCTGGGATGTCTACACTTGCTTTTAAGAATGCAGTTTTAAGTGAAGGGGGAGAACCATGGTGCATTTCTGCATACTGTAGCCTGAGGTGAACAAACGGTAAAATTGTATTACATTGTATCATAATTATAAAAAATGTCAAACTGAGAAACAAATTCACATGTTTCCGTCAGCGCTGGAAGCCTGGAACAGTTTGCCTTGCTGTTGTTTGATCAAAGAGACAGATGAAAAGGCTAGAGAGGGTGGACGTGAGGTCCCCAGAGTGTGGTATGTCCTATAGATTGACAATGAGCAGACGGAACCCATAGAATCCCTCTGTGGAAACATTTGATACCAGCCTGACCTCGCTCACACATACTTGTACAGGTATACATGTACATATGTAGGCTACATACAGTGATGCTTGAAAGTATTTTTTTGTTTTTGTTAAACATAGTGGATTTTATTGTGACCAAAAAGGTAAAATTTGGACTCATCTGTCCAGAGAATGGACTTCGAGAAACCTTCAGGCATGTCCAGATGGTCTCCGGCAAAGTTAAGAAGGGCAGTTTGGTTCTTTTTTGACAGCACAGGCTTCTTCCTAGAAACCCTCCCACGAATGCCATTTTGATTCAGTGTTCTTCTCATTGTTGAAGCATGCACAGTTATCAGCAAGGGAGGTCTGCAAATCTCTAAATATTATGTTTGGGTTGGTTTTTACCTTATTTGTTATTTTTCTTGTGGCTCTTGGGGATATTTTGGAAAGGTGTCCACTTCTAGGCCAAGTTGCTGTCATGTTAAATGCTCTCCCTTTGTAAATGATTTGCCTCACAGTGGACTAATGGAGTTCAAATCTTATATAGCCTTCCGCAGACTGATGTGCTCTCACTAACCTCTTCCTGATATCCTCTGAGATCTCCTTTCCTCTTGGCATGGTGTGTTTTGCATTTACCTGTATGGATAACACAAAACTGACCAGGTTTCTTATCTCTATTTATCAGAGTCGCACCCGAACTCTTTCCTAAGGATCTGTCCTTCAACTGGTTAATTTGGTACCCAATTATTTACCTTCCTGATTCTACTTACCTACTTGATTTAAACAAGGCAACGTGGGGTTCACTTAGTTTTGCACATGCACTAATTTCTTTATAATTAATTTTTCCTACTACACACATGATTCTCTCTAAACCAACATATGGAATTGGTAAATATAAACCTGTTATGTCAGTTAAAAAAGACTGATTTGTTCTGATTAAATAAAGATTTCATGGTAAAAACAAAACAAATTCTATGATTGCACAAGGGGTTCACATACTTTCAAGCATCACTGTATGTATACGTGTCATATGTATAATGCACACATACACTGAGACACACAGGTGACCTGCACAATCCTAAACCCTGCACCCACTCACAATCATAGGCAGAAACACATGTATTGTAGTAACCCCCACATACTACCTGGTATTGACAAGGTTCAGCCCACGGACAGCGGTCATTCCACCAGAGGTGCAGGGTGATCGTTGGGAAATACTACACACACGAACGGCTGCCACATGGATTGCAATCAGGTGGATGGCCGCAGGAAACGAAGTGCAGGCTCGTTACTGCAATCCGGCACACCTGTGGCTACTCCAAGAGAGCTACAGATAAGAGAGGGGGCAGTGAACTGAATCGAGAGGGTGAAAGCCGGGTTTCTGGCAGAACAATTCTATACAAAGTGGGATTGACGTGTGTTTTCTGTCACCAGGTCAGCCCCGAGGATAGCCCTCCAGCAGCACAGAGTCTGAAGCACCCTCTGACCCGAGCCCGCGGAGCCACCCCTGAGCGCTGACCTACCCCACACACCTCCAATGCACCGGAGCCTTTAGTTATATTATATTCCCTGGCCAACTTCAAGTACTAGAGACCTGAGTTGGACTTTATGCCCTGTGCGAGTTATTCTTTATTAAATATGCCCGTTGAGGCTGAACTGCACTCCGTTGTCTGTGTCGTTCTCTACCTTAGTTGTGCTTAGTATACCTGGTTCTACGTGGTGGTTACCACAGTATGCACATCAGGCGAGACTGGTGGAGGTGGAAATCCAACCTCCAGTGATGCGCGCATGCCGCACACGCACGCACGCAGACACACACACACACACACACACACACACACACACACACACACACACACACACACACACACACACAACCTCTCAAACAGTGACTGGCCTGTAAAAATAGCTTTGACAGTGTCATGGTTTGGGTGGTAGGGTGAAAGGCTTTATACTTGAACAAGAAGCTGCTCACCACAACTACTCATTGGAGGGTTATTTTGGGGGACGCATGGATGATTCCTTGACTGAATGCCATAGCATATGTTCTGTTCCCTTCAGAAACACTTGAGTCACTCAGACTTGTAGAAACTCAAATGAAGCTGTGGAATTTATTTGATTACTGTCGTCAATCGTCACAAGACATTCTTACCCTCACAATATGTGTTAGACATTCTTACATTCTTGTTTGTTTTTTTGCCATTTAAAAACAGAATAGAACGTGGTGTTTATCTTTAAATCTTTTCGTCAGTCCTTCACAAAAAATATACATTGCATGCTGTACAACCTCAACAGACAGGTACTGTATGGGATGATGTGTCATTTGGCATTAGATGTATAATGTTCAGGGCCCAGTATTACAATACTTATCTGATCAGATTTCTGCAACCTAATTGGATTAAATCATAGAATTAGGTATTTCAAATGGGAAAAATGAGATGGAAAAATTAAACCCAAAAGGTAGTTATCAGGATAGTTGCCAAAAATCAGGATAATCTTGATTCGACAGGAATGATGGATTCAGAGTGAATTAGGAAGATGAAAGGCTCTACAACAAAGAAATTGTAATGTAACTAAGTGTAAAAAATTATATACATCTTAAATACAGGTAAGTAGTTATTAGCATTTAATGTAGTGTGAGGTATCCAGTGAGACGTTGAATTTTGTCATTTGAGTTATGCAGATCAGAATGTGATCAGAATGATCCTATTGGATAATTTTCTGAAATACTGGCTGAGAATCTGCAGATCAATTTAATCCTGAATAGAAAAACGGTATCACAGAATTTGGAACATTTATATCGAGATAAAACTTTTGAAATACTGGGCCCTTCTCAGTGGAGTGTGGTACTTCAGGTGTCTCCTACAGTGTGTAATCATATGTTTCTACAACAGCATGTTTGGATACTGGATTCTGATTGGCTAGCAACAGTGGTAAATATCTCAACAACTCACTGTTCAGACCGCATTTCCAGTATCAATGCGCCTCCCAATCAATCTGATTAAGAACACCTGTGCTGACCTACAATTCAATGGTTGATCTTGTTTATGGGACTATATTCTGTGGCGGAAGGATATACTGAAACGATTACGATGATTGTAAATACCGTGCATGAATTTAATGTTACAACTGTGTATTTATTTTTTATATTATGTGGTGGCTGTTGTAGAAAAGCAATTTACCATTCGAGGGTGGGGGTTGTGGACTCATTTACCACTGTACAGGGTTTTCACAAACCTGTACCAGTGGTAAATCAGTCCACAACCCCCTTCCTCTCATGGTAAATTGCTTCCTTATGAGTGTATTCCATTATGTCTAGTTTAAGGTTGTGCAGTTCAATTTCTAGTATTCAATAAACAAAACTATGTTTTAAGATGGATATTTAGTCAAAACATTTACCGTAAGTTAGATATTTAGTTAATTCTTTGAGTTGTCAAAAGCTGAAAACTCTACATCTGACCTATGCACTGACAGGGTTTTTCAGCACACTCAAGTTTTGACCCCTGCTACAACAGCTTTGTGTGGCTACTGTACTATGCTTCTCTCAAAGAGCCTAGCACTTACTATTCCGAGTGGTAATAGACCTCAGTGGACTGGAAGAAGAATAGTCTATCTAGGTTTGCATTTGGTTGATTTGTTTGTAGACTAGCCAACAATAGATTACCAGTTATTGGAACATAAGGCATGGCATGAGGAAAATGGATAGTTGCCAACAGTGATCGTAATTGTCCTTACACTTTGTCTGCACAAAAGTATACATTTTTACAATGACTGTAGCAGGTACAGCAGCTGATGCAATCAGTGTATCAATAAATCAATCAATACAATTTCTTACCCATTACATCTCTTTGTGCTGTTGTCATTTCCTTCTACTGTCTTTGAGACGAGTAGTAGGCACCAAAATGAAAGGAAATAACAGTAGGAGTGGCCAAGTTTTACTGAGCGTCCAGTTTAGCCAGGGATTATTTAGCCAGTTTGGCCAGCTCCAGCTGGATGCCACTCAGTTCAGTCACCTATTTGACAGTATATTGAGTCACATGCCTTCCTAGCACAGTCCATTACTGTCTCACAACTCTTACACTGAGGATATTATACAACTACCTTGAGCAAAAATCCTCAGACAAGAAAAAGGTTTTAGATTGACACTGGGGGAATAAAAAGATGTAGCATAACAACAATGTTTACTCATCATTAACGTGCCAGAAAGGCTTATATTTGTTTGGGTACAATTCCAAAAACGTTTTATTTTATTTTGCATGCTACGGCTGTCATGCTAGCTACTTTGTTGTTGGGGCATCAGAATGGACACACAATTGAGTCCTATACATAACACTGGGTCAGAGTAAAGATAATTGTTCCACAATTTAATGCCATGTCAAAATGAAATATAGCGCATTTGTATGCACTCTGTTTTAAGATGTCTACAGGCCATGCCTCCTGGTCTGTTCATGGATATGATGCCCCATTTTGAAGTCTGTGTGTTTAACCCCGTTTCTGTGTGCTCATCCCCCAGCAGATGGGTGCTGGGGGGAGGGGGCGTAGTTTGGCGACACTCTGACTCACGACACCTGCCGCCTGGCTGGTACACACAGATGACACCATACGTTGCCACCAGAGCTGGAAGCATCATATTCCTGGCATGCCTGCCTCTAGTCTAGTACCACTCCAGAACTCTCTGGAATACAGACGTCAAAGACAAAACACTCCAGGTTTCTAGAATCCTCCTCCATAGCTTTGTAGCATCATTCCTACAGTAGCTGAAACTCATCCTTCGACCAGTGTATCAGTGCAGAACGGGGGAGCAATCCTGCTGAGAGATTTTGAAGCTGGCTATATACCATGTGGCCATGGGGAGAACTGTAGGTCACTGCAGTGGCTGGTGCCAAAAAGCATTGAGACCCATGTTAAGCTTAGTATTTCATCTGGCCAAATAAAACAGTTTTGGACTACGATTTAAGTTTCTATTATTTTCCTACTATTTTATGTACGGTACTTGAGTCCTCTCCCTGGGACCGAGCTTCTCATAGCCCAAGTCATAGCAAATTAGTTATACTGTGTACACTCACTGAACACTTTATTAGGAACATCTGTACACCTGCCAACAGTCCAAGCTGGTGGAGAATGTTTTCTTTGCACACTTTGGTCCTGTTAATACCAATCAATCATCGCTTTAATGCCACAGCCTATTTATATAAGCCGGGCCGTTTTAGTTCTCGTTTCAGTCCGGATAAAAAAAAGTTTCAGAATAAAAGTCTGGATACAAAAAAGTTTCGGAATAAAATTCAGAAAAAAAGTTTCAGAATAAAAGTCTGGATAAAAAAAAGTTTCTGAATAAGTACCCCCCAAAAAAGTTTCTGAATAAAAGTCCGAAAAAAAAAAGTTTCAGAATAAATTCACAATTAAAAGAGATTGATTAATATGTTACATGATTGATTCACAGTTAAGAGATTGATAAATATGTTACATGATTGATTGACAGAAGTACATTTCTGTTGTATTAGCTAAGAAGAAGAACTGCAGGTTCCAGAATGTCTTGTAGAAAGACGTCATATAAGTTGACAGTTTGTTGTTTTTGAGAAATGTGAATTGTACATTGAATTGAAAGTGAATATCTAATAGCTCGTTTTATTGAAAAAGAAAGTGATCACAAGTGTATGTCAGCAGATTTGTATATAAAGAACCTTTCGCTTGATATCACCAGTCCTAACCATCATTTCATAAGGTTGAAATACTACACTGTGACTCGTAATTTGACTCGTTGTATGTATATAATGTTAATAAATAATAGGCACAAACTGATGTTGCAAAAGGTCAAAACTATAGCTGCATTTACTTCCCTGTGTTTAAATGAGTCCTCTTGCTCTTCTATATTTGACCTACTCCACCTTTTCATAGCCTTATCGTAACATGTATTCTTACCAGTAGCAGCTAGTCAAAACCATATGTGACACGGTTTGATTAATAGGTCCCCATCTCGGCCATTGTGAAACCTCGCAATCGAGCCAAACAAGTCCGGTTTTTGGCATAGGACGACAAACGAAGCGATGAAGAACCCACTCGATATCATATCCAACAGTTTTACATTCACTAAATACCTACTTTAGTTAGCAAAGTCGGGTGGGGGGTATTATTTGTATTATTGTGGCAGTGTGTGTAGCCACGCCCACCCCAGCTGTATGTTAAGGAGCCACCTGCCTTTGTTTACAAGTTTACAAGATGGAGGCTGCTCTCGCTAATGCTATCAACTGAATTTCATAAGCAGGCAGAAATATCGACAGTGGGCAATTAATGAACTCCTTCATATTGGACTATACATAACGGGACCTCCGAACGGGAACTCCGAACTCCGAATCTGACGATGACAGATGACAACGGAATTTCAGACATTGATCTCCACTTCACTTTCATGGGACAGTCGTCTACAGACAGACCTTCTGCTGTGTTCTTGGGTAAGTTTTAGTGAGTTACATGTGTTGTATACTAGGATTTTGTGTTGTTTACTTAGGATAGCCAAACAGTTATTTGTTGTTTTGTGAGTAAGGTAACTAGCCTTTGTTAGCATCAGTTATCAGACCACTGAAACTGCTCACCACAATCATGCCACCCCTCTCCAAAACTAATGAGATGGTGGGAGGAAGAAATACGTTGTCAAAGATAAAACATAATGAATAAATACATTTGTTGGAGACCTACTAAACATGCAACATAGTGTAATATGTTTCATGCACCATTTTAATAGTACACTGAGGGCCGGTTTCAGAGACAAGGCTTAAGCCTAGTCCTGGACTAAATCACACTTTCAATGTAAAATCTCCATTGAAGATGTTTTTTAGTCTAGGATTAGGCTTAAGCCGTGTCTGTGAAACCGGCCCTGAGAGTCTATGGAAAACCTACACTAGCAGTGTGTCCACACCTCTGACCTGACATTTGTGTTACAGAATGACGAGGTGAGAGGTTCTGAGAGATGACACCTTGATGAGTCACCAGCACTTCAGGTATTTGTCATTGTCATTGTATAAGCAATTCTATTTTATGAACATAGTAGTATTTTGTAAAAGTGGTGTGTTGGTAACAGTGGGCAATCATTTTAAATGTACTGTCTTCTTTTTTTATTAGGCTACAGCTTTGATGCCCGGATGGGAAGGAACTACACCAAGTCCCACTAGATGCTTTATGGACTATAATGATAAATGCATACACACGGACACAACATTATAATTGTTTACCATTCTATTATTGTATTGCTCAATTGTATCTCCCCACGGCTGTCAGAACGGCAGAGTCACTACCCATCTTCCGTCGTAGACTGAAGACCCATCTCTTCAGGTTACACCTTAACTGCTCCTCCTGAGACATCTTCTGCCCCTCACCACTACGTCTCGTAAAGACACCCGCTTTCCCCTCTACTGTGTCCCTAAGAACTTCTATTGCCCCCCTTGTACTGTTTCTCTGTTTCTCCAGTGTAAAAAAAAACAAAAAAAACTAGGTTTTAGAAGAAGGTGATAGGAGAAGGTTTTTCCTTCTATCAATGGCCCCGGGCCTGAGCTAGATTACTCTTCCTGCTACGAATGGTGGACTGATGATTCTCATGCTTAGTATTCAAATGTATTGATTGTAAGTCGCTTTGGAATAAGGTGTCTGCTAAATGCCAAAAATGTAAATGTAAATCTTGCCTAATTTTTTCCATTGCCATGAATTTTACTTTCTTGTCCTTGTAATGGGACGTAATACACTTTTGGCACACGTGGCAATAAAATGATGATGAATCATGAATCTTGAATTATTATTATTATTATTAATTAGCTATTTAAACGTGTCAGCCCTGCAATTTTGCTTCCTGAGGGTTAGCTGACAACCCCACTGACAGATGACAGGTAGGTAGTGACAGGTAGTGTAATGGGGGAGTGGTTGTCTTGAGGGTGTGGTTGTCTTGAGGGAGTGATTAGGGTGGAGTTAACCAGCTATTGTTCCCACCCATTACCTCTGTGAAAAACGTCTCTGAAGACTTCTCAGGCTGGATATCTCAGTACGGTGGTTCAGGGGGTATCAACATTCAAATATCCATGACTTCTTCAACTTGTTTCAGATTTCAATGTATGACACATCATTTTAAAGCTTACAATCTACCCTTTCATAATCTGGAAGAAACAGAAAAATGATTTTGCCCTAGTTGCGGACTTTTTAACCATGCCCTGTCACATATCATTTACAGATTTTTATAAAGCGATAAAAGTAATATTGAGCAGAATTAAGTTCAGCCTACTGGTCCGGCCCTCCACAATAGTCCCGGTTTCTCATGTGGCCCATTGTGAAAATTAATTGCCCACCCCTGCTCTAGACTGTCGTAACGATAATCTTTATAGAGATTTAGATGGCTCATCGGCAGACAACCCGGTAACGAACACAGGAACGGAACAGACTACGAGATTGATGATCAGCATACCTGAGGCTCCGACAGCTACAGCAGAACACATGCTCCAGAACTGCGTATGTGGCTGGACAAAGGTTACTTCCACCCATGGCCTGAAGATACACCAGGGCAAGAAAGGGTGCCTAAAGAAGGGTCAACAGGGAAGTCGCATCGACAGCTACTTTTTGAGAAGCAGGCAGAGTCAGTCGACTGAAGTTCAGCAGCAGGACACACACCACAGTCTGCAGGACATCAACACCCCTGTCCCAGAGGAGGAAGAACAAGGAACAGGAGAGCAACCTGAATCCAACACATCATGACCACCAGCAGAGAAGAAGATCCAGGGGCGAAGGCCATTAGTCAAGTGGCCAAAGTCCTGCAACAAGACGCTGTGGAAGGAGGTCAACACTGATCTCTGCAACATCCTAGAAGGGATCAGAGGCACCACCATGAAGAAGTTGGAGAGAATGGGCAACCTCATCTATGCCTATAGAGCGGAACAGTTCGGAGTGGTCGAAGGCAAACGATCTACTCAGTCAATTCCCACCAAGTCCAGAAGGCAGACAGAAATAGTCCGACTAGTCAAGGAGAGGAGGCAGCTGAAGAAGCAATGGAGGAAGGCCACAGAGGAGGAGAAGGAGGGAATACACCTGCTGCAGGAAGAGATTAAGAGCAGGCTTGCAACACTGAGGAGAGCTGAAAACCTCCTGAAGAGGCGCAGAAGAAAGGAGCAAACAAGATCACGCTTCTACAAAGATCCTTTCACAAAGGAGAAGAGCGGAAGTCTCTCAGTGGCAAAGGCCCACCTGGAAGAACATCTGAAAAAGGGCTGCACAGATGACCGACACCAGGAAGAGGTTACGCTCCCACCTGACATGCCACCAGTCAATCCACCAGAGCACGAACTAGATATCAGTCCACCCAGGTGGAGTGAAGTAGACAACACTGTGCGTAGAGCAAGGGCCGCGTCAGCTCCAGGTCCCAACGGAGTTCCATACAGGCTCTACAAAAACGCACCAGATGTCCTGAGATTCCTCTGGAAGCTGATGAAAGTTGTGTGGCAAAAGAAAGAGATACCAACGTCTTGGCGGAGAGCCGGAGGGATCCTTATCCCCAAGGAAAAGGACTCAACAGAAATCGGCCAGTTCCGTCAGATCAGCCTTCTAAATGTCGAGGGAAAAATCTTCTTCAGCGTGGTCGCTCATAGGCTGGCAGGATACCTGCAAAGAAACAACCTGATTGACACGTCAATCCAGAAAGCAGGCATCTCAGGCTTCTCAGGGTGTGTCGAACGCGCTAGTGTCATCTGGCATCAGATCCAGGTCGCCAAGAAGGAGGGAACGGATCTCCATGTGGTGTTCCTGGATCTCGCGAACGCCTTTGGCTCAGTCCCTCACAACCTCCTGTAGACAGCCTTCGACTTCTTCAGGATCCCACCAGCTCTCACAACCCTTGTCAAGGCCTACTTCCAGGACGTCCAGCTCTGCGTGACCACAGCAGAGTACACCACAGCATGGCAACATCTGGAAGTGGGAATCATGGCCGGCTGCACCATCTCCCCACTGGCCTTCACCCTGGCCATGGAGGTCATAATTCGGGCCTCTCAATGGGTGGTTGGCGGACAGCGAATAAGACCTGGGCTGAGGCTGCCGCCAATCAGAGCCTACATGGATGACCTCACAACACTCACCACGACCAAGGCTTGCACAGTACGGCTACTAAGAAAGTTCCAGGAAAACATTGAGTTGGCTCGCATGAAGATCAAGCCAAGCAAGTCCAGAAGCATCTCCATTGTCAAGGGGAAGCTGTCAGACCACCGCTTCCACATTGGCGAAGAACCCATTCCAACGGTCTCCGAGAAGCCTGTGAAGAGCCTGGGTCGTTGGTATGATGCCTCCCTCAAAGATAAAGAGCAAGTAGAGCAGCTCAGGAAGGAGGTAGCCAGCAGCCTGGAGAACATCGACAGAACCCTGCTTCCTGGCAAGCTGAAGCTCTGGTGCATGCAGTATGGACTACTTCCACGTCTCCTGTGGCCACTAACCCTCTATGAAGTTCCTCTCTCAAAGGTGGAAAAGCTGGAGAGACTGGTCAACTCATATGCAAGGAAGTGGCTTGGCCTTCCCAGGTGCCTCAGCAGCATTGGGCTCTACGGCAAAGGGATGTTACACCTGCCCATTTCCAGTCTGACAGAGGAGTACAAGTGTGCCAAAGTCAGACTGGAGATGATGCTTCTGGATTCGAATGATCCATTTGTAGCCCAAGCTGCCCCCATCCTGGCCACTGGGAGAAAGTGGACCCCATTGGCTGCAACTGAGCAGGCAAAGGCAGCACTCAGACACAGCGACATTGTGGGCCGAGTGCAGGAGGGGAGGAGTGGTCTTGGCCTCGGGATTAGTACACCGGCCTGGAGCAAGGTCAATCCATCTCAGAGACGCAAGCTGGTGGTCCAGGAGGTACGTCGGGAAGAGGAAGCAGGAAGGCGCGCACAAGCTGTGGCGCAGGCAAAGCAAGGGCAGTGGATGGCATGGGAAGGAGTGGAAAAGAGGAAGATCTGGAAAGATCTGTGGGAGATGGAGGCATTTAGAGCGAGCTTCACCATCAGGGCTGCCTGCGATGTCCTGCCTTGTCCTGCAAACCTAAGCCAGTGGTATGGCGAAGACCCCACGTGCCCTCTATGGCAAAGTCCAGCAACACTGAAGCACATCTTAGTGAGATGCAAGACCAGCCTTCTGCGCCGTTCTGAGCGGCAGCCGGTCTCGCTGCTCTGTTTTTAATGTTTGTCGGTTTTTTGTTGTATAATGTCTAATGTTACAACCTCAGCCAGAGTTGTTTATACCAGAAGTGCCCTCTTTGCACTAAGAGAGACTGCAAAACATCAGGGTTCCAAACACTCATTACCGAAGGAACTACGGAAGAAATACCGGGGGTGCAGAGCTGGAGCGAGATACAAGCCGTTTCTACCATCAATCGTAATGGGAAATGTTAACTCCTTACCCAACAAATGTGACGAGTTGGAGGCACTCGTGATGCATCATTCAGTGTATCGGGAGTGCAGCCTGATGTGCTTCTCTGAGAGCTGGCTAAATGACAACATCGCCGACTCATGTGTGGAGATAGCCGGCTTCACTGCAGTGCGAGCGGACAGAGATGCGAGGACGAGTGGCAAGAGCAAAGGTGGGGGACTGATCCTGTACGTGAATAATCGCTGGTGTAATCCGGGTCATGTCACGGTGAAGGAGAGGATATGCTGTCAGGATGCTGAACTATTGGTAGTTGGACTCCGACCATATTATGTTCCGAGAGAGTTTTCTCACAACGTTGCAATTGTTGTTTACGTTCCTCCGAGAGCGGTTCCGGCAACAGCGTGTGACGTCATCCACGATACTGTCGCGAGAATTCAGACCCAGCACCCCGATGCATTCATTGTAATCTCGGGGGATTTCAACCATGTCAGCCTGTCTCATCACCTAACTGGATTTGTGCAGTATGTTGACTGTCCCACCAGAGAGAATAAGACCCTCGACCTACTGTATGCAAATGCCAAGGAGGCATACACTGTCTCAGCACTCCCACCACTTGGCAGGTCAGATCACAACCTGGTCCTACTCCAGCCCTCCTACAAACCCTGTGTTATGAGGCAGCCTGTGACCACCAGGACACTCAGGAAGTGGACACCGGAGGCCTGTGAGACCCTCAGGGCCTGTTATGAATGCACAGACTGGGTGGAACTACAGAACACAGAAGGTAATAGGGGGCGCACAGCTGTGGACAGGATGGTTGACTGCTGCACTGACTATTTGACATGGTGCAGGGACATGATTGTTCCGACGAGGACGGTGCGTTGCTTTCCCAACAATAAACCATGGATTACCTGTAACATCAAGCTACTACTGAACCAAAAAAAGGCTGCCTATAGAGAGGGGGACAGAGAGAAGCGCAGGCTGATACAACAAGAGCTGAAGAGGAGTATGAAACAGGCCACGGTGGACTACAAGAACAAGGTGGAGAGGAAGCTGCAACACAGCAACACCAGAGAGGTGTGGAAGGGGATGAAGACCATCACCGGCAACAAACGGAAGAACAGTCAGGCAGCGGTCCCAGACTTGGCTAAGGCCAATGAGCTCAACCACTTTTTTAACAGGTTTGACTCAGCGGCCGGTGCCTACTCTGTCCCTGCTGCCCCTCCCACTACCTCTCCCGCTTCACCAGCCTCCCCCACATCCCACAGCTACAGCCTCGGCAGCACGGCTGGGCCCCCTTCCCCTCCCTTCCCCCCCCCCCCCCTCCCCTCCCCCCCTCTCCCACCAAGCCCCCCCCTGTCCCTCACAGTGGAGGAGGTAACGGCGGAGCTGAAGAGGCTGCACCCTGGAAAGGCGGCGGGTCCTGATGGGGTGTGCTCGCGGCTGCTGAAGGTCTGTGCAGACCAACTGGCTGAGCCCCTCCAGAAGCTCTTCAACCTGAGTTTACAGTCAGGGACGGTGCCGGTTCTGTGGAAAACATCATGTCTCGTGCCAGTACCCAAAACTGGGCGCCCGGCCGAGCTCAACGACTACAGACCGGTTGCCCTCACTTCACATAGTATGAAGACACTGGAGCGGCTGTTTCTGAGACATCTGAGACCACAGACTGAACATGCACGTGATCCCCTGCAGTTCGGGTACCAGGAAAAAGTTGGTGTGGATGACGCTGTCCTCTACCTCCTCCATCGTGCTTACTCCTACCTGGATGAGCCGGGAAGTCAGGTGAGGATAATGTTTTTTGACTTCTCAAGTGCCTTTAACACCATCCAGCCTCTTCTACTCCGAGAGAAGCTTTCAGGTATGGGGGTTGATCCCTCCACTACATCCTGGATCATGGACTACCTCACTGGACGGCCACAGTCAGTCAGGCTGGGGAACTGTGTCTCGGACACAGTAGTGAGCAACACCGGGGCTCCGCAGGGAACTGTGCTGGCTCCCTTCCTGTTCACCCTGTACACATCAGACTTCAACTACAACTCTGAGTCCTGCCACGTACAGAAGTACTCTGACGATACAGCCATAGTGGCGTGCGTGAGGGATGGACGGGAGGGGGAGTACAGGGATCTGATAGGAGCCTTCAGCGTCTGGAGCGAGAGGAATGGTCTGCTCCTCAATCAAACCAAGACCAAGGAGCTAGTTATAGACTTCCGTAGGTCTAGGCCACCTCGGTTGCCCATTAACATCCGGGGCGAGGATATCGAGGTGGTGAAGACCTACAAGTACCTGGGGGTGCATCTGGACGACAAACTGGACTGGTCCACCAACACAGAGGCACTTTACAAGAAGGGCCAGAGCAGGCTGTACTTCCTAAGAAGACTTAGGTCTTTTGAAGTGTGTGGAGAGATGCTGGCCATGTTTTACCAGTCTGTCATGGCCAGCATTCTCTTCTACGCTGCAGTCTGCTGGGGGGGAAACATCACCAAGAGGGATACCGGACGGCTGGACAAGCTCGTAAAAAAGGCGGGTTCAGTGGTGGGAAGGAGCCTGGACTCTCTGGGGACGGTGGTGGAGAGAAGGACTAGGAGTAAGCTGCTGTCCATCAGGGACAACCCCAACCACCCCCTCCATCATGTCCTCGCTGGGCAAACCAGCAGCCGCCGCAGAGGGCGGTTCATTTCGGTACGCTCCCGGACGGAGCGATATAAAAAATCATTTATCCCGGCTGCACTAAGACTGTTCAATGGCAACTAAAGTAGTAGTCGGGGTCAAGGCTCCTGAATTTGTATTTATTATTTATTTTAATCATCATCATCACTTTTTAGTATTTTAATATAATAACTATAGCCATCTTTTTATCCACTTTTCTATCATGATCTCACTGTTTTTTATATACTATACATGGCTGGCCCAGTATTATTGTCTGTCCTTTATGTTGTGTTGTCATGTGTTGTTTTTAGAGAGTGGCGTGGCAAAATGAATTTCCCCACGGGGATAAATAAAGTATCATTGAATTGAATTGAATTGAATTGAATTGAGCCTCACCCAAGGCTGTTACACCTGGCGGCAGGACCAGGTGCTAAAGTGTCTTGCAGCAGTGCTGGAAAGTCAACGGACAAGTGTGAACGCCCTTCCTCCCCCGTCATCCCGGTGGCAGCCAGCACCATTTGTTCGGGAGGGCGAGGGTCAAGCCAGCCTCACCACCATAAGACCAGACACTGGGCAGCTGGGCAGAGCACGGGACTGGAAGCTGCTGGCAGACTTGGACAAGAAACTCTGCTTCCCAGCTGAGATCGCATCCACCAACCTGCGACCAGACCTTGTGCTGTGGTCAGCCTCGCTCAAGTTCGTTTACATCATCGAGCTCACTGTGCCCTGGGAGGGTGCAGTGGAGGAGGCCTACGAGCGGAAGAGGCTGAGGTACACTGAACTCGCAGCAGATGCCCAACAACAAGGCTGGACAGCGAAGGTACACCCAGTGGAAGTAGGCTGCAGAGGGTTCGTAGCCACCTCAACATCCAGGCTACTCAGAAAGATGGGAGTGCGAGGGAAGGCCCACCGGCAGGCAATCAAGGACCTCTCCAGGGCTGCTGAAAAGGGGAGCCAGTGGCTGTGGATGAAGAGAAAGGACTCGACCCGGGCGTTCAAATGAGCTGATCGCATCTAGGGAGTGAACCTGGGAAGCTGGGATTCACTGCTGAACCCTCTGGAGGTGTCGTGGGCTTATCAGCGAAACATTCATGAAGGAGGGCGCCCACTTGACAACCCAAAGGATGCCATCTGTGCCTTAAGTATGTATCTATTGAGGGATATCAACATCTAGTCCTACACAACAGATCTATGTATGGGGGGTGCTGAAATGGGAATATCGGCGCACACCACACACAATACGATCAAGGCTGTTCAATCCAAGATTTTTTATCTTCATGTGTGGGGTCTGTCTCAGATAAAAAATCTGTTAAGATTTTTGTGTACCGGGCTTTATGCAATTATGTCATCATGGACCAGTATTAGTATAGTGTTCCTAATACAGTGTTCGGTGAGTGTATATTTGTTATCATTTGAAGGCATGGCACAAATATACACACACATCCAAGGCGCATGTTTGTTGGTGACTATTTGAACCTGATAGCCGACAAACCTGATAGCTGAAAAACACTGAAACAAGCCTCTACTTTAGTAAAGGACTGCCCCTGTTTTGGTGTGACCAATCAATGTGACCATGAATCAAGATTAATTTTTGTTGATCCACGCTCCAGAGACAATAAAAGGTTAAATGCTCCGATTCTAAGAGGTGAGTCAATGGCATTTACATGCGTTTAGCCACCACTACACCACTGGATATAGCTCAGGGGTGTCAAACTTGTTTTGGTCATGGGCCACATTGGACCAAATGCATGGCCAGAAAAAATATTACATTTGTTAGTAAAACCAAATGTCCACTGCTGTGTGCACTGGCACATCATATTATTACAATACTCAGTATTATAGTAGCCTATATAATATATAAATAGATAGTAATAATAATGGTGTGCTTTTCAGATCGATGTATAGGATCATGATGCTACCATACTCAGAGCATGTTCCTGCTGAAGCAGGTTACCAACATTAACATTATGTCTTAAGAATAACCCTAACCCTATGTAAAGGGTCTCCAGATATCATCAAAAACGTTCTGTTTACGCCTAACAATATAAGTTATCTTTTCCATTGACATGTTTTATGCCATTTCTTCAAGCTTGCTATAGTGAAGTTACTTTCACTATTACTGCAAAAAAGCCACTTGGCTAGCTGCAGACAAGTTCATGTTGCATCCATCCAATTCCAATATGAAAGACGCGCATAAACACAGCAAACCGGCCACTTGACTAGCATAAAGGCGCGTTAATTCAGTTGTTTGTGACTGAAGTTGACTTCCTATGTTCACTCTGAGAATCAGACTGCAACCCATGTATTGTGATGTAAGACAATGCTATACGAGTCTACTCAGTTAGAATCTAACAATCTTTGTTCATCTCATTTTGAATGGCTACAGTGTAGATATGATCAAACTCTATTCCACTCATGTCCCTCTTACCATTAGTGTGGATGTCAAACATTAACCAATGATCAGCAAATGTCCCTGGAAATGATCCTTGCCATCTGAATGCCCCAAGCCTGCAATTTTCATCATGGAGAGTGAGACTGGATGACATTTTCGAAGTAAATCTGTCTCTCCTAGCGATAAGCCAGCTCAAATCACTGACACCTGTGGATATCAAACATGTATACATCAGAGAGAACGGCAGGCAGGAGGAGATGGTGACTCTGACAAGTGATTCCCTTCGGTGTTGGAATGTCCCCTGATTAGCATGTGTAGTTATGGGCCTTTAGATAGCCAAAAGTGCTTTAGAAGCAGCAGTAGAGCTGCTTGGACGCTACAGTAGTCCCAGGCCGGCTCTGATTGGAGAGCACTGCTCCCTGATGCCAGAGAAATATTAAATGCTCATGCCTACAGTATAGTCTTCATCAGGCAGGTCGTCCAAAAATGAGCTTCACTTTTCTATTATCGTCTGACAAGTGAGTAGTCACTGTGAGTGATAAAAGGTGAGATGCACAACACACTGAGCGAAAATACATGTATTTACATGCTATATAATTATACCTGAGTCATTTCCCCACCTGTTCCTTTGTATCAGCACCGTAATGATTAGATTAAGTTGAATCACAATAATTACAGACTTAATTTCTTATGTGTTGTCATACACTGGTGATTTGGTTTACTTAAATAATACAAAAATCACAACCAAGACAGCCATTTCGATCAAGGAATCTATTTAAGCTCTAATCTGCAGTGAGGGAAAACTGATTCTCTTACAATGTGGTGATCAACATGTGTTAGATATGAAGACCAATGATGGAGCTTGAGGACTATTTTGTTTATGAATACCAAATGCACAGTAAGAGGACATCTGCTGTTGCCGGCTGCTCTGTGGGTGACATTATCATGCCTCCTGCGTGTCCACACCCTCCTTAATGGCGCACTGACAATATCTGCTTGCCTCACACATTGACGTATACCACGCTGCCAGCCCCCAAGAAAAACAGATGCATAATATCCCCACGGGAGGGTCAGTGTTGAGATTGTAATTTACTGCGTAGTGATGCTACTAGTTAACTTTTCATCATCACCACATTGCCTAAACCCCACTTTATACCAACCACACTAGGGCAGCAGATTTGGTCAACTGGGCCAATAAATAAAAAAAATATTAATTTGGAGAGTTGTATTGATGAATGCTAGGAGCAGCAGTAAGGGAAGACGGAAATCAGCTATTAGGGAAGTTCAATGGCAGCATCTGGGGTTCAGTTGCAGCTATAGTCACTCCACAAACACAGTTGTACTGATGATGGAGTGAGGGGGATGGAGGAGTGGAGTTGGAGGGAGGGAGAACTGTGTGAGCCTGAATACATTTATAGGCTACTTGTCCAATATAATCAAAATGTATTTCATCATTTTAAGTCAGACTGTTTTAATGTCTAAACTTCCTTGTTATCTCCTATTAGATTCCAAACAGCCAGATCCAGGTGAGATCCCCCGAGAGGCTCCAAAATACTCCTACTGTCTGCCAAGAAAGCTAAGGAAGGAGGTCAGATTAAAAACATCTGAAATGAAAAGGTACATTGGAACTTGTCATCACAACATTGTTTTAGATATGGAAGTTTCATACTGCTATTGGTATTCATAATCTGCATGAATGAATAAATGTTATCCTTTTTATTTGGTCATTAAATATAACATTTAGACCTACTGTACACATCCATTAACTTTTGTTAAACATATGTGTCACGGCTTGGTGAAAAGGTCCGCATGTCAGGAATTCTGAAACATTGCAATCGAGCCAAAAATGAACAAAATTGTTTTCCGTTTTTTGCCATAGGACGAAAATTGAAGCGATGAAGAACCCACTCGATATCATAACCAACAGTTTTACATTCACTAAAAATCTACACTTTGTTAGCAAACTTGGGTCAGGGGAAGTATTATTTTTTGTGTTGGGGCATAATCACTTCTCTTTCTGCCACACCCCACACCCTCATAAATAGCCATGTGCGTGTGTGTCTGTTTGTGGACAAGAGAGAGAAAGTTTTGTCGATCAACATACTATTCACAGGACTGTGGTCTGTTGATACACCTTGTGCTTTGTTTTTGGGTGTGAGTTGTGAGTTACATGCTACTAAGCCGTGTGTATGTTCACTAGGCTAACCAAGTTTGTATCTTTGTTGCAGACACACTAAGAGTGAGTTACATGCTAAAGCCAAACGTTGGTTTATGTAGTGAGTTACATGCGTTATTTACTCACTGTGTGTAAGTGAATGTTTACTAGACTAGCCACACAAATGTTAGCTTGTTAGCTAGCTTGGTTAGAAGATTGTTTGTTTGTTTCTTTTTGTTAGCTGACTTAGTGGTTTTGTTGTGTATGAACGTTATGGTATGTGTGTGTGTGTGTGTGTGTGTGTGTGTTTACTACGCTAGCCAAACAAGTGTTAGCTTGCTAGTAGCTAGCTAGCTTTGTTAGAAATATAGTGGATTATAGAAAAAGTAAATGCTTTTGTAATGAACGGGTAATGTTGTGTGGAATCAAAAAGAATGATTCATTCATTGATTTGTAGATTTGCTGTAGAATAATACTGTGGATTGAAATTATTTCACTAGCCTACTTCTTACAGTACAGGATGACTTCAACAAGTACAGTACACTATCGTTCATGAGAGTCTATGGAAAGCATGCAAGCCTACACTATAGAACAGGGTTGCCAACTCTCACGCTTCTGGCGTCACACACGCATTCACCTTCAGTCTCACGCTCTCATGCTGCCCAAACAATTCTCACGCCAAAACACTGCGACAGCAACAGAGATGAACAGGCGAACGTATATGGTCAGAGTCTTTCTGGTATAGTAATGGTTAAACCAAGCGAACGACTTTGATTGGAGAGGATAGCTGATTATTCGAAAACCTGGTGTTTCATATACAGTAGGTGTTTCCATGGAGCTGCATCTCTTAAATTACTCTCTGATTGCTGTGTGATGCTTATCTCCGTGTTGATTGGACCAGTGTTTTTCAACCACTGTGCCGCGGCACACTAGTGTGCCGTGAGAGATCATCAGATGTGCCGTGGGAAATTATCAAATTCCACTTACCGTATTGACCCGAATATAAGACGGGGTTTTTTCCCCGGAAAAAAGTCTGAAAAAGTTGCATCGTCTTGTAAAAGTCTAGGGCGCGAATATAAGTCAATATTAATTCACAACAACGTATGGCGCCAAAAGACTGTTCCCCACGCGAGCCACCGTGTTTCTCCCTCTCACACACACACCAGTGACGGGTGCCTGGAGAGATGGAGACACACTCACACACACACCCGCGGAGAGACACCGCAGAGACACACTCGGACCAGCTCGAAAAAAGTGGCTCAAGTGGTTGGTCAAGTTAACAAACAACAGAGGTGGAGTTACGATGCCAATTTTAAGACCATGGTGGTCAATGAAGCAGAGGCATCAAACAACTGTCGAGGAGCCAAGAAATATGATATTACAGAGTGTAATGTTAGAAGTTGACGAGCCCAAAAAGATCGGCTTAAGAATGGTAACAGTCAGAGAAAAGCGTATCGCCGTCCGCAAAGCGGCCTCTTCCAGGTGATTGACAGGAGGGTGTGTGAATACGTGACTGAAAAACCTAACCATTGTATGCCCATACCCCAAGATGATAAAAATAACCTACATTGTTTCATTCATTCATTAACCCTTGTGTGGTGTTCGGGTCAACCGGACCCGTTTTACATTTTTACTTGGTGAGAAATGGTACAAGAATACATTTGATCAATATGAAACTCCATGGCCTTGGCTTATTTTCTATGAAAAACATGTAAAAGTGAAAAAAAAAATGTTTACACATCCTACAATACCCCAACACATTTATGTCCTTCATAAGATCTTCGGGTCATTTAGGCCCGGATGCACAGAGACACACAGAAACATACACACACTCACACTGACACTCACTCACTCACACACCTCTGCTCTAGCTTTCGTGCCAAGAAGCCGTCTGCTCTCGCACTTTTTACCCTTTGAAGTGCAACATTGTAAACATTTTTACATTTTCTTGCACTGTACAGAACGTATGCAGCAACTGCAAAAAGTACATTTGAGGTACACACACTGTCACATTCTGTGCTTCATGTGTTGTGTAGACAGGCATACCCATGCACACACAATTGTAGCCAGTGGTATTTCAGAATTATTTGGGATTTTTCAGACATAATACTGTATTTCGACAGTGACAGTGAAAACAGTGTATATTCCGTTCGTGTTTTGTGATTCAGCATTTGCAGACATTTTTGAGAGATGTATTTCATAGCTATTGGCAAAAACAATCTTAGTTTGGTTCTTTCATTTCTATTCTTGTTCATCACCTGTATTTTCTTTACAGCTTTGATTATAATTAGATAAATGTGAAATTCAATTGAGAATATAAATTCAAAATAATAAACAGCAATGAAAACATTGTTTCATTAACATTGTTCCTAGATAAGTATGATTTATGACACCCAGGTCTTTATTATAGTGGATTTTGCATTTTCAAAGTTAGGGGCATCATGTGCGTAAAAACGCTTCTACTCATCATGCTGTCGTTCGGCCCCACCTATTCCCAGGGGTCTGACACTTTGTGGGTTGTTACTAAGCATCCTCTGCTCCAGCCTCTCCAAAGGGCAGCCCCCTAGATCCACTAGAACAAAAGATATGCACTTTTGAATGTGTACACAGTAGCTATTGTGCATTATTGGGTACAGTACCTGTTTGTGCCCACAGGAGGCGCCCTTTAATATTATGGGCTATTTTGGGGCTTTCTTGCGCCCTGAGTATACCCCCTTGTATGGGTCACCCTTGGGACTAGGAGCACCATGTCAAGACAAGTGCTTTTAAAACCCCAATGATGTCCCGGGTCAACTGGACCGGAACACTACGAAAGGGTCCAAAAAGTGAACATCACACAAGGGTTAAGACGATTGCCAGACGCATTGATGACATGTCTGCAGACATCGAAAATGTTGTTTTGGAGAAGATACGTGGCAGTGGGCAGTTTGCTTTGCAACTTGAGTCTTGGCTCAACTCTTGGCCAATGCACGCTTTGTGGATGGAGACACAATCACAGAAAATGTCTTTTTTGCAAGACATTGCATACAAAAAACAACAGGGGAGGACTTCAGTGGGACAGCTGCGTAAGTGTCTGCACTGATGGAGCAGCAGCTATGTTGCCGAGACTTTACCAGCGGAGATAGCTGTTGTTCGTATGGTAAACTTTGTAAAAACAAGACCTCTGAAAAGCCGCTTATATGCAGCATTATGTGAAGAGATGGGAGACCAGCATAAGACGTTATTGCTCCATACGCCGCGTGTTTGAGTTACGGGAGGAGCTGAAAACCGTTTTAACTGATGAGAAGTGTGATGACGCAAAATTGCTTGCAAGTGACAAATTGTGCGCAAGGCTCGCATACATGGCCAACATACAGGGCCAGGCTTCGCACTGAGTGAGTATAACGACAAGTTCATATAATGTTACGTATATGATAGGCTACTATGTATCATTTTGTAACATTTGGGATGGCGGTGTGCCGTTGGATTTTTTCAAGGTAAGAAATGTGCCGTGGCACAAGTCAAGTCAAAAGTCAAAAGTCACTTTATTGTCCCATCACTGGGAAATTTGTATTGGGCTTACACCCCACAGCAGCCAACAAAGAGCAACAGACAATACAGCATGTTAACACACAAACAGAAGGCAGCCCTGATTAAGACAAGAGTGGAAATAAAACGATAAGCAAGATATGTTCACATTCATCTGGTGCAGTTTAAAAGTTTAACAGAAACGGAAATAAAAGAATTTTTAAATCTATTTAATCTAGAGCGGGGGACTCTGAACCTCCTCCCAGAGGGCAGCAGTTCATACTCTGCATGTAGGACATGGGAGGGATTCATGAGAATTCTATTAGCCTGTCTGAGAGTAGCCTGTTCAAAAATAGACTGCAGGGATGAGTGGTCTTTCACCCCTATGATCTTCCATGCAGTCTGTATCAGTCGGACCAGTTTGGACCTTAGTTGTACAGATAGGTTACCAAACCAAGATGTAATGCCGTATCTGATGAGACTCTCTAAGACAGACTGGTAGAAGAGTAGCATACATTTTTGGTCAACACCATGAACTCTAAGGCGGCGTAGGAAGTGTAGTCGTTGTTGTAATCTGCTACAAAGGCTGTCTACATGAGTGCTCCAGGTGAGTGAGTTGTCAATGAAAACCCCAAGATACTTGTAAGAGGCGACCTGCGAGATGGATTGTTTGTGGATGACCACAGGCCTGTGGTCCCCAACACCTCTGGGGTCGAACACCATCTCCTCAGTCTTCTTAACATTTAAAACCAGGCAGTTAACATCACACCATTTAACAAACCTCTGGATTTCAGAATAATAGTCAATTAGGTCACTGTCCTTTTTAATTAAAGCAAGGATGGCAGTGTCATCCGAAAATGTTATGATGCGATTGCTAGGGTAGGTGCTTCTGCACTCGTTTGTGTATAAAGTAAAGAGCACAGGGGAACTGACTACACCCTGTGGAGCACCAGTGCTTATGGTTCTGGGTTCCGAAAGAGTGCCATTAACACTGACCCGCTGTGTGCGGTTAGTTAAAAAGGAGTGATACCATTAAGTGACACAGCCCAATGAAAAGGGCTACCTGTAGGCGAAATCATTTTTCAGTTTTTTACATGTGCTTAAACTACAGATTGTAAGCTTTCAAATGATGCATCATACATTGAAATCGGAAACAAATTGAAGACGACATGAGTATTTGAAAGTTGCTACACCGGAAATCACTAAGCACAGAAAATCCCCATCAAAGATAATGAATCCCCATCAAACAACAAGAAACGAAGTCATTGTGTTATAGATTACACTTATTTAATGAACGTAAAACTGTTCGGAAAAATAACGAGTGGGTACTTCACATCTTCGAGTTGAATGTTAGCTAAAAAACGAAAATTTGAAAAAAAAACAAAAAAACTTTATAGACGAATTTGACGTCTTTCTCATTTCCGAGAGGTGTCCAGAAACACCAGGAGCAGTCACAATTTTTATAATGAGGGGGTGGACATTAAGCCCATTTAACTTCTCAATTAAAAGGTGCGGCTGTATCGTGTCGTACAAAAAAGGTTGAAAAACACTGCCCTAGATAACGTTATTCCATTGTGACTGTCTCCTACCCCCTCGTCTTGTCCGGTTTGTTTATTTGTTATACATTACATGTAGCGCTGTCAATCGATTCTTTCTTTTTTTTAAATCAAGTTAAGAGAGACAGACCTCAGGGCGGTGTCATGTGAACAGCGGTGGTGGATACACACCTATAGGATAGGTTGTTAGAGACCAGTTCACCGTTCAAGGTCATTATTGATTGAGAGGTTAGTTTTTAAATTGTGTAATAGTATTTATAGTATAGTAGTTTATTTTATTCTATTATTATTCAATTGTCATTTATTTTTTGTTGTTGTGTGAGCTTCTGTAACTCCTTAATTTCCCCTCGGGGATCAATAAAGTACATGTCTGTCTGTCTGTCTGTCTAGACTTCTGTCTAAAAATGAGTGTTATCGTTTCTTTACAAGGGACCAAGGTGCAAGTGAAAATATGGACAGCTATGTCACAGAACTGAAATTGTTGGCGAAAACATGCATGACTGCATGAATTCCCCCCCAGTGGAAGGGTCTAGTTCCCCCCCAGTGTGTTGTGTTGTGTAGTGTGGTGTGGTGTGGTTTGGTGTGTTAGGTTTTTGTTTTTTTTCTGAAATAAAAGCCCAACTTGAAAAACTACTCTTGCTCTGTGCTGTCACTTTGTTGACCTTGTATGGAACTGTGGCTGCATCATTGAGAGTTCTCAACATAGAAGGCTCTAGGAGCTCTGGGTGCAGTAATTGTCACAATGGCCGCTCACAAAAGAGAATGTTGCCTAAGATTCCACTGTCAAAGTCTGTCATAGTTCTAATGCCACACACAGGTATAGTGTAACCAGGTATAGACAGCCTTCTATTTCTGGCTGTTTTTTTTCTGGGGTTTGTTGGCTACAAACAAAGTTTACAAAAAGTGTCTGGGCTTGGAGGAGAGGCTGCAGAAGAGGCTGGTGGGCATGGAGGAGTGGGGGCAGGAGAGGCAGGTGGGCCTGGAGGAGAGGCTGGTGGGCCTGGAGGAGAGGCTGGTGGGCCTGGAGGAGAGGCGAGTGGGCCTGGAGGAGAGGCTGGTGGGCCTGCAGGAGAGGCGGGTGGGCCTGGAGGAGAGGCTGGAGGACCTGGAGGAGAGGCTGGAGGACCTGGAGGAGAGGCTGCAGGAGAGGCTGCAGGAGGACGAACGCCAGAGGAGGATGGCCAAGGGCTGACCCGCCGGGACACAGACTGACTGCCCCTCGCAAGGAGAGAGTGAGGACATGGCAGATATTGGTTGCCCTATTAGTCCTGAAAAGGACAGCTTTAAAACAGTAAAATGTGATCATCTCAAGTCTAGTATTCTTTTGAGGTTATTGTTCGACAGCTGCTCAAGTTCACAGCCGAGAGCAGAGTAGGCATTCAAGCAAGCCAGCCACTGACTCCAACTAACAAGGTGAGTGACATAAGGAAAGCTATCAATCATGGACTAATTAATTAACGAACCCAGGGTTTTTGTTATAAACTAACTAGCTATATAATATTTGTTTTGAATAAATGCTCTGTAAATTACAGAGTAAGTTTAAGCTAGCTTAAGCTATGTAAACAGCTAGCTAGCTTACGTTAGCTGTCTATAACATTAAGTGCACGGCAGAGAGAATAATGAAAGCAACGCTAAGGCATGGCATTCGGCTTTTCTATTCAACTAAACTCCTCAAAAAAAGTTCGGAAACGTTATTTCGGTCGATTATTCCTCCCCTTTAATAATACCAATTGGTATTGTATTTTATATCGTTGGAAAGCCTGATTAGTCACCTTTACAACAAGGTCAGGCTATAATTATACTTAAATCTTAGACCTAAGCTCCTGCTCCCGTCAAATGTGTAAGCTGCATACCTTTTTAAAACCCTGATGGTGAGTCCAAAATGTGCACGTGATTAAGTGTGTGTGCACGTACGCGTGATTAAGCCCATGGAATCAAAATATCTCTCCAGCTAGATACCCAAAGTTGGCAGCCCTGCTATAGAAGTGTCCACTCCTCTGACCTGAAATTTGTGTTACAGAATGACGAAAGTGAGAGGTTCTGAGAGATGAGGTTCTGAGATCTACCCTTTCATAATCTGGAAAAAACTGGAAAATGACGTTGCCCTACTTGGGGTCACATATCTCTTCATATAATACAAGCCCATTACACTGATAATATGGAACTTAACATTACTACCGTTACCATTCGCATTATTCACGCCGCGGCCATTTTTAAAAAAAGAAACAAGGCTTTGTTAGGAAACCCCCAGAGGTAACACCATGGCAGCCATGGACGCTAACGTGAGATGGAAAATCAACCTAGAGTTCTTGCCCCTTATAACCCATGCACACCGGCAAGAGTTGGCTAGCTCTAACTAATGTTCTCTAACGGGATCGTACTCTGAATAACATTGCTTTTGCAGCTAGAAGGAAAAAGAGTGACAGGGCTAGTGTCAGAGCAAGGGCATTTCCCTCCATGAGGAAGAACGAGCATCCCTATGTGGTCCAGTAACTAGATGTGCACAGTAACGTAAGCAGTTGAAAGGCTATGGATGGAGGACCAAAAATGACATAAGTGGGAATAAATAAATGTGAAAATAATACTTTTCCACGTGTTATATGTAGTTACTCATTTCCACGTATGTCATTTTTGGACCGCCACAAAGGGACACAGCAGTACGATCTATGGCAAGCCGTTTTAACATTTATTAGCAAAATTTGACTAGTCGTAATTCGATTTTTACTAGTCTAAATTTGTATTCAAGATATCTATAACGTCATTCTGACTAGTCAAAACGACAGTTAGAGATATCTGTAATTCAGTTTTGACTAGTCAAAATTGAATTACAGATATCAGCAGTGATGTCACCGAAAACGACACTCAACTCGTCACACATCCTTAAATGACATTGCAGATATCTGTAATTGAGTTTTGACTAGTCAAAAGAATAGTTGCAGATATCTCAAACGTCATTATGACTAGTCCGAATTGTATTGCATGACGATGCTCATGATGCGAGGTATCTCATGATATTGGCGGGACCAGCAAAGCATTTGATGAGTGTTGGCAGAAGCAATGGCGGTTGCTGTGGTGGATAGGATAGCGCGAAAATGCCATGAAATGGAGAGAATATATCATCAAGGGATTTGTGGTGAACGTGAGATTCGTTCACTAGATGCTTGTACTACAAATCTACAGCGCATTGCAGATGTGTTGTCTCCACACACACTTGAGGAAGCTGCTCCCGCGTTTTCTGACAACAACAGACATTTCTGACAACAACAGACATATCTGAAACGTCATTTCGCCTAGTCTAAACTCTAATTTAAGATATCTGTAATAACATTTCGACTAGGCAGAATGAAAGTTAAAGATATCACCAATTTGAGATATCAATCATTAAAATGAATTTCAAGATATCTATAACTTTAGAATAGATATCTACAATTAAATTACGACTATTCCTAATTCCAGTTTGAGATATCTACAACTTCATTCAAGATATCTTCAACTTAATTTAAGATATCTTAAAGGACAATGTAGATATCTTGAATTATTGGGAATTATGACTAGTCAGAATGAAACCGTAGATATCTGAAACTGTAATTACAACTAGTCATAATTCAGTTGCAGATATCGGCAATGTGAATAGCTGATATCTACAACTGAATTGTAGATATCTGTAATCAGTGGCGGATTAAGGTGGTCAGTGGCCCTAGGCTACTCCTTTGTGTGAGGGCCCCCCCCCATACACGAGCCTCCCCCTCCCCAAAATACACAACTCACGAGCACCCTGCACACACACACCACTCATAATGCTTTACCATAAAACACATTGTGCTTTAATAACATAATGCAAACAATAAAAAATGCACTGAAAAGGTTGTTATCATTCAGTGACTCTTGGATGTTGGCATAGTTCTGGTGTAGTGCTTTTGTTGCTTGCGCATGTGCTGACCAGTGTTGCCACAGTTACTTTGAAAAAGTATTCTGATTACTGATTACTGATTACTCCTTTAAAAAGTAATCTAGTTACTTTACTGATTACTTGATTTTAAAAGTAACTAAGTTAGATTACTAGTTACTTTTTTAGTTACTATTGGCAGCTGCCTAGGCACCCGACCCCCCCCCCCCCCCCCCGCAACATAAAAATGAAAACTGGTTTTGCCAAAACTCACTTTATTTTAACAGTAACTTAAATTACATAATTAAACTTTAAACAATAACTTAAAACAACAAAATAAAGAGTCTTTCTTTGCCTCACCCAACATAAATACTTGTTTTTAAACAATAAAATAAATATAATCTTTATTTAACAGTAACTAGCAAGGAGTGGTTTCACAAAACCTAAAACCTACCCTGACCATTCAGGCTTTTACCACAGGACAATATTTTCTTGCCAGCACAGAGTGTACAACGAACATTTATGTTCTTGTCATCCTTTGCTGACACAAACTCAAAATAATCCTTATATTTCCAGCTATTTAACGCATATCTCTGTTCTCGCTCCATTCTTCTGTTTACACTGTGCAATCAGCGTGGTGATACACGTGAGCGATTCTGCTGCAACCTCGTGTTGAAAACGTGAGCACTGACGTCACTCCCCAAGACACGAGAAAAGCAAACAAATGTTTGTTTACTATCGAACATTACAAAGAAATACTGCATTTAGCCTAAGTTATGAGGTAGTAACGCAATAGTAACGCACAGTCACTTGAATAAGTAACTTTAATCCGATTACTGATTTGGAAATAGTATCGCGTTAGAATACTCGTTACTGAAAAAAGTATTCAGATTAGAGTAACGCGTTACTTAGTAACGCGTTACCGGCATCACTGGTGCTGACCATCTAGTATCTGACAAACTTTTCAATTTCTCCAGCCTCTTGTTGTCAATAACATTTAGCCCCACAGTTATTATCTGCCAACGCGCCGTGGATTTGGAACAAAAATTATAAAGTGTCTGTACAAAATTTAAAAATTCCATTGTCACAGGGCAACAATTTACACTGGCAACTCCCACTAAATTGAGTGTATGCGCTGCGCAGGGTACCCACTCGGCCAAATTATTTATCTCCTTAATGCGTGTTTGCAAACCCACTGTAAATGCCAGACATGTTGGCTGCATTGTCATAACATTGGCCTCGGCAGTTATTGATGTCAATGCCCATTTCTTCCAGAACAGACTGATAAAGTGACTCCCCTGAATGACTCTGAATTGGCAAAAACTTGAGAAAACGCTCCTCCACGCATCCATCTGGTGACACATATCGTATGATGAATGTGAGCTGGTCTGTGTGTGCAACATCTGGTGTAGAGTCGACGCTGATTGAAAAGTACTTTGCTATTTTTACCTGGCTGATTATCTCAGCTAGGACATGCTCTCCCATCAATTCAATACATTCTAAGCATGTTGTTGATGAGAGGTAAGATGGGGTTCCCTTGCCAGCATTTCCATATTTGTCTATGTGCGCTTTCAAGAATGGATCAAACTCACTGATCACTTCCAACACACCCATAAAATTCCCATTATAAGGCTGGCCAAAGGTTTCACAGTGTCCCCTCAATGGTAATCCTCGCTCTGCAAGAAACTTCACCACTACAACCACTCGCTTTAACACATCTGTCCAATAAGCACACTCGTTGTCAAACAGCTTTTTTAGTTCTGAGTCAATACAGCCAGCAACAGCACAGTGCATCACATAGGAAAGCATAGCTTTAGCATATATATATATATATATATATATATATATAACATAGCATAGCTTTCCTGTGGCTTTCGGAACCTTCATGCTCAGCCAGACACACTGCTGCGTGTTTCCAGTCATTGTAGCCTGTTTTGAGTCCTGATTTATGATCACCGTCTGCAAATAATTTACATGCGAAACAAAATACTTTTCCTTTTGCAGGTGAATAAATTAACCATTCTCGAGGCACGGTTTCGCCATTTGAATGTTTTCTTTTAAATAGTGTTTTTGAAAAATACCTCTTCTGATGCTTGTGCTGTGTTTCTGAAGCGGCGACATTAGCATCTTTATTTTGACAACATTGTGGCCCCATCTTAATCTTGAGATGTCTTGGAAATATGAAGATGTCTTAAGATTTACAGAAATGGCAGAAAAAATTCTCCCCCTTTCCAAGGCCACTCCCCATGCCTCTTATTGGACCAGAGCAGAGCACCCACAGGCCACTCTGATTGGACCAGAGCACAGCTAGTGTGTATAACATTATTATTACCCATTTAAAACCTAAAATGTAATGATAGAAAGCTGGTTGAAAATGGGTGAAGCCGTCTTTTAACTGCGAGGGCAGAGTAGCCTCCGCACTATAGTCTCACCAAACAAGAGAACATCTACTTCAATGCCCATTGCACACCGTTTCACACCACTTTGAGGAAACATTCAAGTCATTAATATCTGTATTTTTTCGATTGCAGATACAGCATGTTCAATGCTCTCAAGAAACGGGCCGAGAGGAAGATCCTGCCAACCTCCACAGAGGCTGAGGTGAAAAATTTGGTTCCTAGAGCCACCAAGCTTGCTTTCAAGCATATGGGAGGGAACGGGAGGGAACTGAATGAGTCGTGCCACAGCATGACAGCCGTTTTTCTGTTGGCGTGGCACAAGGCAGTGCAAAGTGCTAAAGATGCACAGACCGCAGCAGTTAACGCTGTTAAAGACAATGATTTATGATTTTACTTAGATTTTTGTACAGTTTTTTAATTATTTGTTACATAAACGGCTGTCATGTTCTGAACTCAGAACAGCAGGCAGAGAGAGACCAACAAGAGGCCCAACTTAAATTAATGAAGCAGCTGGAGGACGAATTACAAGGTGTCAAAGACGAGCAGCTTGGCTTCAAAGCAGAAGTCGAAAACTCACATCAGGGACTGAGCCTGAAACTGGAAAATTCTGCTCAGCAAATTCATGTCACGGGGTGACATTTGCATGCGGAACCTTTTTCGTCTGTGTTTTGTTTCCCTTCGGTCGGGCGCACCGTTGGTGTTGTGGTCGCTGCCCCTCCTGTGCACACCTGGTGCTGGTTGATGGTGATTGGGGACTGGGAGTGGCACTCTTCCCCTTTTCTCTATTTAAGGTGCCAGCAAGCAGAGGAGGAGAGCGCAGTTCGGGAACGAGTGGCCAGACGGGAGTACAGAGACACCGAGTGCCGATAAGACGACCACTAGACGAGCCCCTGCTGGATACCAGAGGGACCTGCGTGGAATCGAGAGAATGCCTGACTGGGGATAAGGGAGGGTGTGGCACAAAGCCCCCTTCCCAGAGTTAAGTGGACTTTACGCCTTACCTCATCATCTGTCGCAGCCTGTGGGCCACTGTAGTCCCGCTGTTGTTGACGGGAACGTCCGGACTATTAGCTCGCCTCCTATACAGACATAGTGTTCTAGGGTTAGCCCCTCCAGTGTTTCTTGTGAACTTTATTTTGCTTTTGCTTGGTGTGTCTATTCTTTTGAGTAGTGTTGTTTATGACGAGCTAGTGGCAAGCTCCTTATTTGTGTGGTTTATTATTTCTGTCTTCGACAGTTGTGTGGTTTTCTTGGATCATTTAGTTTTAAGTATTGTTTTGAGTTGTATTATTTTGGAGATCGAGGGCTAACCCTATGGTCTAGCGTAGCTGGGAGTTAGTGGAGGGGCGCACCGTGAGAGTGACTGTCGTCTATATACCACCTGTTGAGTCCCTCTCCCTCCTGTCCTCAGCGAGACCATTGGCGCCACGCCGGGATAGAGACGTAATCTGTGATCATTGAGAGTTTTAGAGCAAACTAAAAAAATAAATGGTTATTCATATTCAGGGTCCTTAGGGTCCTTGACCGACGGGATACGGCCGGGAGTTAACCCTGGGGGGGAGCCCGATTCGAGACTCCATCGGATTACCCCATCCCATTGGACTCTGTTGTTTTTAAAGACTCTATTTTTAATTAGCTTTTGTAATTCCTTTTAATAAAGATTCATTGTGGACTGTTCCTGGTCTCTGGGTGTTGTCTGGGTAACCTTGGTTGGCTCCTCAACAGTATCCTCTTAGAAGGCAGGGGTGTTGGAAAGCTTTAGGGCTGCCCCGGCCCCGTTACATTCAGATGTCCCTTATGAGGTTCCAGCTGCTCATAGATCTAGCTTCACAGCGAGGACAAGCCCCTGGACCCCTGGCTGATGCTATGCGAGTGGAACCTTAAGTGGGACCTTAAGTGGGAGCGGAACACCGAGGCCCTCATGAAGAAGGCCCAGAAGAGGATGTTCTTCCTCCGGCAGCTGAGGAAATTCAGGCTGCCGAGGTCCATGATGGTCCAGTTTTACACGGCCATCATAGAGTCCATCCTCACCCACTCCATCATCACCTGGTTCCCTGCTGCAACGACCAAGGACAAGGCCAAGTTGCAGCGGGTGATACGTTCAGCAGAGAGGGTGATCGGCTGTCCCTTGCCCTCTCTCAACTCCCTGCATGACACCAGGGCTCTGAGGAGGGCAAGGAAGATCATGGCCGACCCCTTCCACCCCGGCCACGGCCTCCTCACCCTGCTTCCCTCTGGAAGAAGGTTGCGGCTGCCTAAGACATTAAAGGCCCGCCACAGGCTCAGTTTCTTCCCCTCAGCTGCCAGGCTGCTAAATGACTCTGGCTTCCCCCTCCCCCCCGCCTCCAAGCCTGCCCAGGACTGAACATGCACTGGACCTGAAATAACTCTGCACTGCACTTTATATACAGCACTATCCATGTCTGTCCTGTGTTTGTCCTGTTTTTGCATTTGTATTTGTACTTGTTTTGTTCATGTAGCCTATATGTGAAAAAAGCATAAATGCACCTTCTGTAAATGCCAAAACAAATTCCTATATGTGTCAAGCATAATGGCAATAAACGTTATCTGAATCTGAATCTGAATCATGCTGTGGCATGACTCGTTCAGTTCCCTCCCGTTCCCTCCCATATTTTATAAAAATGAAATTGTATATACCGTAATAATTAACTATATTTAATAATATAATATATTTGTTATATATTTATTCTATTTATTTAATTAATATTTATTATACTATTTACTTGTTTTAATATTTAATGATTTGTTACATATTTAAAAAGATAAAAATGAAATTGTATATAATAATTTAATATATTTAATAATATAATATATTTGATATATATTTATTTTATTTATTTTATTAATTAATATTTATTATACTATTTACTTGTTTTCATATTTAATACACTGTATTTACTTGTATTAAACTATTTTGTACTTTTCCATTTTTTTCTTTCCTAACACCAGGGGAGCCACCCCTCCTAAATTTCGTTGTTTGGTACCTGTACTATAGCAATGACAATAAAGACCATTCATTCATTCATTCATTCATTCATAATTGTACTTGTATTAAATGTTTTAAGCTGGGTGCTCTCCTCCTGTCTACTAGACAGCTGCTCTTCCTTTGTCTGAATCTCCTCCTTTTGCTTTCTGATCTGCTCCTCAAAGGCAGACACCCTCTCCTGCAGCACCTCCTTCTCCTGGACGCTCTCTTGATTTTCCCTGGTCAGCAGCTCCTCTCTAACCTGTGCTTCATTCTCAGCCTTCTTCAGAGAGGCACCCACACTCTCAATCTGACTCTTCAGATCTTGGATTTCCCTCTGCAGAATCTCCTCCTGAACAGAGCTCTCGTTGTGCTTCCTAGACAGCTGCTGTTCATGGGTCTGGATCTCCTCTTCAGCTCTCCTCATTGACACAACCAGGCTTTGCACCTCCTCTTTCAGGCTGCCGATCTGCAGGTGTTCATAATCAATTCATGAATTAGCTATAACAGTATAATAGTTAAATGGAAGAGATGCCAAGTTAGATGGAAATACAAATACACTACATGGCTGATATTATGGGTGTGAAACAGGTGTGAATCAACCCTTAGATTTACATAAGGGTATACTGGTATATCTTGAGGACCATCTTAGATTTACAATGGCAACTCAAAGAGGCACAAGTTACAGTGGGGTGCAAACATGTGGGCACCCCTGGTTTAAATGTCTGTTACAATTATTCTCCAAGTGATTGAAAGCAAACCTGAACACTAAATGCTACAAAGTTAAACATGACACCTTTCTGCAAATTTTAAAGCAAATGTTAAAGTTTCTTTTTTATAAATGATAAAAAAAAGTTTGGGAAATAAACAGATCCTGTATGACATCAGATACAATGTCATATGATGAAGGTTAATATCTGTTTGATATGGGACAAAGAGATGACATCTAGTTAGTTGTAAACAAACACCTTCTGAGCGGTGGCATGTTGGAGCTCCATCTGTAGGTGGCCGTGTTGAGCACTACACTCCTCCTGAGCCTGCACCTGGGCCTCGGTCAGCCTCTCCACCTCAGCCTCCATTCTGGCCAGCTGCGTGCACACTGTATGCATCTGTCAGAGATAGACAAACACAGAGATCAGAGGCACGGTGTAACAACACTGAACACTCAGATACAGAAATCTGTACGGTCGCCACCAGTGAACGAACCAGTGTCTTTTATACCCGTACAAGTCTATAGTGCTCTGTGAAATGTTTAAACATGTTGTTTTTTGTTTACCACGACTGTTCTTTTGTGCATGTGTCTCACCTGGGCTGAGAGTGTGCCATTCTCTTCTGTGAGCTGATCCACCTTGCGCTCTAAGTCCTGGCACTGCTTTAAAAGCCCTATAACAGAGCCCTAACACCAGGGTTCGAGTTATAAGCTGAGCTTTGTGGGGGTCTCCAAAATAACAGTGCGAAATGTTCTCATGCACGCGCGCGAATCATGCCCACACAGCGTTGGGACTTACAAGTTTTAATTAGCCATAGGCTACTCATTTCACCACATCAACAGCACCACATGAAACAACAGCTATAAGCGATAGTCACGGGTATCTCGGCCAATCATTTTGTTGTTTTTGCTATACAGTCCATTCACTTTCACTGTTAGCACGACACATTGTCCACATCTCCATTTCTAGTGACATCGCACCTGACATAAATAATCATGTATGCTCGTCCATGAATTGTGCTTTCATCTAATGTTATGCTACTACGGGAATCAAGTGATTTGACATTAGAAAGGAATTTGTTATGGTAGCACTAGCAAAAGAGTCAAGTGTGGCAGAACCCCAGAACAGACGGACACAAGAGGCAAACTAACAATAAAAGGATTTATTAAAATGATGGACAAAAGAATAAACCTACTCTAACGGGGCCTAAGTGGGGGGAATGTGTGGATGCCAGAGAACTGGATAATGTAAATGAGGTGTGAGTGGGACTGTACTCTATGTGTCTGGGTGTGAGTGTCTAGCGTGCAAAACTAGTGTGGTGTAGATATGTAGATGAGTGAAGTGTTGAAATATGTACGTGTACTAACCAGTCCAGAGCAGAGAGGGGGAATAGTCGGCAGGCAGGCAGACGGGGGGGGTTAGGCAGGAGGAGTAGGCGGCAGGCAGGCAGGGGGTTAGGCAGGAGGAGTAGGCGGCAGGCAGGCAGGGGCATAGGCAGGAGGGGTGGTCGTTAGGCAGGCAGGGACATAGGCAGGAGACGTAGTCGATAGGCAGGCAGGGGAAGGCAGGTTCCTTTGGGGAGCGAGGATCAACAAAGAAAACAACTAAGGTAAGCAAAATAACAAACAAACAAAACTCTGAAGTGAAACTACTTGAACGAGAATAGACAACAGGGAGAGCCAAACTACTAACCACATGGGTCAAAATAATCAAGCGTCGGAGGAAGGTTTCTGGGGCTTCTTATAGGGCTGCCTCCTCCTGAGTTGATAGCTGGACCCAGCTGTCTCCACTTGAGCCTGATGAGGCTCAACGAGCGCCAACGAGGCAGGAGGGGGCGGAGCCGATGAGGGATTCACAACAGTACCCCCCCCCTTAGGGGAGGCACCTGACGACCGTCCTGGAGCGTCCGGGTGGGCCTGATAGAAATCCTCCAGGAGTGTGGGGTCGGCGAGGTAGGATGGGGGCACCCAGCTCCGGTCTTCGGGGCCGTAACCCACCCAGTCCACCAGATACTGGAACCCCCGTCCCCTACGGCGGACAGCCAGTAGGCGGTCAACCGTCCACACCTGGTCGCCATCCTTCAGGACCCGGGGAGGTGGGGGGGCTGGAACGGGGGGGGACAGGGGGCTAGTGGAAACAGGCTTGAGGAGGGACACGTGAAATACTGGGTGGACCTTGAGAGCAGGGGGAAGGTTTAATCGAACCGCTGCAGGGTTAATAATCCGGTCAATAGTGTAGGGCCCAACATAACGGGGATTTAGCTTACGGGAGGAGGTCTGGGCGGTCTGGAGGGGCAGGTCCCGGGCCAACAACCAGACCTTCTGGCCGGGACGATAGGCCGGGGCTGGCACCCTCCGCCGGTCGGCACAGCGACGGGACCGCTCAGTGGCCCGCAGCAGAGCGGTCCGGGTGGTCCTCCAGATGCGCCGACACCGGCGGAGGTGGACCCTGGTGGACGGGACTGCCACCTCCAGCTCCTGTTGGGGAAAGAGAGGAGGTTGATAGCCCAAGGAGCATTCAAAAGGGGACATACCCGTGGCGGAGCTCTCCATGGTGTTGATGGCATACTCCACCCATGGTAGGTACTTGGCCCAGGAGGCGGGGTTGCTGGTGGTGACACAACGCAGGGCTGCCTCCAGGGCCTGGTTGGTCCGCTCGGCCTGTCCGTTGGACTGCGGATGGTATCCAGAGGTGAGGCTGACCGAGGCCCCAATTCCCTTACAGAAGGCCTGCCACACCTTGGAGATGAACTGGGGGCCCCGGTCGGACACAATGTTGTGGGGAATGCCGTGAAGCCTCACCACATGGAGCGTGAGGAGGTCAGCAGTCTCGGCCGCGGAGGGGAGCTTGGGAAGGGCGACAAAGTGGACAGCCTTGGAAAACCTGTCCACAATGGTTAGGATGGTGTCCTTACCCTTGGATAAGGGGAGCCCCGTAACGAAGTCTAAAGCGATGTGGGACCAAGGACGACCGGGGATAGGGAGGGGACATAGGAGGCCCGAAGGAGGACGATGGGAGGCCTTACTCCGGGAGCAGATGGTGCAGGCACCCACAAACTCCTTAACGTCCCCCCGGAGTGTGGGCCACCAAAAACGTCGGCTGATAAACTCCGCTGTCCGGTGGGAGCCAGGGTGGCAGGCAAAGTGACTAGAGTGCCCCCACTCTAGCACTTGCGGCCGGACAGTGGAGGGAACAAAAAGTCTGTGCCGGGGTCCGGTACCTGGGTCCGGCTCGGCACGCTGGGCCTGTCTGACCACCGACTCGATGGCCCAGGTGACGACACCTACCACCCGGGTAGGGGGGAGGATGGTGTCTTGGGTCACCGGCATATCCGGGGACTCCCCCGGGAACAGCCGGGAGAGGGCGTCCGCCCTGACGTTCTTTGACCCCGGGCGGTAGGTGAGGGTGAAGTCGAATCGGCTGAAGAACAGGGCCCAGCGTGCCTGTCTAGGGTTAAGCCTTTTTGCCGTCCTCATATAGGTCAAGTTCTTGTGGTCAGACCACACAAGGAACGGCAGCTTAGCCCCCTCCAGCCAGTGCCTCCACTCTCCGAGGGCAGCGTGGATGGCCAGCAACTCCTTGTTGCCCACATCGTAGTTCCTCTCGGCAGGGTCAAACCGGCGAGAGTAGTAGGCACACGGGTGGACCTTCTGGTCCTCCTCCGACCGCTGGGTGAGAACGGCCCCGACGCCCGTGTCTGAAGCGTCTACCTCCACGATGAACTGCCTGGCTGGATCCGGGTGGGCCAACACCGGCGCGGTCGTAAAGAGGCCCTTCAGGGTGGAGAAGGCCGCCTCAGCCTCAGGGGTCCAAGAGAACGGGCGAACAGTGGAGGTACAAGCAGTGAGAGGGGCCGCCACCTGGCTAAACCCCTTGATGAACCGCCGGGTAAACCCGGCGAACCCGAGGAAGCGCCGGAGTTGTGTTCGGTCGGTGGGTCGTGGCCACTCTGCCACCGCTTTAATCTTAGCCGGGTCGGCGCGCATTTGCCCTTCTTCCACGACGTTACCCAGGTACGTCACAGAGGAGGAGTGGAAGACGCATTTCTCCGCCTTGACGAAGAGACGATTCTCCAGGAGCCGTTGTAGGACCAGGCGCACGTGTTGGTGGTGTTCCTCCATGGTCGGGGAAAAGATCAGGATATCATCCAGGTAAACAACCACGAAAACATTTATCATGTCCCTCAGCACGTCATTGACCAGCTCCTGGAAGACTCCGGGGGCATTGGACAGGCCAAAGGGCATGACCAGGTACTCGAAGTGACCGAGGTGGGTGTTGAACCCGGTCTTCCACTCGTCCCCCTCCTTGACCCTAACCAGATGGTAGGCGTTGCGGAGGTCAAGTTTAGTGAACACCCGGGCGTGAGTGAGTGGCTCGAAAGTGGAACTCATAAGGGGGAGTGGGTATTTATTCTTAACAGTGATGGTGTTTAAACTACGAAAATCTATACAGGGCCTCAGGCCACCATCCTTCTTCGCCACAAAGGCAAGGCAAGGCAAGGCAAGTTTATTTGTATAGCACATTTCATACAACAGGGGCAATTCAAAGTGCTTTACATGCATTATTTAAAAATACAGCAAGAGGAGCATAAGAAAATAACAATTACAATGACTAAAAGCAAATATAAGAAGTAAATAGATAAAACATTTAAAAAGACAATAGTTAATGGGAAAAAAGACATTGATAGAAGTTTTTGTGTTTAATCATATCCCTCTACATCCCTCCACATCCCTCCACATCCCTCTACATCCCTCTACATCCCTCTACATCCCTCCACATCCCTCTACATCCCTCTACATCCCTCTACAACCCTCTACATCCCTCCACATCCCTCCACATCCCTCTACAACCCTCCACATCCCTCTACATCCCTCCACATTCCTCTACATCCCTCTACATCCCTCCACATCCCTCCACATTCCTCTACATCCCTCTACATCCCTCTACATCCCTCTACACCTCTCTACATCCCTCCACATTCCTCTACAATCCTCTACATCCCTCTACATCCCTCCACATCACTCTACATCCCTCTACATCCCTCTACATCCCTCCACATCCCTTCACATCTCTCTACATCCCTCCACATCCCTCTACATCCCTCTACATCCCTCCACAAACCTCTACATCCCTCTACATCCCTCTACACCACTCCATATCCCTCCATATCCCTCCACATCCCTCCACAAGAGGAGCATAAGAAAATAAAAATTACAATGAATAAAAGCAAATATAAGAAGTAAATAGATAAAACATTTAAAAAGACAATAGTTAATGGAAAAAAGACATTGATAGAAGTGTTTGTGTTTAATCATAACTGGTGCAAAACATGAAGGTTTTTAGCTTAGATTTAAATATTTTAAGGGTTTGGGCCTGTTTGATTTCTTCAGGGAGTTTGTTCCAGGAGCATGCAGCAGCGTGACTGAAAGCTGCTGCACCGTGTTTTGTTTTTACTCTTGGAATTATTAGCTGATTTGTCTCAGCTGACCTTAGGGACCTTGCGGGAATATAGGGTGGGAGGAGATCTGATATGTATTTTGGTCCAAGACCATTTTGTGATTTGTATGTAATTAGGAGGATTTTGAATTCAATTCTCTGAGAGACTGGTAGCCAGTGCAGGGATCTCAGGATTGGTGTAATGTGTTCAAATTTCTTTGTTTTTGTTAGGACCCTAGCAGCGGCGTTTTGGATTAGCTGCAATTTACGAACAGCTCCTTTAGATAGGCCTGTTAGTAGACCATTACAATAATCAAGTCTACTCGAAACAAATGCATGGATGAGTTTTTCAAGGTCTTGCTTGGACATGAAACCTCTCATTCTTGTTATGTTTTTCAGGTGATAGTAGGCTGATTTAGTTATTGAGTTTATGTGGCTGTTGAAGTTTAGATCGGAGTCTAGAATTACACCAAGATTTCTGACCTGTTTTTTACTGTGAAGAGAGAGAGAATCAAGTTTTGCACTGACTTTCGATCTTTTGTCAGGTGCACCGAATACAATTATCTCTGTTTTGTCCTTGTTTAGTTGGAGGAAGTTTTGTGTCATCCAGGCGTTTATTTGCTCAATGCAATTACAGAGATTGTCAATGGGACTATAGTCGTTCGGTGAGAGGGCTATGTAGATTTGAGTGTCATCCGCATAGTTGTGGTAGGCAATTTTGTTCTTTTTTATGATGTGTCCCAATGGAAGCATGTAGAGATTGAATAGAAGGGGGCCAAGGATTGACCCTTGGGGAACCCCACATGTCATTTTAATTTGGTCAGATACAAAGTTGCCAATGGAGACATAGTAGCTTCTGTCCTGTAGGTAGGATCTAAACCAGTTTAGGGCAGTGCCCGAAAGTCCTACCCAGGTTTTTAGTCTATCTATTAGAATGTCATGGTCTACAGTGTCAAAGGCAGCACTAAGATCTAGTAGTACCAAAACTGAGATTTTTCCGGAGTCTGTGTTTACGCGAATGTCATTAAGGACCTTAATAAGGGCCGTTTCAGTGCTATGTAGGGGGCGAAAGCCTGATTGAAAGTCATCAAAGAGATCATTTAGGGTCAAATAATTGCTAAGTTGTTCGTGGGCAACCATTTCAATAATTTTTCCTGTACAGGGAAGGTTTGATATGGGTCTGTAGTTGTTTAGTACAAATGGGTCTAGGCCGTTCTTTTTTAGTAGAGGCTTAATAACTGCAGTTTTCAGGGCTTCAGGGAAGATTCCTGATGAAAGGGAGGTGTTAATTATTTGTATTAGTTCGCCTGCCATGCAGCTAAATATGTTTTTTAAAAAGCTTGTTGGCAGGACATCAAGGGCACAGGTGGATGGTTTAAGACGTGACATGATTTTATCTAGGGTCTTGTAATCAATGGTGTTAAATTGTGACATGGTTGTTATGTCCGCCCTATTTGGGGTTGTTAATGGGGACATGTTTTTCATGCCTGACACAGAAGACCTAATGCCTTGTCTAATGGTTTCTATTTTATTGTTAAAAAAGGATGCAAGCTCATTGCATTTACTAGTTGAGTGAAATTCCTGAGCAATGGGTGTTGGGGGATTTGTTAGTCTGTCAACAGTTCTGAAAAGGATGCGGGCATTATTTATGTTATTGTTTATGATCTTAGAGAAAAATGATTGCCTGGCACTTCTTATTTCTAAGTTATAGTTCTGAAGATTCTCTTTATAGATATCATAGTGGACTTGGAGGTTTGTTTTTCTCCATCTGCGCTCTGCTTTACGACATTCTCTTTTTTGGGTCTTTACGGATGGGGCAGTTCTCCAGGGAGCTTTTTGCTTACCAGAGATGCATTTGGATCTAATGGGTGCAATATCATCAATGGTTTTTGTGATTTTTAAGTTGAAATCGTGTAGAAGGTCATTTACTGAGGTTGGAATAGAAGTTTGGGGTGGGGGGGCTAGGGAAAAGGCCTGTGTGAACAGTGCACTGGTCTTTTCATTGATATATCGTTTGGAAATAGTTTTAGACATAGTTTGAATAACAGGAAAGATAGATACGTCAAAGAATATGCAACAGTGGTCAGACAGGGCAATGTCAGTTACAACAACATTTGAAATATCTAGGCCTTTGGTGATGATAAGGTCCAGAGTGTGACCTCGATTGTTGAAGTTCAAAAACATCTAACAGAACAGAGAGTTCTTTGGCTTTGTTGTCCTCTGAGTTATCTACATGAATATTGAAATCACCAGCAATGATCAGACCATTAAATTCAGTAGTAATGATGGAGAGAAGCTCTGTAAGTTCATTAAAGAAGCTAGTAGAGTATTGGGGTGGTCTATATAAAATTATAAAAATAATTCGAGTGGAACATTTAAAAACAACTGAAAGATATTCAAATGATAAAAATTCCCCGAAGGATTTCTGTTTGCAGTTAAAACTGTCTCGGAAGAAAGAGGCGATTCCACCACCTTTTTTGTGGGATCTAACGACATCTAAGGTTCTAAAATTGGGGGGTGCTGACTCAATAAGAATTGGTGTCTTGTTATCTTTATCTAACCAGGTCTCAGTGATAAATAAGAAATCTAGTTCATAGGAGCTAATCAAGTCGTTGATTAAGAGAGACTTATTAGCTAAGGATCTGGCATTGAAAAGTGCTAGCTTGAGTGGTTTTGTGTTTGGTCTCTGTGTGGGCTGTGTGTGGCAGGGTACAGAAATTAAATTTGAGGGGTGTATAAAGCATTCAGACTTGCAATTAACTGTTCTGTTACTGATATGAACAGGGATAGCAAGAGTTGAGAGTCCCAGCTTTATATCAGGAATGTCAATGGTATCAACTCTATGGAAGCAGGGACTGTTAGAGCATCAACTGATTCTGGGTGTCATCCGGGGGATGGGGATGGGTGTTGTAGATAGCATCCTGTGGCGGGGTAGGGCGATGGGTATTGTTGATGAGGCTGGCATTGTTGATGAGGCTGGCGTCACAGGGAGTGTGGGGCCAGGTGTTGTAGAATGGAGAGTTGCCTGAGATGGAGCAGCTTTCGGGGTGAGCTCTACTCCTGTCTTCACCATTTTCTCTAACCTAGCTGAGAAAGGCCGGAACGGCGTGAGTTGGAGGAAGGAGAGCTCAGTGGACTCAGTGGATGAGTGTCTCTGGGAGTTGGGGGTAGAGTGGTTTGGGGGGTCGGGGGCAGAGTGGTTTGGGGGGTCGGGGGCAGGGAGGGAGGGTGGAGGGAGAGAAAAGGGGCTGGACCGTCGCCTTAGTGGGGGTTCAGCCAGCTGTGATGAGTTTGGAGGGCCCTTTACTGTAGGCTGTGATGAGTCGCAGGACTGTGGGGAGAGTTTATCCACTGTGAGCAGTTCAGCTGCCTGTGCTGAGTCTGAAGAATCCTGCACTGTAGGCCTTTCAGTTGGTTCAAGAGCGAGGGAAGGGGGAGCAGAGTTTATGAGGTTGAAGAGTATGTTGTTCATCAAATGGTATTCTCCCGATCTGTTTAAGTGGAGGCCATCTCTTTTGAATAGGTCTCTCTGCCTCCAGAATATGTTCCAGTGGTCAATGAATTTCAGCCTTTTAAGTTGGCACGCAGCAGAGAGCCACGTATTAAGGCTTAGGAGCCGGCTGAATTCCAGGTTACCTCTGTCAACAGTGGGTAGCGGTCCACAGATGAATGTCTCAATCTTAAGCTTGTCAAGTCTATTGAAAAGTTCCATGAAATCACGTCTCAAGTCTACTGAGCCCATTTTACGTGAATCGGTTTGTCCCACATGTAATACAAGACGCTTTGTGTCTGGGTTTTTAGACAGTGTTTCTTCCAAATCTTTTGTTATTTCTGAGACCGTTAGGTTAGGAAGACAGTGGAAGAAGAAGCCCGCCGCGAGGGGGGAAGACGATGGTCGAATTACACCCGAGGCTAGGGACTCGGCTATATAATTGCGCATTGCCTCCTTCTCCGGGACCGAGAGGTTGTAGAGACGACCCTTGGGAAGGGCTGCCTCGGGAAGGAGGTTGATGGGACAATCATACGGCCGGTGAGGAGGAAGTGAAAGGGCGCGGTCCTTACTAAACACCATGGCCAGGTC
This sequence comes from Nansenia antarctica, assembly GCF_963989245.1. NCBI lineage: Eukaryota > Metazoa > Chordata > Actinopteri > Argentiniformes > Microstomatidae > Nansenia > Nansenia antarctica. Next base: position 67,945,643 of record NC_137675.1, read on the forward strand.
AAGATACGTAGAGGGGACACCAGTGAGGTCCGGGGGAGAGACTAAGGGCCTGGGACCGCTGGACGGAGAGAGGGCGGAGCGTAGGCAGTTGGCATGACAGGGGATGCTCCAGCCCAAAATCCGTCCAGTGGTCCAGGAGATGTGGGGATCGTGTCTCTCCAACCACGGCCTACCTAATACTAGGGGTGCAGTGGGGGCGTGGAGGACAAGAAAACGTGCCGTCTCGACGTGATTACCGGACATGGTGAGGGTGAGGGATTCAGTGCTATGCGTGATCCTACCTAAGGGCCTCCCATCGATGGCTTGGGGGAACAAGGCATGGTCGAGGGGAACGAGCGGGATGCCGGCCTGCCGAGCGAGGGTGATGTCCATCAAGCACTCGTCGGCCCCGGAGTCAATGAGGGCGCCGGCAGAAATGGACTCCTCACCCCAGGAGAGGGTGGCTGGGAACAGCCGGTTGTGGTTCTTGATGGGTTGGGGGATCGAGGCACGGCTCACCAAAAACCCCTCCTTTAGCGAGCCGGGTCTTTTGGCCGCGCCGGGCAGGTTCGGAGGACGTGTCCGGGTCTTCCGCAATACAGGCACAGCCCGCCCCGCATTCTCTGCTCTCTCTCTTCCTGAGAGAGGCGGGACCGGCCGACCTGCATGGGCTCCTCCGCTGACTCAGAGGTGGACGGGGCTGGGGAGAGCATGGGAACCCGAGGGGGCAGGGCCGAGTGGGCGGCCGCAAAACGGGGGAGAGAGGACGTGCGGCTGGGGACCGAGTGAGGGGGCCCCACGGCGCGTTGGCTGCGCTCCTGGCGGCGCTCCCGCAGGCGCTCATCCATTTGTAGGGACAAGGTGACCAGTTCTTGAAGGGAGCCTGGGCGGTCCCGGACGATAAGGTCCTTCACCGCCTCACTCAGACCCCGCCGGTAGGCGCAAAGGAGCGCTATGTCTCCCCACCCGCTGTCGGCGGCGAGGATCCGGAACTCTAGGGTGTAGTCCGCGACGGTCCTGGAGCCTTGCCGGAGTTCCAGCATCCTGGAGGCGGCGTCCGCGCCGTCAGAGGGGTGGTCAAACAAAAAGGAAAACTCCCGGCGGAACGCCTAGTAGTCCTGGGCAAGATGTGGGTCTCTGCCCACCACGGCTATGGCCCAGTCTAGAGCCTTGTCCACTAGGAGGGACATAACGAAGGCTACTTTAGCCTCTTCTGACCCATACTTGGACGGTTGGAAAGCAAAAAAAAGTTCACACTGGGTCAGGAACCCTCTGCCCAGATCAAAGTTCCCTCCAAAGGGTCGAGGGGTAACCAGGTTGGGCTCGGGTTGGGCGGGAGCTCGCCCTGGGGGGGCTGGAACCCCCGGTGAATCAGCAGGGGGAGCAGGGACTGCAGCTCCTCCAGGGAGCGTGTTCAGCCTCAGCTGGATGGAAGCCACCGCAGAGGCAAGAGTGCCCATCTGGACAGCAAGGGAGGCGAGAGCAGCTGAGGCGGAGGTGGACGACTTCTGGAGCTCAGCGATGTTACCCTGAACGGAGGGGAAAGCCTTACTCAACTCCGCCTGGAGGGACGCGAGCTCGGCCGCGTGGGCGGAAACAAGCTTGTCAACTGAATGGGAAATTGGGTTGGGCTTAACTGCGGGCGTCTGCCCCGAGGTGCTGCCTTGACTCATGATGGCTTGATTATTCTGTTATGGTAGCACTAGCAAAAGAGTCAAGTGTGGCAGAACCCCAGAACAGACGGACACAAGAGGCAAACTAACAATAAAAGGATTTATTAAAATGATGGACAAAAGAATAAACCTACTCTAACGGGGCCTAAGTGGGGGGAATGTGTGGATGCCAGAGAACTGGATAATGTAAATGAGGTGTGAGTGGGACTGTACTCTATGTGTCTGGGTGTGAGTGTCTAGCGTGCAAAACTAGTGTGGTGTAGATATGTAGATGAGTGAAGTGTTGAAATATGTACGTGTACTAACCAGTCCAGAGCAGAGAGGGGGAATAGTCGGCAGGCAGGCAGACGGGGGGGGTTAGGCAGGAGGAGTAGGCGGCAGGCAGGCAGGGGGTTAGGCAGGAGGAGTAGGCGGCAGGCAGGCAGGGGCATAGGCAGGAGGGGTGGTCGTTAGGCAGGCAGGGACATAGGCAGGAGACGTAGTCGATAGGCAGGCAGGGGGTCTAGGCAGGGGAAGGCAGGTTCCTTTGGGGAGCGAGGATCAACAAAGAAAACAACTAAGGTAAGCAAAATAACAAACAAACAAAACTCTGAAGTGAAACTACTTGAACGAGAATAGACAACAGGGAGAGCCAAACTACTAACCACATGGGTCAAAATAATCAAGCGTCGGAGGAAGGTTTCTGGGGCTTCTTATAGGGCTGCCTCCTCCTGAGTTGATAGCTGGACCCAGCTGTCTCCACTTGAGCCTGATGAGGCTCAACGAGCGCCAACGAGGCAGGAGGGGGCGGAGCCGATGAGGGATTCACAACAGAATTTGTTTCATCTCTTGTGCAATATGCTCTACAATCTGGGCACATGAATGATCGGATCGGTGAGCAGGGGCCAACTGTCGCGCCATTCATCTCATTAAGTTTCATAATTGGATTCAGTTTTGTATAAGGCATCCTTTCTTTAGCGACAGTATAGGCTGCCCTGAACGAACTAGCTGTCTCTGGAGGTGAGTTCTGCTACTTTCTTCGGAAGCACTTGCTTTTGTTTGAGCTCTGCTATTTCAACAGTTTCAACGTTAGGTGTCATAACAGGTGCAGCTGAATTCAAGTTTGGTTTCTTGGATGAAAACCCGAAACTTTCCAGGCGTGTCGACTCGGTCGGCAGCAGTGGCCTTTTTTGGGGCGGCATGATAGCTAGCTACTGAATGTTTTCTTCTCAATAATCGTGTTTTCACATTCGCAAGTTCTCAACGATCATATTCTGCTGTTGCACAATATTCTACTGCGCCCCATAGTGTCTTGGTGGTAAAGTGCAGGCAGTCAAAGGCATACTGTCATTCACAGGAGATTAATGCTGGTGCGCGTAGTTCTTTTGGAAAACGTGTTTATTTTAGAATATTTATCATATAAATAAATATAAATAATACTCATTACATTGACATTTTTGATCAAATAATGGTTGTGGTAATGTATTATTAGCGACCCCCACAGATGTATGATTTTACTGCTTTCATGGGAGCTCAGACCTTCCTTATGGGAGCTCAGCTCCCATTGTCTCCCACATGGAATGGAATGGAATGGAATGGAATGGACTTTATTTGTCATTGCTACAGTACAGGTACCAAACAACGAAATTTAGGAGGGGTGGCTCCCCTGGTGTTAGGAAAGGAAAAAGAAAACACATTTTAGAAAAAGCATAGATGCATAAAATCACAAGAAGGTAAGGAGCTGGTTTACATCAATAAAGGCTATGTACACAATCCACTGTACTATACTGCACAGATAGTCAACTAGGGTTGTCATATTGCACAAAAAGTATTTTTTCACATTATTTTAAAGTGTCACAGTTTGCAGGCTTGAAAATGTACATGTTTGTGCCTCAGCACTAGCTGCCATACAATCCGTCCGGACTGTCCTGGGCCCAGAACTTAGGCCTTTTCTGTGTTCAGGGCCTTGACGGCCCTGTGGTAGAAGCAGTCCTTCAGTCTGTTTGTCTTAGCGGCCGGGGTCCTGTACCTCCTGTTCGAGGGCAGCTTGACAAAGTGTACGTGCCCAGGGTGGGTCGGGTCCTTGGAGATCTTGGAGGCCCTCCTGAGACAGCGTGTGTTGTACAGCTCCTCCAGAGAGGGGAGGGGGGCGCCGGTGATCTTCTGTGCTGTTCTCACGACTCTCTGTAGCTCGTTTCTCTCCGCTGTTGTGCAGCTGTGGAACCAGTTGGAGATGCCCAAGGTGAGGATGCTCTCCACTGCGCCGTGGTAGAAGGCCACCAGTATCTCCTGCTTGTTGTGTTGTTTCCTGAGGCATCTCAGGGTGTATAGCCGCTGTTGTGCCCTCTTGATGGTGCCTTTAGTGTTGTCCTTCCAGGCCAGGTCATCCCGCATGTTGTGTCCCAGGAATCGGAGGGTTGAGACTCTCTCCACGCTCTCTCCGTCGATGAGCAGGGGCTGGATCTCGGACTTTTTCCTCCTGAAGTCTACGATGAATTCCTGGGTCTTTGACTTGTTTAGCAGCAGGTTGTTAACCTTGCACAGCTTGCTCAGTTGCTCTACCTCATCCCTGTACGCCGCCTCGTCCCCCCCCCGAGATACATCCCACCACGGTGGTGTCGTCTGCAAACTTTACGATGTAGTTGCTGGGGTGGACGGGGGTGAAGTCGTGGGTGTAGATGGCTATCATCGAACCCTGATGATAGCCATCTATGAGCAATCAAATCAAATCAAATCAAATTGTATTTGTATAGCGCATTTCTTACAAGATGCAACTCAATGCGCTTCACACAATGAACATGAGCAATGCACTATATATAAGATGATGACCAAGGGTCTTTCTGCTGCTGACCAAGGGTCTGAGTCCAGTTGATGGGGCCCAATTTTCTTTTAGACTCTGTAGGCTACTGTATTTGTTTATTAAGACTTACATAAATATGATATATTGTCTGAATTTGTCTTGTTTTATCAAATGTTCCAATTATTTTCATTTCTTGTGCTGGTTTATTGTGAACAACATGTAAAATTGCAGGAAACTAGCACAAATAATTGTGTGGGAGAGAGGGGCCGCCGCTACCAAAACGTGCACAGTTTTGGGTCGCTCCACCACCAAAAAATCTCACTCCAAACTTTTGGTGAAACTTGGCAGCCCTGCTGGTACATAATTAAGGTGAACCGATCGAATGGGACTTTTTTGCGGAGGATTTGGACTCCCATGCCGGGCTATGGAGAATATACGAAGGTGCATTCTCATGCATGCCTGGGTAACATGCCAGTCAGTCACAGCCACATGAGTTGTCTAATAACTTAATCATTAACTTACTTAACCATTTAGATTTGAACCTGTTGCCTTCGTATGCACTGGTGCTATCAAAAGTAGAGCTATAGAAATGACTCGATTATACTTTAATCATGTTCTATTGATCATGTTCTATTGATCAATGATCTCCCACCCGGCCTCGAGATCAACACATGCCGGTAGAGACCCCTACCTCGCCCGTGACTCGTGAAGTGGTGAAGATGGGACTCCTGAACGCCAGATCGGTGAAAGAGAAAACATCCGTGATGAATGACTTTATATCCAAACAAGATCTCTCTTTCTTTTTCATCACAGAAACGTGGCAAACTCCTGGGGATTATTCCACTCTCAACGAACTCTGCCTAGCTGGCTGGAAGTACCACAGCAACCCGAGACGTGGTAAAACGGGAGGGGGCGTGGCCTGCCTATATAAGGACAAATACACCTGTTCTCTGCTGAACTGTCATACTTATTCCAGTTTTGAGGTTCAGTTGCTGAAAGTAGGCATAACCCTCCTCATCATGATCATCTACCGCCCGACGGACAGCAAGACCTTTAAGGAAACTAAGAATTTACTTCCCAATTCTCTGATCTCCTTACTGAAATCATTCCCAGCCATAACAAGGTGCTTATCGTGGGGGATTTCAATATCCATGTGGATAATCCCACCCGGGCTTTCGAGTCTGAATTCCTGGACCTGATCGAGTCATTTGGTTTGACTCAGCATGTTTCTGGCCCCACCCACAATGGAGGACACACATTAGATCTGGTCCTCTCAGTCAACATCCCCATCAGTGACGTGGAGACCATGCTGGCCCATGCTGACTGTGACCATAGGGCAGTTCTGTTCACCTCATCTCTGTCCATCCCTCCCGCTACCCAATCCTCTGCTCGCCTCTCTCGTTACATTAACGCCCAGACAGCCCCAAGGTTTTCCTCTGCTTTCATGGCCGCCCAAAACATCAGGGCAGGTGAGGCACCATCTGACCCAGAGGAACTCACTTCCATGTTCAACACCTCCTGCCGCTCCATCCTCGACTCGATAGCCCCACTTACCCTGAAAAAGCCCAAACCCAGGGTCTCAGCTTGGCTCAACGACACCATCAGAGCTCAGAGAAGAGCGTGGAGACAGGCTGAACGCAGGTGGAAAAAGGACAGGCTGACCATCTCACTCGAGATTTTGAGGGAAAAGCAGAGGACCTATCAGAAGGTGGTAAAGACTGAAAGGGCCAAGTACTTTGCCACTCTCATCTCCAACAACTCACACAACCCCAGAGTGTTATTCAGGACAATCAACACCGTTGTTCACCCCCCCCCCTACCTTCATCCAGGATCCATCCCCGGCTAAGTGCAAGGAATTTTTATCCTTTTTTTCTGACAAAGTCACCAACATCAGAAAAAACATCCCGCACTCCACCAAGGACTTAGCCGTCACACTGGGATGTTCATCCACTTTCTCCAGCTTCTGTCCTTTCACTCTACCAGCCCTCTCCAAGATGGCCGCTGCACTGAAGCCGGCCTCATCGTCTCTGGACCCCATCCCTACCCCCCTTCTCAAAGAGGTGTTCGACACGATAGGGCCACACATCCTCTCTATAATCAATAGCTCGCTGGCCACTGGCATTGTTCCGCCCAGCCTCAAACAAGCTGTGGTCCAGCCTCTCCTCAAGAAACCTAACCTGGACCCCTCCAACCCCAGTAATTACAGACCTATTTCCAAGCTCCCAGTCGTGTCCAAGCTCCTGGAAAAGGCTGTCCTCAGCCAGCTGTGGCCCTACCTCCAACAGAACAACATCCTGGAGAAGTTTCAGTCTGGCTTCAGACCTGGCCATAGCACTGAGTCGGCACTTTTAAAGGTTTGGAACGACCTCCTCCTCATCGCAGACTCCAGGAAATGTGCTGCCCTGGTCCTCCTGGACCTCAGCGCAGCTTTTGACACCATAGACCACGCCATCCTCCTCGATCGCCTCCAGCAGGAGGTTGGCATCACCGACACCGCTTTGTCGTGGTTCAAGTCCTACCTCAACAATAGAACCTACGCCGTCCACATAGCAGACTGCTCCTCCAGACAAGCCAACCTCACCTGTGGGGTCCCTCAGGGCTCCATCCTCGGTCCCATCTTGTTCTCCCTCTACATGCTCCCCCTATGTCTAATCCCTCAACGCTACAATATCTCATTCCACTGCTATGCGGACGACACCCAGCTCTACCTGTCAATCAACACTGACGACCCCGCCGATCTGAAGCGCCTGATGGACTGCCTCCGCGATGTGAAGGAGTGGATGGCCCAGAGCTTCCTACAGCTGAATGAGAGCAAGGGGGAAATCCTCCTCATCGGCAACACCACCGCCATCACTCAGCTCAGCACCAACATGGGAAGCCTGTCCACCCTTGTCAGATGTCAAGAACCTCGGTGTCATCATTGACTCCGAGCTTAACCTTGACCGACAAGTGAGCTCAGTCGTGAAGGCATGCCTATACCAACTACGCATCATAGCCAAGATCAAGTCCTTCCTCACCCCCAGCGACCTGAGGAGGGTCGTCCTCATGCTAATATCATCTAGGCTCGACTACTGCAACTCACTATATGCGGGACTTCCTGATAAGACCATCTACCGCCTGCAGCTAGTCCAAAATGCCGCTGCCAGGCTGGTGTCAGGCACCAAAATGAGGGACCACATCTCCCCTGTCCTCATCTCCCTTCACTGGCTCCCAGTGAAGAAGAGAGTGAAGTTCAAAATCTGCACCTTTGTTTTTAAAGCTCTCAACAGTCTCGCCCCACCATACATCAAGGACCTCCTGGACCAGTCTACCTCCTCAAGGCCCAGACCCAGGCTCAGGTCCGACGCCCAACTCAGCCTGAGGGTCCCACGTACCAACCTCAAGAGGAAGGGTGACCGTGCCTTTGCGGTGATAGCACCGACCCTGTGGAACGTGCTCCCTTCTGCCATCAAGTTTGCCCCCACTCTGGACTCCTTTAGAGCCAAGTTAAAAACCCACCTCTTCCAAAATGACATTCCCTAAATCTACTCCCTATTTGTTGTGAATTGTATGCCTGAGTTTTACGTTTAAGTCGTCTGTGTCTGATTGCTTTCTGTGTTCCTTGTCTTTGTCTTTATCTGTTCCTTTACCCGGGCTGCGCCCCGGGCCGATGTAAAAGTTGGATGGGGGGCGCATTATAAATGAAATTAACATAACATAACATAACAATGATACTAAAAAATCGAATGCACGCTAATGTGGTTGTTCGCCCTGTCTCCCTTGTAATGTCCAGGTCAAAACTTGATGGCGCAGTAGAGCAAATAAAGCAACACGAAGCTTCGGCCCATGTGTGACCCAATTGGATGGAAAGCTTCAACAGTTCATGAAGCTTCATCTCGCCATCACTACTCAATCCTCAATCAAGGGTGGAGGGAGGATAAAAGCCTGGGAGACACTCAGTATCCTAGTTTTGTACTTTGTGTTTATTAATCTTGGGTTCATAGTCGTTTAGTCTTAGTTGTATTTGATTGGTTACTTAGATTAGATTGCCACTAGGCCTGTTAATTTACTTTATTCTTTATTATAGAGTAGTTTTCCGTTAAGAGTTTCACGGAAACCTGTTTATGTTACCTTTGTACAATAAATCTTGTTTATTTTATATTTCCCTTCTCCTCCGATTCTTGCCCCCCTGGTTTTATTTAATTGTTACACCCCGTATCCCCTAGAACACATATGGGGTCGTGACACTGGTTATTAGTATGGCACTAATACTAGCCACTCACACAGTTCACGCCAAGAGAACATCAGCAACAGTCCCTTCACATCAACACACGTAATCCTTTTCCCCTGTCTCTCCTCTCACTCTCTCACCTAAACCGAGTTTTTTTTTAAAGGGTACAACAGCCAATCCCATGACTAGTTCGCTCATCAGCTAACCCACTTCAGCTGTGTCTAATCAACATGCCTGCGAACTTCCCATCCTATTATTAGGTCCCGTTTGGTCTCGTGACATTTAGATCAAAAGTTAGATCAGGTTTAAATATTTGTACTACAAAGCGGCCCAGATATTCTTGTTTTTCGAGTGAATCGTGGCTCAAAAGAATCAGTATATCTGACACTGATATTGCCTTATCAGGCTATCTTGTTTGTTCTCCATCAGCTGGAAAGGATTCTGTTGAAGCACTTGGGGATCTACTTGCCCAATATACAGGCGATGAGCTTATTATAACTGGTGATTTTAACTTAAATGTGTTTAATTCAATCTCAGAGGTTAGTGGGAACCTAAACCTAACTCAATTGTTAGTTGAGACCCACTAGGCCTGATTTCAAGGACAGCTCAAAGTGTTGATTGATTGATCTGATTTTCAGCAATACATTTGACAAAATTGTAGCCAGTGGAGTATTTGAATTAGGTTTATTTCGTATTTGAATTAGGTAGGTATCAGAATCATTCGCTTAGAAAATAACAAATCTCATGTGGTCTTGAGAAGAAATCTCAAACATTTTAATGAGCAATCTTTCTTGGCAGGTTTTACTCAGAAGTAGAATTGATGTCATGTTACTATAAGTTCAATGATGCTCAACTGGCATTGGACTTCTTCAATGAATCAACTCAGTTGACCTAGGTACAGAGGAACGGCTGTAAATATGTTTTTATTGGCGTACAGCACGGCTCAGCAACGTCACTGACGTGCTGAGCGAGTCTTTTCTAAATAATAAAGAACAAGTACAGTCTCCTTCACTCTCCCGTGGGAACAAACACACACAGGTTAAATAGACCAGCAGGATAACGAGTCTGATTACTGACACCTGTCCGTAATCAGCCCGTCATCCATCCCCCAGCGACAGTCTGGCTCCCTCTGCAGGCCAGAACGCGCCATGCTCCCCACAGTTGTTAACGACTGTAATGACAAACCCCATACACTTGAATGGCAAAATAAATTTGAATCTTACTAGTCAAAATATAATTACAGATATCTCAAATGTGAGTTTCGATTAGTCAAAATATAATTAAAGATATCTTGAATTTGAGTTTTGACTAGGCAAAATGATGTTGCAGATATCAGTAATGAATATCCATTGTAGCTAATAAATGTTAAAACGGCTTGCCATAGTACGACATGATCACAGATTTCCCAACACAGCCTGGTTTTTGTTCAGCCGGAAGTCAAAATGGCGACACGTTAAATAAAGCGAATTACTACGATGAATCACACCTTGAGGGAAGCAATCTCAGAGACGGCAAATCACAAGGGTGGAAGACCCTTCTTGGGCAACCTTTCATGTGACATCTGAAAAGGGATGACGAGATACGATGGGACTGTGAGAGGCAAAAGTGAATATCAATGCTGTATTTGAAATTCTAATAGGATACAAATGTGCATAACTAAGTGACCGCTTAGGAATAACTTATAGGCCACCACCTCACGCTCTCATTTAGCAGACACTACACAGAGACAAACCCCTCTTCTTCCATCACCACTATACAGTATCAGATATAATGAGCTCAACTCGGATTACTGTAACACTTTTAAATCCAAGTGACTTTCTCTCTAGGGAACTGACTAATCACTGGAATAATGAGATCTGACTAATCATTAACCCAGTGTGGCTTTATGTGGCACATATTCAGATGGTGGTCTTTTTAGAAATGCACATTTTCTGATCTGACATAAGTGTTCACAATGACTCCCCCTGATAACTCAGATACAGATTAACCAACATCATTAAAATGGTGAACAATGTTTGTGAGGATAACCTGGAAACATATTGGCTTAGCTTCCTTCACAGAACAAAGTTAATAGATCATTTTAAAAGCACAAAAGAGCAACGCAGTCTGAGGGCCCATGCAATACATGCATAATGCTAAGAGGTAAAGGAGGAAAGGTACATGTAGTAAATTGGAAATATACCCATCACTGTGTGATACTGTATACTGAAGCTGTTGTAATCACAGTCCCTAAGCAATCAGCTGCTGATGAATATTCATTCATGAAAAGCACACTACCTGCTCATTTCTGATTCTGATCACTATTGATAACTGCAGACCATGAATATTCATGAAGACAGACACAACAGAGTATAACATCTATACCCAAGCTTCTTTATAAGAGACAGAAAGTAATTGCAATTCAAGAAACATCAACGTCATGGATTGTACTTCATATTGTTCAGGTATAAACGATTGACCAAAGCACAGACAAGGGTTGAATTATCGTATAATAAAGTGTTTAGGCCAGTGAAATATCCTCATGGTACTTTCTAAATACTGTGTACATACAGTGGCTATATAAAGTCAACACACTCCTTCACTTTTCCACATTTTGTTAAATTTGTGTTAAATACAATGGCATAAATCCACACACAATACCCCATAATGACGAAGTGAAAACAAGTTTTTAGAAATGTCTGCAAATGTAATCAAATTGGAACACAGAAATACCTCATGTGCATACGTCTTCACACCCTTTCCTATGACACTCTTAAAATTAGCTAAAAAGCAAAAATGTCATCAACAGATCACTCAATAAGTTGAATTGAGTCCATCTTAATGCAAGGATAATAGTTAATGTCATTTTGGAATCAATATCTTTGTTTTTATAGGGTCTCTGATTTGCATAGGAATCAATTACACACTCAAAAGGGATTCTTGACAAATATTTGATCTATTCAGATGCTACCGATTAATGAATGGACGCATATGAACTGTCACAGACCTGATCGAACATACACATGAATATTCATATTTAGAGAGAGTGACAAAGTGTCTTGATTCAATTTGATTTACTTTCAAGTAGCAAGCTCTTGAACCCAAAAAGATACCTGTTCTAAGCTGTCTCCCCTCTGGCCACCTCACTCAGAATTCATTTAACACACAAGTAGTGACATGCGTAGGAAACAGTGGAAAAACAAACTGCTGCAGCACTCAAGACAGAGGGCCCTATTATGCACTTCTTAACTTGCCGTCTTAAGTCTTAATTAAGACGCACCGCCAGGTTAAGACCTACCGCCACCCTTATTATGCGCTCCTAAATTTCGTTGTTTGGTACCTGTACTGTAGCAATGACAATAAAGACCATTCATTCATACGCGCTACTGCTATTATGCAGGTGTCGATAGGCGCCCACACATAAGACGTAAAACTCCCGTGCATATATTGCTCATTGTGGGAGTGTTCATATGTTAATGAAGTGCACTAGGCGCCCCTGCTATTATGCGATCTGACTTTGCTCCTAGCGCTAAGAAGTGGTTTGAAAAGTTCTTGGGCCCTATTATGCACTTCATCAATAAGACGAGGCGGTAGATCTAAACTTAAGACGTGGAGGCGTGGTCAAGGCCACTTTGCTATTATGCGTGCTGTAGTGGGCGCCTAAAACCCGGCGCTAAGCAAAGAAATTAGTCATGGGTGTGTTTTGGGCGTCTTCTCAATCAACCCAATCAGTTTAGACTTCATGCATGTTTTGAAACACGAGCGCGCCTCCGCGGTTTGCGCATGCATGTGGGCACACATGAACACGCACGTGGCTCCACGGCAAGACGTCAATTACGGTCACAGTATAAATGTTTTATTTCAGAAGGGAGAGGCCAGCGCTGTACAGTATGTTGCCTCCGCATACTGTGCACATACAGTACGAGCATGCCGTGCGTAATATAATGACATCAACATCTGTCATTCCTGCAGTCTTCCAGCGACCCCTCTGTAATACTTCTCAACTCACAAGCGGAGGTATTGCCGTGTTTATTCAGAAAATAATCATGCACGAGCTTGTTACTTTCTTCTGCAGAGAAGCGCGCTGACCTCCTTCTTAGGACTTCCATAATAGCATAGCGCTAATGACTCAACGCAGCCGGTTCTTAAAGGGAATGGCACCTGGCACGCTGATTGGGTTGATTGAGAAGACGCCCAAAACACACCCATGACTAATTTCTTTGCTTAGCGCCGGGTTTTAGGCGCCCACTACCGCACGCATAATAGCAAAGTGGCCTTGACCACGCCTCCACGTCTTAAATTTAGATTTACCGCCTCTTCTTATTGCTTCAAACTTATTCATCCTGAGCTGTACCATAGTCTTGCTCTGGTAACAAGGCTATGGGTACCATCTCCAGCACTGCTCATATCTGATGTAAAGAGATGAAAATGCAGCCCCATGAACAGTCTTTCAATTAATCTATAGTTTATGTTTTGATTTTGAAATAAGACTATAGACTATCCTGGATTCATTATTGTAGGACATGTTGGATGTAATGCAAATCTTTAAGCCACAAGGGACTATTACCAATACTCTGGGTAAATACTCTATAAATAAACAGGTCTATTCTATCATTCCCTATTTTGCTCACATAGAATGTCCCCATCATTTACTTTTCAACAAAAAGCCCTTACAGCGTGTGTACAAATTAAAAACAAGAAAAGAACACAGGTCTATAAGAAACATTTGAAAATAAAGAAAATGTTTTGGGCTCTTTTATTAAACAACTCAATACTGTAGTAGACTGTACAATACTACTAAATATGAATATAGAATATGTGCATTGTGGATGATCAGTACTCCAAAAAGTGAAGGAGGATACAGAGGGATCACTTTTAATTGACCTTCTTTTGCTCTTGTACTGTGCTACTTACACTTAGTAACACAGGGGTAATAATGTTCCTCTTGTACATCATTGTCATTCCCTAATGTACCACCTTACCACACGACCAACACACAGGGATGAGGTAACACTTCCAACCACACACTTTCTGAGCCACATAAGTAGTTAAAGCTCATCAGAATATTTCATCACCACAATGCACAGTATATAAAAATATAAAAGAGCTCAATGGGTTGTATAGCTGACACTTCTCAGTCAACACGTGAACATGACTAGTCAGCAGAACCACTTGGTGCTGTTTTTGTTTAACTTATTTTTTATCAACCATATCCACTGGCGGACTCAGTAGGGGGGCAGGGGGGGCGACTGCCCCCCCTGGTGCGCCCACGGATGAGAAATTCGCGCTAAAGTGCCCCTTTGAGTGGAGAAATTGAGAGGACGTGCCCTATTGGCTGCCCTTCCAATGGTCTAAACTTGACCATGTGCCCCCATAGTTGAAAACGGCACGCTAAAGTGCCCTTTTGAGTGGAGAAATTGAGAGGACGTGCCCTATTGGCTGCCCTTCACATGGTCTAAACTTGACCATGTGCCCCCATAGTTGAAAACGTTGCGCTAAAGTGCCCTTTTGAGTGGAGAAATTGAGAGGACGTGCCCTATTGGCTGCCCTTCCAATGGTAAGATGGAGCAACTTCAAACAGAGACCACTGGAAGAGGCTTTCAGGAGGGCAGACATAGAAGGCCAAGCCAAAAGAGAACAGGAACAACAACGAAACAGGGAGATAATGACAAGACTGGTAGACATCACATTGTATCTTGCCCGGCAAGATGGGGCGTTCAGGGGTCATGATGAAAGTAGTACATCTTTGAACAAAGGAAATTTCCTTGAACTTGTACAGCTACTTGCAAAATATGACTCCACCATCAAAATGCACCTTGATAACATCAACCACATCCAGTCTCAACAGAAAAAACCACAGACGTCACTGTTGTCCTATAAGACACAGAATGACATAATCAATGCCCTTGCCACCTATGTCAGAAGAGTAATTCTCAAAGAAATGGAAGAGTCCAAAATATTCTTCATTCTCTTGGATGAGACAACTGATGCTTCTCATGTCGAACAAGTGTCCTTTGTTGTTCGCTTTGTCCATCAGATGGAAATCAAGGAGAGATTTTTACAAGTTTGTGACGTGAGCGGAACAACAGCAAAACAATTGGAAAATGTTGTGATGACAGTCCTTGAGGAGAATAGATTAAAAGTGGAAGACATCAGGGGCCAAGGCTACGATGGAGCCGCAAATATGAGCGGAAGCTACAACGGTCTGCAGTCACGAATTCAGAGCCACAATAAGAAAGCTTTATACGTGCACTGCCATGCCCACTGTCTCAACCTGGTCTTGGTGGAGAGTGCCAAATCAAGCCAGCATTTTGTTCGGTTTTTCAACTTAGTTGAAAGTCTGTACACCTTCATAGCCAGATCTCCAAAACGCCACGCTGCGTTCGTGAAAATGCAACAGACCATGTACCCTGACCAAAGAGTCCGTGAGTTGAAAAGGCTGTCTGACACACGGTGGGCATGTAGAGAAGATGCTCTGAGATCCCTGAAGAAGGTCCTTACTGCTGTGGTGAAGCTGCTTCAGAACATGGCTGATAGTGATCCACCAGACTCTGCAGCAGGTGATGCCCGGATGCTCTTGCGTAGCATAGATTTTGAATTTATTCTATGCATGGAGATTGCCACCACCGTCTTCAATGAGACTGCCATCGCATCTGCTTCGCTTCAGAGAAAAGACCTCGACTTGTCAGCATCATACACCATTGTGGAGGGGGTCATACAAAGAGTGACAGCAATGAGGAAGGATGAAGAGTTCAAGGTGCTTTTTTCAAATGCAAAGGGGCAAGCAGAGGCAGCAGGCATTGAGGCGCCAGAAGAAATACCTGGACAAACCAGACGGAGGAAGGTACCTCAAAGGTACAGGTATAGCTCTGAATCTGTTACGGAGGAGTACCAAGCCCAAGACTTGGAGGAACACTACCGGGGCAAGGTGTTCTTTACCTTTCTTGACATACTCTCGCATGAGCTACACCGTAGATTCAAGGGGAAGGATGACACGCCTACTGGGTCAATCCTAACAGGTCTTCACTGCCTTACCATCTCAAGTCACTGGAAGGGCATGACAAATGACAGAGCTGCTCTATCTGTCAGAGATGTGTGCCAGTTTTATGATGCAGAAGAAGAGAATGTTGTCACCGAACTGAAGGTATTCCACTCTTCATATGCTCTCCCCTCCAACAATGTCACAGCTGCGCTTAAGTGCCTTAAAGATAATAATGTGGAATCAGTTTTCCCAAATCTAACTATGCTCCTCAAAACTTATGCTACTATCCCAGTGACAACTGCTTCAGTAGAGCGATCATTCTCAAAACTGAAGCTGATCAAAACCCAGCTCAGAAACCGATGTGGGGAAAAAAGGCTCTCTGATCTCATGCTGCTTTCAATTGAGAGGGATATCCCAATTGATCGTAATGAAGTCATAGACATATATAAACACATGGCTCAAAGAAGAATTCTGCTATGACTCCACTACCCACCATCTCCCTTCCGTTGCAGCAATGGCATCTGTCCATGCTTCTCCTGCAGCAAGCGCCCAACCAATTCACGAATAGTCACCCCCAAAATACACCTTTGTTTGGACATGCAGAGTGATTTTCAAATGAGACACTCATGACAATATTTTTAATTTCCAGTTACAGTAACAGTCATGTAATCTAATGTTGGGTCTTAAAATCATATTTTTTCATATACTTGTCTTGTTTCTTTTGTGTAGTTTGTAGCTTAATCATATATTTCTTTATTTCTTGATCTGTTGAAGATAGTCCTGTCCATAGGTAGGTAACTTGAGCCTTGGCTGGGGGGATGGGCTGTTTATTATGGTGGGAGGCTAGGGGGATGGGAGAGCCTCGGTTCATTGTTTTGTTTGTGAAGCATTAGTTGAAATGCAGGTGCAAATGACTGAGTGGCAGACATTGTATATGGTTTTCTAGTTCTGATAATTTTCAAGGTTTGGTTTTATTGTGTGCTTGATTGTATTTTCAATTTTCTAATATTTCAAAGTTTGCTATTATTGTAATTCTGTATGCTCTCAGTTTGACAATAAACTGTCAAACTTCATTTTCTATGTATATTTTTCTTTGAGTGGGTAAATGTACAGAGATGAATGGGTTAATTTTCAAAACAAGTGAGAAAACTGTTGAATTTGGATGGAATTTATACCTATAGTGATGTGTCAGTGAAATATAATCAGTTTTACAAAAGAAAATAAGATGAGAAAGGTCAAATGGCACTGACGGTGCCAAAATGTCTCCAAATGGCACAATTTGGCCTAAACATACCTGTACTAAAACAGGTACAAAGTTGCACTGGCTCACATTACTAGCATCTAATTTGGCATAAGTACTCATCAGACCATGGAGTACTGATTCCTAGATGATTTGGGCTACCAGCTCAGGTTTCCAAGCTGATATTCACTCTAAAAGCTGTCGTTTTTTTAGGCGGAGAGTGAATTTGAGATTTTTCACAATGTTCTAGCTCTATTTACTCTGACACAGTATATATATTTTGATTTTGACACTTTGATTCTGCCACCCCACAGGTGTTAGCTTTCATTTGATAGCAAGATCATTATGAAAGCCCTTGTGAGCAGAAAACCTAAAAAAAAATAGAATGGATATAAACAGGTTAACATGAAAATATCCCCCCAAAACATTTTGGGAGGTGTTTGTGAAATAAACATTTTAAAGGTGTATTGTTCCCTATGTGTTTTTATCATAGAGGTGTATACTTTTAATCTGAATTGCCTAGACTACATAATGTTAATCTTAATCCATACATGACGCATCATAGCTTTTTCCTCGCTGATGGGGTCCCATGTCGTGCAGTAGGTGCCCTTTTTTTCTTTTCGCCCCTGCCCTTCAAACAGCCTGAGTCCGCCACTGACCATATCCAATACTTTTCAAACATTGACTAACAATGGAGGACATTTGCAGAGTCTCTCTACAGTCTCAGTGGAGCTCTATCCTCACTGACTGCTGCTTTCGTAGGCTTCTAGAGAAAGAAAACTGCCCTCTAAGCAGAAAGAGCAACATGCAAGGAGTCTTGTGTTATGATAGACATAATTGGTAGTGTGGGGAGAGAGGTGTAGTGAAATGAGTTAGGAAGGGTGATACCGTAGGGATCATTTTGAATGAGAAAGCTGAATTCTAGAGTGTCTGTCGTAACTCTTAGTTCGAAGGCACCCTAATGCAGAACACAATCATGCTCTAACTGTACAATGTCACTACAGGACCGAGGGGTGTTTGGGGC
This sequence comes from Nansenia antarctica, assembly GCF_963989245.1. NCBI lineage: Eukaryota > Metazoa > Chordata > Actinopteri > Argentiniformes > Microstomatidae > Nansenia > Nansenia antarctica. Next base: position 67,963,509 of record NC_137675.1, read on the forward strand.
ATATGGAGGGCTTCCTAATTAATTGGCCCTCTGATGGGTCTAACCTAACGTGTCATTATCATCACTATAAGCTGATTATTTCCTCAAGTGTATTTGTGTGCATGCCAGCCAAATGACTGACACTGTAATTACATTAGCATAATGATGATGACAATTAAAGTAGCTCTAATGTTGAGGAGACAGGATGACAAGTATATGAGCTTTCTTTCTTTTGGTAATCACATTGTGGCTAGTGAGTAAATGAGTAGGTGAGTGTATTAAATCCCAATGATAATCAGAAGCCCAATAATAGCTGGCATACTTACTATATCTAAGACCATTCAAAGAGTTTGATTAAATATACGTTGCATAATCAGACTAACTGTCTGCATGTGTATGTCATCCAGGATAAAGGGTCTGCTAAACAGTTTCAACTGATTCAAAAAGCCTGCCTGTTTGGCTGCCAGGAACAACAGAACACATCAGGCCTAGTGTTAGGCTGGGGTCCAGGGTGGACATCCTCAGGGACACAGAGGCCACTGCCAATACACTAACTACTGGGCTCTCTTTCAACCCAAACCTGTCCTCAAACTTTTATCACCCTTTAACCATGCTCATGTTTATTCCAACCGGGATACACCTCTCCATAATGGATGTGACTGGTCGACTACAGGCTTGCCAGGGTGAGAGGAGTAACAAAGTGTGTATGCGCTGAAGAGCATGGTTTCAAACAAGCCATGACACACGTCATCCTGCTTCTAGCCGCCAGGGTTGCGGGAATATTCATTATTATGGTTGGACTTTGTGGGGCGCAGTGATGCTAATAAGCCAAAGAGATCAAAGAGTGGATGCTCAGCGAGAGCAGCTCCCTCAGGACTCTGTGGCCCATATTGCTCCACTGTTCTGGGCTCTCACCTGCTACTCTAAATGTAAATGTAAATGTAAAAGGGAGTACTCTCCCTCCAACTGGTCTCCCCACCAACACAGTCAGCCAGGACAGGCACACTAATGCCAGGGGCACCTGCCACCACTCATCCTGGTTTCTACAATACAGTATGTGAACTGTGTCTAACATACAAATAATTTACAGAGGTAAGATAGGCACCTGGTGGTATGCCTGCAACTTAACTCTCTCTTAGTATATATATATATATATATATATATATATATATATATATATATATTTACAACTTCCAAACACTCCCAATGTTTCCTGTTTCTTCATTTCTTCATTAACTGCCTAATGTTAGGAAGCCGCAGACATATTTTCAGAACTTGTAAACATAGCCTAATCAACCAAAAGATACAAATAATAAAAAGCTTTCTTCAAGAGTGTTCACCCTCTGGTGATGGGATAAAAAAAAATGTCTATAAATAGCATGAGTAAGTAAACACAGATAACAGAAATATGTCAGATATCAACAGAACAAAAAGGTTTGTAGTGCAGATACTTTTTTCGAAAGATTGATCTTCATCATAAGGACACAGAATGTCTACAGAGACAGAACAGATTATCTGCGACAGATCACATACTGTACCTTTTTACTCAAAAGTATCATTGCTCTGCTGGCTGCTGGCTTCTCTCTCTTTCTCTTTCTCTCTCTCTGAGTGTGTTGGGGAGATAGAGAGCCCCTGTTCATTGTGCATTATTCTGTGCACAATGAATGAATAATAAAGTTTAAAAAATAACTGTTCTCTAACTAGAAGATTCCTCTAACTAGTTTGTCATGCATTTCTTTATTCCAAAACCACACATGTTTTTGGTTTATCTACTCCCAAAAATTCTAGTAAATACTAGTATTTTAAACTTGTGATTAATCATGATTAAATGTTTTAATCGATTGACAGCACTAATTAAATTTCACCATTAAATCACTATTTTGTATTAAATATAAAATACATGTAACAAGAATACTTCAGATGTAACAAGCATCTTGCACTACAGCGCCCCCTGCCACCTGCCCCTAACATAGAATCGCCGCTGTACGTAACAACATGTATTGTTGTTTTGTCAAAAGAATAACCCTCTAACTCTGTTTTAAATGACGATTCCCACCCTTCATCTTCTTCCTTCCTTTTCTTTAGTTTTTTGTGAGGATTGGAACATCAAATAGGCTACTTGTATTCATGTTTGTCTACTGTCTGTGTTGTTTCTTAAATGTGTGTCAACATGGATGACTCGTTTACTGCAAAACAAATCTAACCTGAACGTGAACCTGAAACTGAACTTGACATCCTCATTCCCCTGTAGCTCTGGGATTCTGTGCTGGTTCCCGAGGCATTTGCATGACGCCAATCTTTGAATAATTCCTAGGCTGTTATTTGACCTATTCAGACACCCTCCCCAGTATCAGTTCTGTCCCACATTAGAGGTTCCCCTCTCATTGACAGGACAAGTGGCTCAATGCAAGCATATCAGATGAAGGATTAGTATTCTACACCCAGACACTAAATGTGACTAAAATGAGCAGAATGAGCTAAATTAGTTTCCATTCACTATGCCTGTCAGTGATACAGAAAATGGAAGGTCCACATTAGTACCCATTATTCCATTTTCAGTTTGCATTGAACTCTACTTTGTTACAGTATGTCCTCAAGCACTGAGTGAACTGAAAAAAATCATGTTTAGATCCGTATGGCCTAGCTACGAGGGAGTTCTGAGCTTACTCAGTTGGATGCCTCTATTGGCTGCAGGGTGTCAGTTAGCAGATGATGCCACATGTGGAATAAGTGTTTGTGACAGCAATCAGATGACCCTGTCACACAAAGGCCCTCATCATTTCATAACATGTGTCAACTTGGATTGTAAGCCAAAGGGATATTCATCCCAGGAATAATACTTCAACTGTGAAAACCTCATTGGAACAAGACCAATACTTGGTTTGCCACTAGTGACATTATCACCTGTCATCTGTTTGAGACAGCATGAATCAGAATCCTGTTAAATGTACAGTATACTGAAAAGATACACAGAAATGAATCTATAAGGCCTAATTAAAAGATACTGTATTCATTCATATTCATTATCACTCACCATATCATATCATGTGTAAATGGAGCTGAAATTAATACAAACTCAAAATATTTAACAGTATGTTGATCAAGGTTTACAGGTTTACAATTTCTGTATCTGTCTCTCTTGGAAAGTATTTGATTGCGTTTATATTTTTGCGTTTATATTTTTGTTCAGTGTAGATTGTCCAAATGTAAGTGCTGTCATGACATTATTTGAATTAATATAAAATGTACTCGTGTTGCACTGGATAGAGAAATGTATTCACTTTCAGCCCTTTTATATTCATCCAATCTAACCATTTATTTTGTATTAATCATTCCTTGTAGTCAGACCTCCCGCAGAGAGAATGCAAAATGGCATCTGAGTAGCTCTTTATTGAGGGAAGAGAGCATTAACTCACAATGACTTGTGTATTAAATAAACAGCAGGCTTTTATGGCCATCCATTAAGGTACCGCTCACAGATATGTTTCACTGAGGTGACAAAGCATGGATCATGTCTATAATTTCTCTGCACACCTTGGAGATGTTTGCAATACAAAAAAGGAGAAAAAAGGATCTGCCGGTAACTGATTTTGTTTATTGAATGCCAACCTTCAGTGGGGAGGATTGCAGTGAACTAAGGAAGTGTTACGGTGGCTTCAGCAAAGGAATTAAATGTGACAGGGTTTGATGAAGAAGTCTGCATGTCTGGCAACGTAGGGAAGGGAAGCCATGTGAGAGAGACAAAGGAATTAACCATTGCTAAATTCATTTTCCAGAACAAATACCTGGAAACAGTAATATAATGCATTAGTGGAGCATATTCAAGAAATAGTTAAAACACAATCAAAATATGTAATTATTCATGAGATGTTTTACATGATGCCAAATCTCAGCAAGGTTTTCTTTTGCCATATCAGCCTTATGTTATCAATCGATTTACTGCTTTATGTTTTCTTTTGTCATTTGCTTAATGCATGCTTTACAAAACACACTGGCAAGTTCACATAGTTCATACTCTCCATTGCTGCAAATGGGATACATCCCCATGCTGTCTCCCAGGTTCTTTGCAGGGAGAGATGGCAGAGTAGCCTCCCCCACAGCTAATTGGCAGATCGAGGGGGCTTAATTGGGTCATCAGCTGCGTTGATTTGCTTTGGTCACAATGATCATTGCCAATAAAGGCACAACGGCTGAGTTCCGGTGCCTTCCAGATGTCAAGACAAAGCCAACGCATGTCTCTCTCCTCCTTAAGCTCTTGGGGCCGGCTGGGGGCTGAGTGGTGTTATTTATAGCAGAATGGCAGAGCTGCAGGGGTGGAGGGGTCTTTAGCTGTCAGTGGGGCTAAGGTGGTATGCCTGCCAGGGTTCCACTCTCCTTAACACTACAGAAGAGCAATAGTCACCTCAGTAGGTCAGATTTCACATATACAGTTAAAAACAATATACAGTTGAAATAAGTGCATAAAAATAACTTAGAGATTGCTTCTCAATGTTGTGGTTCAAGGTGAAGATAATACAGAGTATGTTAAGATAATGTAAGACAACACAGAGATGTTATTACTCCCTTAGTCTTGACTGATGGGTGGCTCTGTTGGCTTTTATCTACAGTACTGTGCCTGATATTGTGGTGTTTGACAGAATAGTAACTATTATGGCCAACATTGACAGCAGAAGAGAATTCTCAGGGCTAGACTACCTTTCGCCCCTTGGCTTTTCCTCTGGTCTTATTGGCTCAAACCCTGAGCTCCATTTCTCTCAGAAGATGTTTACAGCAAAATTGACACACTTTTACTTTGGACCTTATACAGTATCTTATAATCTTTGCCATATACTGTATATTATCAGGAAAAGAAACCACATTATAGCTGCACAATTCAAGAACGACAACCTGCAAAAACTGAGCCACTACTGAGTGCTACCGATAAATGCCTTGAATAATTTTTTCACCCTTAACAGCTATCATCCTAATCACAAATCTGTTGGCACGGCGATAGGCCAAATATATTAATCCAATCACAATCAACATTCCGTTTTTTGTCTATTCAGTCACAATCATCATGCCTGTAACATTGCAGAAATAATGAGGTATGTGTACTCCTCAATGCTATATTACTTTAATCAAGTGGGGAAATTAAGTTGGGACCAAGTTACTGTTAATCTTCTCTATTGGAAGACATGAAAAGGTATCTTGTATTTCTGTCCAACGCTATTATAGTACTTGTAGAATTACATATGTTTTACATTTCTATCTCCTCTACAAAAGCTGCAGTATTGCTACATTGTTTGAATAAGTACTATAAGTACTTTTTTGTTTGGATCCTTGAGCCCTCACTATTATATAACTACACTGTTGTCTTCACATTTTTATAAGGCAAGGAAAGGCACATTTATTTCTACAGCACATATTTATACAACTTAATGCATACCCATAGTGCTTTACATGAGCACATGAGATAAAATAACTATTAATAAGTGAAAAATAACTGCGCAGGAACAGAAGAAAACTATTAAATTGAATTCATAGCTTTCCATAAGTCTTCAGGGAGATGTACTCTATGAGGTGGCTATCCTTGAAGCTACTGATATGGAACAGAGAGAGAGAGGTTCCCTGGAGCTCTCGTGGCTGTGTCCCCAGGGCTGTGCACAACTGCTGTCCTACATATGCTGATAGCTGATAATGCAAGAAATGAGACCGACAGGAGGGCCTGTCATTCTGTATGCCCAGAGACCCACTGGGCACCAATAGAGACACTGTCATTTGCTGTGTTATGGCTCTGTCGGCTATAATGCTATCAGCCTATAAAACACTTTATTCCAAGACTCTGGTTAACACATGCAGCTGTTTGGTTTTATGTGGTTGTTTAATGTTCACAGTGATCATGTGCTGCGTCGTAGTCTCTGGCTGGGTAGGGCTTGCCACACTTATCAGACTGAGCACTAGACAGGCTGTTGGTGGATCCCCTAAGCACCTCCTTATCACATGGTGGCTGTACTGTATGCCAACAATAGTGATGGGAAAGAGCCTGACTTGGTCCCAAAAGTTAAGCCTAGCTAGTATGAAGTCAGTCCACAGAGTGTAAATGCATTCTGCGGGCATATCATGTGGGTTCAACAACCTAGTAGGAACTCTAGTTGCTGCTAGCTTAGCCTCTAGGTTGTAACTAAGTGATCTCTTCAAGGAACAAAAGACTAGATATCAGCAGATATTTGACCTGAGCAGTGATCCTGCTCCTGATAAAAGAGTGCAGGGAACTGTGGAATATTTTGTATTGTAGAATTTAGGCTAGAACTCTATGGGGCAGTTACCTGGACACAGATAAAGCCTAGTCCTGGACTAAAAAACACTTTCAATGGAAAATCTTAAATGAAGTCTAAAATTAGTCTGTCCTGGAAACCAGCCCTTCATGTACAAAGATTGTTATGTCTGTGACAGAGGTTTGCCTTTGAGGCACTTTGTATGTTCTCAACAGAAGCTAGATGCCGCTGGATGCCAATCAAGTTAATGGCAACCGATTGCATCAAGGGGGCAACTCAAGCATATCTACTTAATGAAGTGTAAGAATATGCAAATGATTATAGCATGGGAGAAATCTCAGTCTATAAGAAGCTTAATAATTTGACAATATCATTCTAATGATTATTTCTCATTGTCTTCAACATCAGGCTGATAAGAACAAAGGTCAGGAGCTCTAGGCCAGTGGAACAAAAAGGTGCTGTGAAAGGTTATACATCACTGAATCTGCAGTGGCATGATTGTGGTGGAGGTGAGATCAGAATACTGTTATGACCAGTTTAGTCTCACATGGCAAGGTGAGTGTCATGCCTCTCTGTAGCTGCACCGAGATCTGAGACTATTACATGATAGATTCCTATGAAACCAATGATTCACTTGAGTGCAGTATACTACTGTATATAACCAATTGTACACACAAAATTGTACCCACTCAACGTGCAAATAACAGTTTATCTGGAATTTTGTAGCTGGTAACAGTTGGTCTTGCAATTATGTATTTTCAATACATTTTTTACACTTCTCAAAGTAGTTTTCACACCATCTGAAACAGACAAAAGATCATAATTGCTCCTGCTGCTTCTGCTGCTTCTATTACCAAATCAGAGAAATACTCTTCAACGTTGGCTCTTGAAATCAACAGATTCTGCACTTGCAAATATGAATGACAAACAAACCAATTTTTATCAGACAAAGAAAGATGATTAGATATCTTTTAACCACATTCATACGTATCAATCTTGGTGCAACAATGCAACAATGCAAAGCTAGACAGTCTGTGCCATGTTTCTAGACACTGTCATTATCTAAGCAGGGTATATTGTGATTTTCACACCACTTAAGCTTTATTTAGTCTGCCGACAATATAAGTGTATTGGACAGTGGTATACAAACATGTGAATATCCTGAGAAGTGGGTCTGGGGGGATTTAGATATGAGGCTTAAAGACACAATCGGTCTCTAATGTAATTAGACAATGTAAAGGACAATTTAATTAGTGTCTACTGATAAAAGCACATTTAAATATCAACTTTATTTGATTCATACAGATATCAAACATCAGCTCCCGAGGGACAACAGGGGCAAATGCTTCAATTATAGAAGATCAGACCAACCACACACCTCAATCTACGTCAATGGCAAACAGCAAGACTGAGATTGTCGTCCTTTGTTGCCCATTAAAACATGTTTGTGTCCAGAGCTCTCACTGTGGCTGTCCTACTGTGGAAAGAGGTGACACTACAGTATGTGATACGGAATGAGACTAACCAAGGATATGACATCTCATGTGTGAAATGTGCTCTTAGAGCTGAGGATTATGAAGCCTAGGGTCTATCCAACATACTGTAATGTATGCTGTGTATAATGGACTCATTTCAACTGCTTACCAGTGTGTCAAAGTAATGTTTACTGATTTCGTTGTTATGGTTTATAAATTACCCTAACTAATGTTATATTGCATCAACCATACCTTAGTATGCTTTATCTTTACTTTAGATGGGGATCATAACCAGTTGCATGGCAGCTTTTCTCAATTTTGAGACGGCTCATAAATGCAAGGATATGACATCATTTTCTATATTTCTATATTCTATATTCAAGTGAATAATCTAGTAATAATCTAATTTCTCAGGGAAGATTACTCTTTTGTTGAGGGAGGAAGAATCTTGTCTTTGGGGAATAATTCATATCTCAAGGGGATTATTTCATGTTCGGAGATGATTGAAATACTTTTCTAACAAGATAATAAAAGCAATCCCTGAAATATTGTAATGTAAAAAATCATGATTATTTAATATTCTCTTGAGATGAACTTTCTTTGTGTCCCATGGCGCCATAAAAAGAAGGAAACTTTCATTCAGTCCTCCTCCATCACTATGAGATAGAGATAAGCTTGTTCCTCCTCATCTGTGTGGTACTGCAAACCAACTTTTTATGATCAATTCCTTGGCCCTTCCATTATGCATACTTTTTAGGTATAGTGTGGATACAGCGCTTGTATAGAGGGAAACATAAATGTCTTTACTTCTTACTTTTTGACTTTTCAAAAGCTGTCTATTCCATTCTCGCCAGTCAATCAAATATGGGTTTGATGTCATCTCTTGAAATATTCATGCAAAAGTTCCTGGGGGGGTAATGTTCTTTTATGAAATTATACCTATTATCTGCTCTCTGCTGTACATCTGAGGAATTAAATATGCCAGCAAGATATGTAATCCCAGAACAGATAGCATGTTAATTAATAATACTAAGCATAATTCATAGTATGTGGCCATTTCCTGATCTAAAATGATTACATGAAATCATTACCTGATATGCAGTCTCTTTCAAAGTACAAACTGTAATGGACGGCAGTTATGAAAAGAAACATTTTGCACAATAAACATCTGTCAAAACATGGTCTTCTAAAAGAATCAGAGTGCCAGCCTCATGATTAAACAACTTGCATCGTGGATGCATTGGTGAGATTATGTTGATGGAAATGGAATGTGGTGCATCATTGGTCTTCCCCTTACACTAGCCCTGGGGGCATTCCCTGACACTCATGAGCAGGAACAGCAGAGGGAATACCAAAGAGGGTAGAAGCAGCAGCAGCAGCTATCAACATGCATCCTCCCAACATAGACTGACACGATGCCCTTCAGGCCGGTTCACCACTGCTGAGGAAGCACTAAACTTTTCCACAGCTAGTTATAAGAGGACTTTATCCGTCCGGTAAGTACTGCCGGCAGAGCCCACTGTTCACTGCTACAGCAGCTGGTTCTGTCACTATTCGAGGGCTCTTGTGCTCACGGTAAGCCCCCAGCAACTGGCAAACTTGGAAACCTTTGTGTCTGGTTGAGTGCAGGGGAATGAGCCAATTAGGTGTGTTTGTCTGGGGAGCAGCAATCATGAAAGACTCACTATGGCAGGTTTCCTCCCATGCAGCCAAGGCTCTAATCCTTTGCAATATTGCCTTCCTTTCTAAAATAATAAACAAACAGGTATTTCTTTATTGTAATACTGTATTCTTTATTCTGTTGTGGTAAATTCAACAATGTTCATCTATAGTCTAATTTGGTTTTAATTTATTGTAGAGATTAAGTGCCATCTCTCAAAGCAACATAATAATCAAATTTGATGAGGAACAATATACTGACAGAATAGTATGTAGGTGGACCTTAGTAAAGTGGTTGACTTAACTGACGTATATACATCTAAGAAAATATATAGAAAATAAAAAGAAATCACTGTGTCTGTGGGTCTACAAGCAGATTGAGGATAATTGTCTTTTATTTCAACCTGTGTATCATATCCCAGACTAGCACTGACCTCTACTGGTAATGGAGGAGAATATCAGCACCTTTCAACATAGTGCATAAGCATCAGGGGTATTTTTTAACATAACCTGATGTACAGCACAACATTGCATTGCCATGAACCTGTCTGTCTATACTTACATGTATGCACTATTGCCTATTTAGGTCACTGATATTATAGTGGCTCTGCATCCAACTGACACAGTGGGGGTCAAACCACCACAAGGTGTCCCACTGGTTTCGCTATTCAACATTGCTGATCACAACCCTCCCGTCTGGCCAATGCCTAACACTAACACTAACATGTCATGTTTCTTTATCTAAGAGTAATAACATGGAAAGGAAGGAATTGTTGAGCTTCTTTACAGCTCTGCAAGAACATTATTAGGACTCTGATATAACCAGTATATCCAAACATAATGTTTGGATTTAGTCAGATATTTCACTGAACATTATGTTGCAACACTGAAAGTCAGTGTTGCTAGAAAAAGTAGTCCATACTTGCTAGTTCTAGAAACGGCATGACAACTTATTGTGCTTTTGATTTCAAAGTCTACAAGAAGGTATTACTTAATTTAAGTACATTTTACCTCATGTCTTTTCTTTCCTGATACCGTGTCAAAGTCCAGGATTGACCAGACAATGATCACTGAAACTCTTGGGTGCCAGGTCACGTTTTCTGTCTGAATCAGGTTGTCCTTTGGAACATTCCAGTTATCAGTAGTCCTGGGAAACTAGATACAGAGAAATAGAGTTAAAGTCTGATGTTTAACATCATAGCCTTTGCTGACTAATTGTCAAGGGCATAATTCAGATACCAAAATGTACCCCTGGATTTGACCCCAACCTGCAAACTGTGAGATAAGGTTACTACATTTCCCTATGTCAGTTACCTGGGATGATGACTTTCTAATGTGCACTGATATCAACCCATAATTATTAAATACATACACCTCTACATCTCACATGCCAATACTTAAAGCTATTTCAATTCCAAGTAAAAGCTATTGATATTTTTATGGCCAGCATACTGTAGGTTCAGTGCACTGGTTTTGTCTTATCTCTTTGCCACTCTGTATCAGTCAGAATCTACAGTATATGTACTCAGATAGGACCCTGACTTTCGTAAACATCAAAGGCCACTTGAAAGAGTAAGAGTGAATTAGACATGCATGTGTGGATGTATTAATAATATTATGACCTATAGAAGTTTACAAACAATAAAGCAAGACCCATTTACTGTATGGCTGTTTGCCTCCACCAATGCTGTTAGTAATGCTGTTATACTGCTGTATGGCAAAAAGAAAACATAATAATGACTATTCAACACTTTATCACCATTGTTTATCAAGAGTGTTTACTAAAAACATTGGAATAAAGTGTTTTTTTATTGTAACAAAAAAACGTGTTATGTGGTTTATTTGTATTTGGTTGGTATGCTATTCCTTTGTATAACTTATACTGGTGAGAGGCCATTACAATTATTGCAGTAAAAAAAAAAGAAAAAAAAAGAAATGAACAGGTTAATTTTGCATGTTCAGTGGGTCTGGCTTCTTCTTTTTTTTAAGTGTGTCATAGGGGTAGGCTGGTTTGCCTTTCCTCATGTACACACAACCACACACATACACACACAGGTTGGTCATTCAGTAGGGTGCTGCCTGTCGCCCTCAACTCTACATTGCTAAAAATCTAAGGTAGGACAACACCATATGCTGAGTAATGGAATTTCTAGCTATTACACCTAAAACGGTTAAAGTTAAAACTAGGCTACATATGTATGTATATGTTTAGCAGCTCTCTTCATATTGGAATAAATTAATGCTTATTTAATTATGCGTTAAGCCTATATTTAGAATATATTTTGTTGAGCATAAGTGCAATCTAAAATCCGAAACATATAAACCTATAATTGTACATTCCAGAAAAGTGGTACAGTACATCAATTGGCTAACAGGGAGGATTTACATAGCTGCATAGCGCTTACCCCCTTTGCTCTCTATCCCCAGCTGTTATGCACACCACTGTGCTGCTGGTGTTGTGGGTACTGGGAACATCACTGGTGTTGCCAGACCCTGACACAGGGGAAGAGAAGCCCACTGAGGAGCCCATTCCTTGTTCCAAGAGCTGCACCTGCCTGCATGATGACTACAGTTTAGAGCTCAATGTGTACTGTAGTGCACACAACTTCACCCAGGTTCCCTCTGACGTGCCTGTCTCCACTCGCTCCCTCTGGCTGGATGGGAACTTGTTCACCTCTCTCCCTGCAGTCTCTTTCAAAGACCTCAGCAACTTGGATTTTCTGAATCTACAGAGTGGCCAGCTGGTGACACTTGACCCCCAGGTTTTCAAAGGTCTTAAGTCGCTTGCTCACATCCATCTGGAGCGCAACCGCCTCCGTTCGTTACCTGGCACTATCTTTCAGAACACACCCAATCTTGCCTCACTTAGTCTCCATAACAACCAGCTCTCACGTATTGAGGATAAGCTATTTTCTGGTCTCTCAAATATGTGGCTTCTCAACTTAGGGTGGAACTCATTAGCGGTGTTGCCTGAGACTGGTTTCCATGACCTGCATGGCCTAAGGGAGCTGGTGCTGGCAGGGAATAGACTGGCTTACTTACAGCCACAGCTCTTTCAAGGTCTAACTGAGCTGAAGGAGTTGGACCTCACTGGAAACTACCTGAAGGTCATTAAAGCTAATGTATTCTTGAAGCTTCCAAAACTGCAAAAACTATACCTGGCCCAGAATCAGATTGTCACAGTGGTACCCAGAGCGTTTATGGGTATGAAGTCCCTCAGATGGTTGGATCTCACAAACAATAGACTAACAGGGCTCCATGATGAGACTTTCCTGGGTCTACATAGTCTCCATGTGCTGCGGCTTTCAAACAACTCCATCAACGGACTTAGGCCCAGGACCTTCCGCGACTTGCAATACCTTGAGGAGCTGCGTCTGAGCCACAACCGGATCCGTGCCTTAGGGGAGAGGATCTTTGAGGGGCTAGGTCATTTGGAGGTTCTAGAGCTAGAGCATAACCAGGTGCAGGAGGCACGTATGGGTACCTTCATGGGCCTCTCTCACGTAGCTGTGATTAACCTGTCTGGCAGCTGTTTCCGCAGTCTTCCAGACCAAGTGTTCAAGGGCCTGTCAAAGCTCCATAGTCTCCATTTGGACAGAGGCTGTTTAACACGGGTCACAACCCAAGCTTTGATTGGACTCTCAGGTCTGCGACGGCTTTTCCTCCAACACAACAATATCTCTGTGGTGGAGCGCCAGAGCTTTGTGGACCTATTAGGACTTCAGCAGCTTGACCTGAGGTTCAACAAGCTTGAAGCCCTCACCTCCCATACCTTCTATGGCCTCAAGAACCTGGACTATTTGCTGCTATCAAACAACCTGTTCCAGCAGCTCCCCTCAGACGCCCTCCTACCCTTGCAGCATCTCTCATGGCTGGACCTTTCAGCCAACAAACTGGAGTTTCTGCAGAATGGTACTATGCAGCTTCTGCCCAGGTTACGCTACCTTAACCTGAAAGATAATGCTCTTAGTGACATTCCACCAGATATTCCTGACAGCCTGGATCAACTCTGGTTGTCAGGTAACCAATGGAAATGTGACTGCAGCGTCCTTCCCCTCAGAGACTACAGCTTGAGGAAGCCGCAGGTGGTGCCCCGGCAAGTGGAAACCATGGCGGAAGGAGAGGAGCCCCACACTGTTGTCACCATCTATAACAACATAACATGCAGCAGCCCCCCAGATCTTGTTGGCCATGACCTGCGGGATATCAGCAATGAACACTTCCTCAACTGCTGAGTGAAGGGTGGCCTCTTTGTCTTTCAAGAAGCCATATGCAATTGAAGACAAACATTAAATGTGTTTAATAATTGTCTCTGGTATTTTCCCTTTAATTAGATTTTTCATTGTTTGTTTTAATTCATTTATTTTAATTAAATTCATGGCAAGTACTTTCAGGAATAACTTGATGTATATATACAACACAACACAACACATCATTAAATGCTTTTTAGAAATGTGTAAAACAGCCTATTTTCTGAATGAGAGTCTGTTAAAAGCATTCCACTGAATAAACAAGAGGCATGTTTGTTTTTGTCCTCTAAACAAATATCAAGGAGATGCAAAGGACAATGATCTCTTGAGGAAATTGGACACAACCAAATGGCAAACAATATCAGCCTTCACAAATTAAAGGAGCAGCTTCTCATAATGTGGATGAAACTCAAACTTGTAAAACACAATTATGTCCTTCTTCATCATCAGCCCCTTAGAATAGATCTAACTGATTTCTTCATAATATTTACACATTTCATCCCAGGTAAAGACATGAACAAATATTACAGTATATGCAACACATGTAATAATAGGGCTGTGATTCAGGCAATTTGTGCAGTTTGGCAAAGTGCAATGACAGTGTTGACAAAAAAGTAAGGAAACCCAAATCCTAAAACGTCCATATGAGAGCAAAAGCTATTCATGGGCCTTATAGGGAATCAAATGTATAATTGATTACAAATTCATCAAATGTAGCGTGCACCCACTTACCACGAGTATACCGTAGTTTCACCAAAGGTTTCACCGTTCTACAACACAACATGGGACACGTGCTCACACTGTGTTCGGTTGTTATGGTAACGCTTGATAGTCGCGTACTAGTCGGTCTTTTCTTCAGGCCAACTGTCATTTAGATTCTCGTTGGGTCTACAGTTTACAGTTTAACGTGTCATTTGTGTCTAATTGGAAATGAATCCTTCGTCGTATTGGTCCAGTGTCATATTGAATATCCCGTCCATCGATTCGGACTCCTCGTCAGTAAGTTGAAGTTTGCTTAACTTTCTTCTTAGCTGCCAGCTATCCTGACTGGCTTATCTATGGTAGAGAAACTGTTTCTATCAGGAAGCTAAGCTAAGGGGCTAGCTAAGTTCAATCAGGTTTAGTGTGTAGAGCTAAAGATTGTTCTAGCCTTGTTGAGTGCTCTGATGACTGCAGTCAAATAATCTATTACACCCTCCAGTCTGAGAATGAAGAGGACATATCCATTTTTCGCCGACCAATAGCCCTTCTCCCTGAAGACTTCCTGGAGTGTCTGTCATTGGAGGACACAGAATTTGCGGTGAGCTAAGTTAGCTGATTCCTCAATTAGTGCATGACACATGACAAGTGTAGTACCTACACATTTACTAATTGAGTGTGTGTGTGTGTGTGTGTGTGTGTGTGTGTGTGTGTGTGTGTGTGTGTCTGTGTGTGTGTGTGTCTGTGTGTGTGTGTGTCTGTGTGTGTGTGTCTGTGTGTCTGTGTGTCTGTGTATCCCAATCAGGAGCTGCTGACACCTGTAGCACACCCAGAAATGTGTTGGACAGAGGAGACCTTATGCAACAAAAGTAAACTTTCAATTGAGCCCCTGGGAGCTACTGATTTAGGCTCAAGCCCCATAGGTATTGAGGCAAATGGGTTATGCATCCATGGCGCTATTAGAAACTCCACTCAGGCAAGACGCCACACAATCAGTAATGTTCCTGCGGAGAAGAAAGGGGACAGCACAGTGCACCAAAGTAGGCAGAGTACAACTGACTCCACATCCCTTCACCCTTTACGGAATGGTGCTTGTGAAGACAACACATTGGAGCCAGTTAAGTTGCAAAGATCAAATCCAAACACCTATCCAGAACAGCTTCAACAGAATGGTAGCACTGATGAGGGATTTCCTGTTCTGTCTTTTACAGTAAGTTTTAGTTTCACACACACTCTTGCACAATTAGTAGCCTAACAAAAAATGTCTCAGATCATACTGAGTAGGTGCATACATATTATGAAGATGAAGATGTGTCCTGAAAAATAGTCAATGCCTTTGCGTTTTTTTACAGCCACTTGATCACTGGGATCTGGACCGCGTCCTCCAGACTCTAAAGAAAGATGGACACCAATTACGAGGCAATGTGTCGAACAAACTTGTAAAACTACAACAAGGTAGAGAGAAATATCGAGTGTAATTCACTGTTATACTTACTAAGCTACAGCTACATCAGCTACTTCATTTTTTAGACAAGGTGAACACTCGAAGGTCAACACCAGTTACATTTTTCAGGAAGTTATTCTACTGCCTGTCATTCACAGTCAAGGCAATTGTCGTAAGCAAAGAGGATAGTATAATCAATTCCCATGTCATTCTCAATTAAATCACAGATGGTGACAATGAAAGGCCACAGGGGAATATAATGGAGCGTCTGACTTCTTTCTGCAAGAAACAGTCATGTGGAGATATTAAAGAGAAGGGAAGAACAGGATCAGTAAAAACAGATGCTGTTCCTCAGAAAGCTCCTGGACAGTATCCCACCATGTTCAGGTAAAATACCATACCAAATTACGTGAGTAACAGAATGTTTGTTGCCATGAATTAATATGTTTTTCTACCATGCAGAAACAATTGTGAACAGAGAAACTCATTCAAAAGGATGGCAGCAGAGTTACAGCTGAATGGTCAGCAGTCTCCCACTATATTTATCGATTTGCGAAACCCTGAACCCCCTGCAAAAACAACAAGATCATGCAATGGCATTTCACCAATATCCAGGACACTGAATAACCCCAACCCAGAAGAGGACAACCCATCCATGTTGAAAACCAACTGTTATATGCAGACAGGATCAACACGTGGGAGAGGGTAAATGTTTCCTCTTATTACAACAGTCACAAGCACAAGACCCACTGTAACTCTTTCCCAAATACACAATGTATTTGTTTCTCTCCTCCCAGGGAAATGACTGGAACAAGTATGTTACTCAAACAACTACAAGCGAACAGAAACATAATTGATCGAGACAGGAAACATCCAGATCCACTAGAACTGTGTGGAACCCTTAAAAAGGAGGGTATGAGGGAGAAGCCGCCCCAACACAGAGTTCCTGATGGAGACAGTGGGGAGAGGTATCTACCTCCAAAGGTGGATAACCAAACCACAGCTTCCTCAGGGCAATGTGTTCAGAACAGGCCACAAATAAAGAGAACACTTGCTATCCAGCAGAGTGCTACAACTGGACTGCCTAAACATCATAGGTAGGCTATATTTTACTCAAGGGACTTCTCATATTGAACTGAATATTATACATCACATTGCCTGATTACCTGTTTTTGTCAGTTACCAGGAACAGAGAGAAAAACAGAAGCGACAGCACAAACAGCGCCAGCAGCTCCAGAAGCAACTAAAAAGCCTTCGACCAACAAGATCTGTCAGAGACAGGGAGCCTGCTGCTGAGAAGACTGATGTTCTCTATGACACTGTAAGTTCACTTAACTTAACTTTTACCAACTTAATCAACTTAACTTCAACCCAAAACACTCCTAGTTTACTAACTGCTCAGTCTTGTTTCTCATTCTCTCATAGTATATTTAGCTAAATTGTACAGTACCCCTTCATATTCCATTTAATTTCATTCAGGAGGCCACTTACCTACAGTCAATCAACACTCTGCCAGCACATATTGAGGATAAGGAGTGCTTGCTGCTCACTGTATGCCTCTCCAGCCCAGGACTGGTGGCCAGCTACAGTCTTGGGAAAGCACAAACAGTAGAGTCAACCACAACCAAATCCCATGTATACAACTCCCTGGTCGCTTGGTTTCTGTCTCTGGTGAATATTTGATTTACTTTTTCATGACAAGTATCAAATCAGATGATTTGATCACTCTTTTTGTGGTATGGAGTCGCCATCTTACTGAAGCCACTGAACTGTGTGTGTTAGGTTAGTCCTGGCTCTCATCATGAAGACAAGGCTTGCATAGATGTCCCCTTCTGGGTGGCTGGGCTGCAGCAACTATGGAGAGAGGATGGACTGGCTCTACACATCTTGGCTGTGTCCCATGAGGAGAGCCAACAGCAGTGCCCAAAACCCAGGGTGAGCTAAGAGCAATCAAACAGTGCATCCATTGTCTTAATCTGCAGTTATGATTTCAGTACTGATCTTTGTGATCCGTTTTGTTTTCATAGAAAAAAGGCATGAATAAGGGCCGTAGTTTGTTCCATCAGCGAGTCTGCAGGTTCCTCTCCCAGACCTCCCTCAGTGCCGCTACCCACTGGCTGCCACAGCTCCGAACCCTACTGGACCAACAGGCCTATCCACCAACCATCTATGTTCCTTCCTCCTGCCTTGACTGCTTCATCTCTGTCAACTCAGAAAAAACAGTAGGTGTGCTTAGAGTCTGAGATTGACTCTGTGATTATGAAGTTCTGAACATACCTGAGAGTGTGCCATGTCTTTTTCTGTGTCATAGGCTGTGGAGAGGGCCTTCCATTTGAGTCCAGGCTTCTACTGGCAGACTTTGGAGACCCCCGAACCATGTTGTCAGAGGGCAGAGACCATGTGTGCGCAGCAGTTACACACAGAGGTGAAGCATCTGTCTTAAGCAGTGGCATGTTTGAGCTGGTCAAAAATATATGATTGATTTTATATCAAATCATGGTGTCACTATCCCATGATCATGGCCACAGGTATGGATTGAGGTGATTGAGCATATTTGTTTTACTTCTCTTCCTAGGTAGCTATTGCCTTGGGAAACAAAGCTCTGTTCCTGCAACCCCTAGTGACTCATCACACCCTCCAGCTTATCCACAACTCAGGACTGGATGTATGTGGACTCCGCCTCCTTTACCCCCCGAATGGACTTCTGACCAACAGCACAGGTAAGACTTATACTGTATCTAGAGACTGCAGAGTCTCAATGGACTGTACTGTAGAGTAACACAGGTTCCTCTCTCTCTGTTAGGGAATGTACTCTATGGACAGCAATGTGATGGAACCATTCAACCCATCCTTGCATTGGCTATCCGGGGTCCTCATGCCCGCGAAGTATGGCAGGACGTAACAGGCCCCTCAGACCCACTGCTGGCAAGGAAGTTAGCCCCAGCATCTATTAACGCCCTGCACTGCAGCAGCAAAGACCAGCCCCTCCTCTACTCTCCTCGCCTGGCCAGTCGAGTACACCGGGAACTGTGTATTTCGTTTGCAGGAAGAGCTCCCGGAGATAACTCACACAGCCCTAACCAGGCTCTAAATGACAGGTGTGTAGTCACACAGCATCATGCTAGTGACACTGAAATGTTGTTGTTGTTTTCTATATTATTCAGATACAGTCAAGTCCACACACAATAAAGCAATACAAGTAGAGAATTAACATTCTGTGACAATGGAAATAAACCTAGACTTGCTCCCTTGAAAATGTAACATGTATTAATGTGAAATGTAAACTATTGTTCATCTGTTCAACTATACTCACTATAATCCTATGTATGTGGCATACTGTATATCTAATCAAGATATCTATGCAATATGCTCAACAAAGTAGTCAATACATGACGTATAAACATCCCTCTCTTCCAAACCTCAGAGCTCCTCCTGACGATGGAGAAGGAAACACCCCATGGTATCTATCCAGGACATCGGCTGCCACCCTGTGTGCCACTGTCAAAGGTAACTCGAATGCAAGCAAACAAGGTCACATGTTAGTGTTCTGGCCTAAACTTCTCATTTGGATTCCAAGAAGTTAGCAAAGTGCAAAAAGTCGCACTCCCTCCCTCTCCCCCACACAGCGGACGTGTTCGTAGTGGTGTCTCCTGCGGTGGCTCCATGCTGCTACAGCCAGGTGCTGTCTGTGTGTGAGCGCAGAGGCTTCAGTCTGAAGGGGCTCCAGAGGCTGCAGCTCGACAACAAACAGGCCCAGAGTCTAGGGCTCACCAGCCAGCAGGTTGGACCCCACCATGTTGTCAGCAGATCAAACACACCACATCAAACTGACATGGAATTACCCTGAGAGGGTTTTAAGAGATCAATGTTCTCTACATGCCCTTGTCTTTTCTGTCTGCCTACCTGCTTCCCCAGGTGTCAGTGTTCTGCAGCCCGCCCACTGTGACCCTGGGTGAGGAGCAGGTGGTGTTGTCCTCTCACTGCCTGGTGCTACTGCTGAGGAGAGAGAGTGCTCTTCACCACTCTGCTAGCCTGCCTACAGGTACAGCACTGACCCTCCTCCTGGAGGCTACCATTATTCCAGTTAGGATCAAATTCATTGCTATTGAATAGATTGGACATGCTACTGGCTTAAAAGTTACCTTTACTTTTCTTTTATTTGGTTCTGAATGTGTGCTTTCTGAATGTCAGCTGTAAGAGTGTCTGCATTCGAGCCTGAAACATCAGTGTACTATTGACACTGTTGATGATGTTATTGTGCCAGCCTTGATGAAGGAGTTGGAGGAGCAGAAGTTGATTGGACGCATCAGCTCCAGACTGTCTCATGAGGGAAAGGTGGACCCAAGCTGCTGCTTTCACATTTTGCCCTACAGAGAAAGCCTGCTCCATACCTTTGGTGAGTGAAGAATGCCCACTCCCCATAGTCTATCTACAGTATGAAGACGCTGTGCCCCTGTGCGAGTTTCTCTTTTGCTTGCTTCTCAGTTAGGCGCATGTGGGAAGTGCCGGACCCCCGTGGTGTGGTCCTGTCCAATCGTAGGTGTCCATCCAACCCTGAGATGGAGCAGGTGGTGATTCTCACCCTTTCTGACATGGGACAGGGACTGAGCCTCCTACACAGGCTGCTGAGAGGTTACCCAGCAGGTACAGGTTCATACGTAATAACCATTCTCACCACACAGCATGAATTAACATCCCCTCAGATGTTAAAAACACATCCTTATTCATACATCATTCTGCACCTGCGGTTCTGATGTAGCCTTGAACTCATCTTTTAAAGTATTAATATTAGAGTATTCTACCCTGTTTCTCCAGATGATGTAGAAGAGGTTGGATTTGAGCTGCTCGCCCTCAAGTGGTTGCCTACGTTATCATGGCAGCAGGCACTGTTGGTGAGCCCTTTTGAAGTGGGCGAACGGCAGTGGCAGAGCAGCCTGGTGGGCCTGGCATCATCTCCTGCCCTAGTGTGTGTACTCAGGAGGGTGGACGCTTTCGCCACACTAAGGAGGCTCCTGTCATGTGATTACCCTGGTGACCTGAGTGTGCTGATGTCCCTTTCCCCTGAGCTCGCCTTAAGACAAGCTTCTCTCTTCTTCTCAGAGGGAGAGATGATCCCAGGTAAAGCCTGAGTCAGTGTGAGCTGCGTACTATGTATTTCCCTACCCTTTCTCTGGGATGATGATGTCCATAAAAGCTAAAACTGTATGCATTTTCTCATCTTCAGATCACAGTGTGCGCCCATTACTGACATTTCTGCCCTCATCTTGTAACAACAGTTCTGGTATGTCGGCCTGTAACATCCATCACAAGCATCAGTACAGTATCTGTCCCTCACCTCCCTTATGATCGTTTTTTTGTTCTTACAGGTTCCCATAGTGAGTTCCTATTCAATTGCATGGCGCACGGTGAGTTTTCACATTACTTTATTCATATAATTTAAAACAATATACAACATGATGTTGAAGAATCTTTTTAAAATAAATACATCTTTGATTTGTTCAAGTCCTTGTAATGGTTCTCATTAGGCCCCCAGCTACTGGTCACACTGTGTCTGTTCAAACCTGGAGTCTGGAGCCATACTCTGGGCAACATTCTCAGCAAAGTCCATCAGAATGGCTTCACTCTGGTGGGCCTGCATGTGGTGGTGCTGGACACAAACGCAGCCATGTCACTGGTGTCCACTGGTGAGCATCAGGTAACTCATACCCTCCTACTTACACCTAAACATGTTTTACTGTATTTCATTGTAAAGGAGTATCACAAAAACATTCTTAATGCTGAATTTAACTGCTCAACTTATTCAGTGGATTTTATTGCAATGACTCACTGCAGTTCTATTCTGTTCTTCTTGTGTAGGACCCCTCTGATCTAGAAGCTCAGGTGCAGTACTTGTGCTCTGGCCCCTCTCTGGCTCTCTGCCTCCAGAGAGAGAACGCTGTGAGGCGGCTGTTGGACCTGCTGGGGCCTGAGGAACAGTTCCAGGCCTGCGCTCAGGACCAGTTCCTGTGGAGGGCTTGTTATGGTGCTGACTGTCTGCACAGCGGAATCTATGGTCAGATTCAGTGCCCTCGCCCCCATGTTGGGACACTTTCCAGGCCCTGCCAGTCAACAGAGATCAATCAATAACAGTGCAACAGACTGCTGGCTTGGAGTGGCTCTAAACATTCTAAAGCAAAAAAATGTCAGTAACCAATAATACAATACTGTCTTTTAGGATCAGGATCATATCAGAGAGCTGCTGAAGATGTGAAGAGGGTGTTCGCAGAGGGCCTGTGCTGCACAGAGACTGATATCATGAGACAAGAGCAGGTATCATCGAGTGCTAGACTTTACATAGGATTTACTAACCCCAGCTCTACAACCTTTTTTTATGTGCCATATGTTTGTGTTGCTCCTTCTTATTGCAGATACCTTCTGTAAGCTCAGACCCGTTGGCCTGTCTGACCCGAGAACAAAGACACACTATTGCTACTATAAGCAAGAACAAGCCATCTATATCACGCATAATGGCATTGGGACTGAATGGAGGTATTCTATGCATACTTTCACTGATAGAGGGTGATGTATTGTGAAATTACAATCATTACAATCAACAACAGCTTTGCTTTGAGTCTGGGACCTCTTTGCTTACATTTGATTTATGTATTTATTATGTTTTGCTAAGGTGCAAAGCAAAAGCTGTGGTCCTCTGTGGCTCAGTTGGTAGAGCATGGCACTAACAATGCTTAGGTTGTGGGTTTGATTCCTGCTGGGACCATATATACTGAAATGTATGCACTCACTGTAATGTAAGTTGCTTTGGATAAAAGTGTCAGCTAAATGGCATATATTATTATTATTATTATTATTATTATATAAAAGCTAGATGATAATTATTCAGGGGAATATAGCCATTGAATAGCCAAGCCAAGGGCATGTTTACTACAAGCTACCTGTATCAGGATGCAAAAAGGGTCCCTTCCTTAAATCATTTACTTTTTATGGTTCATTGACTATGATTGTGCTGGAGCTGCTAGTGTTGTGATTTGTTGAAGTGGTATCAGCTGCTGTTGAACTTTGTTAACTGGGATGAAAACTGTCCTGTTGAGTTTGTTTGTTTGTGGGTGGCAGGGCCCTTCATACGCAGTGCTCTCTGCCAGACAACCTGCCTACTGATGCCCTCCAACGTGTTGCGGCTCAGCCAAGTGCCCCTCCACCTGGAAGTGCTGGAGCGGCTGCTGAGGACAGGCTGCTA
This sequence comes from Nansenia antarctica, assembly GCF_963989245.1. Lineage (NCBI taxonomy): Eukaryota > Metazoa > Chordata > Actinopteri > Argentiniformes > Microstomatidae > Nansenia > Nansenia antarctica. Next base: position 67,986,503 of record NC_137675.1, read on the forward strand.
CCTGGTGGCGGGAAGGATGAGTGTGCTGAATGAGGCCCAGAGTGGACACATCACTGAGATACTGACACCACCCTCTGAGAAGGAGAGGATGGTGAGGAATGGGGTTCTGCTATTTAGAGGGTTTAATCAGTAGCACAATGCAAGGATCATTAAGGGCAAACACCTGTCTTTTGTGTCCGTTCTAGACTCCTCATCTACCAGAGGGTCCCTGTCTCATCCTCGCTCTTCAGAGAGATAATGTTGTGACCTGTTTTGACTTAATGCTGGAAAGGTAAGGAAGGCTGATGAAAGCCATATGTAAGTGTATATGCATGTTATTAATCATTATCTGTACAATGCATAATTGCTTATGATGTGCTTTATCTCGTTTTCAACTTAAGAATTTACAGGGAGAGGTCAGACTTGGAAAAAGTGGGTAAAATGATTGTTTACCCAAGGACTGAAAAAGAGGTAAGTCTCTGATGCATTTGCACATTATTTGTGTGTTGCAGAGCAAATTAATGGCTAAATGATGCCTAAAACGTGATGCTTGAGTAAATCAGGCACGTCTGAGAATGTTTTTCTTTTCTTTTTTTGATATAGGCAGTGCATCTGCTGTGCTACCTATTTGATGTCCTTTCTCCTGACAGTCATCACGCTATTGTACCACAGTAATCAAAGCTATCCATGTGCTGAATTAGATGTCCATGTGTCAAAGCTATCCATGTGCTGAATTAGATATTACATATTTCAGAAATGGTGGATTTCTAGTTTTTTATCCAGTCCAATACTGAAGGGAAAAATAAAATCAATACATTTCTCTTCACATCACAATTGTAAGATACTTTCACGTGTAGTAAACAAACTCTAATAAACTGTTTACACGTAAATAAAATAATTTATTGACAAGGTCCTTGTATTTCTGTGATTGTGATTGAAAACTGTCCCTTTTAAACAAATATTTTTGTCTTTTGTAAATGTGCACTACATGCTAACTACCTTTGACTGTTTTATATGAATGAAACAAATACTCCACACGCTTCAGATCAAAAATTATTTTAATTTCCAAGATGGTAAAAATCATTCAGTGAATTCTGTAAACCATTGCATAACTGTAGTGTAAAATGTTAACAATATTAATTATACACTACAGGTAAAAGATTATGCATTATAAATAATACCTTAGTCTGAGAGAATAAGCCATTCAAGCCGATCTCTGATGCAGACAATCTACATTTCAATGAGGAGGGTTATAACTTTAACAAAGGGGGAACTTCCATTAGATATAGCTACGGTCTTGTTGACACACACACACACACACAAATCAATATACAGATAGAATAATTTCTAGGAGTATTTGAATACTAATTTGATACAGGGTGTCCTATGTATCCATACATATTGTAACAAAATAAGGGACATGTTTCTTGTTCGTGATACAAATGTGTATTCCCATTAGTGTCAATCTATGTAAATAAATCTAGGAACTGTAGTTTACTCAGAATTAACACCTTTCTTTCTTCTATAGTCATCACTGTAAAACCCTGAGAAAATACATTTCTTTCCCCCTTAATCATTACACTTATAAATACAGAAACTTGAAAACTGCATTTGAGTTTAAGTCTTATAAATTTATTTCATTGTATAGCAATTCACAAAACTAGATGCTACATCAGAACGGATTAACTGCTCTCCATGTTATTCCAGTGACCTACTGAATATCTAATTTAGAACGGTACATTCAATCTTTCAGGGTGTCCATGTTAAATTAACATCTCCATTGAAATGATCTATAGGAACAAGTGGTTCCACCAATTCAGATCATTATTTATTTATTTTACAAAAGCTTTATGCTGTATTAGGCATTTTTCCTTTACTAAATTTGAACAGTGTCATACATCATATTTGTGTACTGTATGTACAAGATTGCATAAAATCCATAAAAACACTTCACAAAAATGCAAAATAGATTAGGCTATTCCACTGCAGAGCATTACAGTATGATACATCTCCAGTTCATTACAGTTCATTACAGTTCATACAGTTCATTTACATAACGACTCTTCCTACTTGGTGCTTTTCTTTAACAGTAATTGCCTGGGTTTGCTTGTGCCAATGAACAATGCATTGAGTACATAAGGAATATATCAGTGGTAGGGAGGTATTAGGTATGCTATGACAACTGATATGGCAAATACAGACAAATATGAGGAATCTTCAGATGTTACCTATACCTCTCACAGGAAATGTGGCCTGACTTCAGTGATGAGTTAACATGAGGATAATTTCAAATAATATCATACCAAACAATCAAATCATCTACATAGTGTCCATCACATATTTTGATTGATTGGGGAGCCAACTTATATGGTCCATGTAATATCTAAAGGCACTGGAATTATGATTATATGTCTGCGTTCATATAATTTGCAATTTATCCTCTATACATGAAGTTACACCTCATATTCTTAGAGCAATAGTCTTTCAATGCCAATTATAAATGACATTTTATCATAAAGGCACAGATAAATTCAAAAGCTAAATTGGTCCATAATAAAATGATACAACTGTCCATAACAAGGAGTTATTATTTTTATTTTTTAGCTATAATACTAAGCTACTTTTTCCTATTCAGAAGTAAAGTGAGATTTCATATTAAAGAAAACCACATAAAAAAGACGGTTTGTGGACCAATAACAAATGAGTGATAACCTGCTCATGTCTGTATCTGCCACAGATACTGGTTATACTAATAACTTGTTCCCTGTTATTTCACCTGTCAATAATGACCCACTCAAATATGTAACAAAAAATAAAACACCAGACAAATTAAAACTAAAGAAAGCACCTTACAGTCAAATTGTTCTCTTGACAGCATACAAAATGCACAACCATCAATATTCAGAACTGAAACTGATTTAGAGATTATCTGAAAGTGAAATTGACATACAAAAGAAAATTATACTTAAACTGTACTTATCTATATGGCCACGTAAGAATGTTAACACAAATTTCATTCACTTATGACATTCCTTCACTGAGAACTGACAATTAAAACATTTCATATCACACGTTTCAAAGAATTCTGTGTGTACCCCACCCACTAACCACAATCATTTGTGAAACAAAAATAGGGACTGGGATGTTATTTCTGTAAATGCATATTAATCTACATAAGGTCCTACGTTTGTTTTTTGTCAAATTAGATTTCTAACCATTACTTAGAATGCTCAAATGAAAATACAGTACAAAAATAAAAAATAAAACAAAATATCAATAATAGTAAAGGTCTTTGGTAAAACTACAAAATGGGCTGTAAGTCCATTAATATTGTCAGCAAATCAGTTGGCATAGTTTTCTCTTTCTGTCATTTACATATGAAGAGAATGTCATACTAATTGTAAATGTCAATACACACCTCGAAAGTCACTACAAGAAGAAACTACAACACCACTTTGGTTCATTTCAGAGAAATCCATTTTAGCCAATATAACTTACTATAAACCATTTCCAAATTGGGGTAGTAGTAAAAATGGACAATACGCTGCAGTCCAGTAACATTAGCAAGATTCTCCATCAACCAATTAAAGAATTATCCTGCAGTACACTGGCCTATAACGTCATTCTAAGAGTTACAAAAGTACCAAAACGTCTGACTAATACACACATTTACAATGAAATAACTTCATCAAATATCAATTTTAATCCAATGAGTATTCATGTTTGTTGAAGATTGATGATGTCATATTATCTGAGTCTGAACGGTGTATGCACAATAACATCCAAGCATCTTAATGAAGCTAATGACACTAAACTACATGAATACCTTTTTACCAACAGCAGCAGTAAAGCTTACAGAAGTGAAGTCATCAACCATTCAGTATGCTAGAATGAGTCTATACAAATATATCTGGCAGTGTGATCTAGGTTTGTAGCTGGTTAACGTGGCGCATATTATAAGACATGCAATACAATTGCTTAGCCTGCTGCTTTTAACTTGTCCAACATCATAAATACAAGGGAACATTATACATTTCCTCTTTTTGGATTTTAGGAGAAATACATTGTATTTTCTTCTGAGTTACTAAATTACCATACATGTCAATGTAAACGGTTTCATTTGCAAAATGTGTACCTGTAAATATATACTGATTTCTTTCTACTGAACTTACAAATTGCTGTAAATATCGAAGGACCAAGATAAAGAGCAGGGAAGAACACATACATCGTTTTTTGAACACAGTAGAAGGTCATTTCAATTAGATTACCCTAAGCATACACTGTCGTATTTGAAAATACAACTTCCTGGTTCAACACCACTAATTTCTTCTGTAAACAGTACAGAATGGTGCATTTCACTGAACAAACTAACAAGCACTCAATTGTACAGTGGAGCCTATTTTTGTCTTGTCATTAAATTTGTGGATTTGTTTCCTTATTTGCATACTCCCAAACATAAAATCAAAGGTGGTCACTTTAAATGAGAATGAAGCTGCACCAAAATAAAAGCACCATTGTCTGTTAAGACAAGGAATGGGGAGAGTTTTCAGCTTTGTTTTTAAGCTTGAAGTCAGGACACAGGCACTGACAACGGGTCAACTTCTAACTTCTACAAATAATTGGGCTGATACAGACTCTATGGCAGATACATATAGGCAAATGCAAAGTAAAAAATAAAGTAGAAATAGTTTGCAGAAATTTGTGCAGAAGCTTTTACTACCTGTGTCTGCTTTTACAACAATCCTAAACACTATGCTCAAGGTTAAGGCAAGGCACTTGAGAGTGAGAGGCCAAGTATCAGATATGTTCTACACATTTTTGAGAGTCTAGGCGTCCTATATAATTCACCATGTCAGACTTCAGCACATACAATACGTGCTCCTCTAAGAACTACATAATGAGCAATTCAGTAATCACTACAAGACAGACTAATTGATATCCTAACTTATTTAGCATACATGTGCCTTACTGATATTACAGCTGCTGGTTATGCCTAAAATGCATTCAAAGTTTGCACTTATTTGATTGAAAAATGTAAATCTAACAATGAAAGTAGAAACTATGTACTTTTCTATGAAATCTAACAAGATATATAGAACTATACCATGACTTAACAATAGGAAACATGAAATATTCTATTATGTTTCACAGTACACACAAAAGCTTCATACATTAGCATATTTAGAAAAAATATATAAATCTAAGAAACAAAAAACTACAAAGCAGCTTAAAGCTAATTTCTAAAATACCCTTTAACAAAATCCCAGGTCAACAAAGTGCTTTAACAAGAAATACATTTTCTTCACAAAGATGGTTGCAATAATGATGTTTGACTGATGTGTTCAGAGATGAACAGTCAAATCAGGGCAACTTAAACTATGGACATCCAAACAGATATAAGGGCAAAATGTGTTTTGAAACTGTGGTGATGACCATTACAATACAAAATAACATATGACATTTAAGTACTTAATTTATCAGTCAAACACCATTTATTAAGCTCTTAATAAAACTATTAATTCCATCACTATATGAAATACTGAAACACAAAATGCTATTTAGAAAATGTAAGCATAACATTTGTATTAGTAGTTCTTCAAAGGGCTAATTCCTTAAATAGTACCTTGAATAATTGTACATCACCACTTCAATATTTTTGTCTTACAGTAAGGACATTCTGTTTTACTAGGTGCACAATTCTCACAAAGTACATAATGTTGGCAAGGCTGCAGGACTATGCAACGATCATGCTTTTGGCAAACTATACATTTCTTTGACTGAAGCTGATATATTACCTGTGTTGGGAAAAGAAGAGTGAGTATCAGTTGCAAATCGTTAAAAAAAATCAAAGAAAATCAGTACATTGATTTCATGCCAGATCAATAGAAAATGCATGCTTAACTACATCATGTTGTGTAAATGACAGGCAGATTATCTGGTTTAGTGATACTGCAAATGAGAATTTGTATGGGATCTGGCTCTTCTTACCCCATCTATAAGGTCTAGGTCTGTGCGCAGCTGGCTTTGGATGGAGTGAAGCTTTGGCAGAGGGAGCTGGTCCAGCTCTCCATAGCTGCGCAGCAGGGGTGTTCCTGGGGAGCGACACAGCACGTCAAAGTCCCCCTGGAGCTCCTTCAGCTTGTGCTCTGTGTCCTCTCGCTTCTGCTCCGCCAGCTGCCGCTCTGCCTCAGCAGACTTTGCTTGTTCCTTTGCATCATGAGCGTCTTTCTGCCAGGCCTCACATGCCTAGATCAAGGAGACACACTATTAGTTTAACATCAGTCATGTTACATTACTTACAAACCACCCATGTATAGTTCATGTATGGCAGGGGCTGACCTGTTTGACCTGGTGCCAGGCATCCTCCCATTGCTTGATCTTCCTTTTGGCCTCATCCAGCTCCCTGAAGAGGCGGGCTAGGTCAGCATTGCTGGAGCTCACAGTGGTGGAGGTGAGGCTGCTGAACACTGGGGATGGGCTGGGGGATAAGTTGCCACTGACAAAGTCCCATATGCTGCTAGCTCCCCCATTCAAACCTACAGAGGGATAATGAAATTGCCTTCATTTAAGTACGTAGTAGAAAGGAAGGTAAAGGACTATTTTAACATTTTGAAATCTGACCAACTCCCTTAGTCTATCAGAGCTAAGTGCAAACTCACCCAGAGAATTCTGGGAGGAGGAAGTTGTTTGAAGCAGGGCCTGAGGCTGACTCTGCTGGGGTGCCATTCCTGACAGCAGGGACTGGGACAGGGACTGGGAGAGGGAGCTCAGGGGGGAGGCTGAGAGTGACGAAGAGGAATTAAATGATGAGGACCGTGCAAGTGAGCCAGGAATGTTGACCGGGGCAGACCCTCCAAAGAACCTTTGACCTAGAGGGGCACAAGAATACGTTTCTTCCAGAGCATTCACTGCAATATCAAGTAAGTCATATTCAAGGTAAGTAAAACACCAACATTTCTAAAGAACTTACTTGTTAAACCAAGACTGTTGTGTTCTTGTTCCTCAAACTCTTTATCAAGAGAGGCAACATTGATGTCACAAAAATTCAGGTCAAGAGCAGACCCTGAAAGAGAAGACGTGTTAAAATACTGGAAACATTTGTTATTTATTTACCCTCAGTTATAAGTCTAAATTAGTTACAAGAGAAAACTTACCTATAACTGACTCCACTGTATTACTCCCAGGATAGAAAGGGGTGGCTTTTGCATTCATTGTTGATAAGGTGGTGGGTGAGGAACTATCCGAGCCAATACTTGAGGCCAGGCTAGATGTTATACTGGAGGTTATGCTGGATGCCAAATGGTTTACCACAGAGAATACAGTATTGTGTGCCTAAAAAAAAGAAAATAGTAGGGAATCGTTCTTTTGTTGTAAATACTAGTGTCAATGCAGGCAAGCCTCAGATACCATTACTAGTCATATGCTTCAGACAAAGGCTCATGAATGAGCTTCTTTTAATAATCAAATCAGCTCAAATTACTAATATATAGCAGAACATCTAAGCACCTCAGCACAACTACCTTAAAATATCAAATGATCCACTACATGACCTGTAGGGTGAAGTGTAAATGTTTTACTTATTCACCTGTTTGTCTTGGTCCATCAACTTTTGATCGCTTTGTCCCTTATGGTTCTTTGTCTGAAAAAATACAGCACATTAAAGATAAACAAGTTGCACCAGCAATCCAATGGTGATGAGAGCCTTTCTTAAAAGAGAAAAAAGTGAAGTTAATCAGTAAAACATCTGCAGTCATATCCATTTCAAGCCTGCAAACTGTGACACTTTAAATGAATGTGCAATAACACTATGGGCCAGTTTCACAGACAAGGCTTAAGCCTAATCCTGGACTAAAAAGCATCTTCAATGGAGATTTTACATTGAAAGTGTGATTTAGTCCAGGACTAGGCTTAAGCCTTGTCTGTGAAACCGGACAACCCTAGTCGTCTTACCTGTACAGTATAGCATAGTGGATAGTGTACATAGCCTTTATCTATGTAAACCAGCTTCTTTCCCTTCCTGTTTTTTTTCAGTTTTTTTTTTTCTTTCCTAGCACTCGTTGTTTGGTACCTGTACTATAGCAATGACAATAAAGACCATTCATTCATTCATTCATTCATTCATTCAAGAGAGACAGGTTCTCCAGTTATGGCTAAAACAGACATTCTAAAAAATTAGCAGGCACTTGTTTTAAAATAATATCAAACAAAGTGCAGATCTATGCAAACATGGTAATCAGAATGAGATGTGTTGAGATGTTGAACAAACAATCTCAACACTGAATATGACTACAAATCTGTTGTAGAATCTCTGTATCTGCATTCACAATGAAAACATACAAGGTGTCACAAATTATAAAACGTTAAACAAGTATATTACACAAATATACAAACTATGAGTCAAATGAATCAAAACTATGACCAAAGTGTGTGAAGCAGTGTCAGGACCTACACTAATCTCGATGCAGGGTTTTCCCTGTATGGCGGGGGAAAGAGAGAGAGAGTGCAGTCTTATTGTACCTGATCCTCACGTTCAAAGCCCGGCGCTTTGGGATAGTTAGACGTCAAAGATGAAACACTGGACGTGGTGGACTCTGAACATAAGCTACCGTTAGTTAAGGATTTGGGCCTGCCGATGGGTCCAACTGGGGACAATGAACTGTTGCTTCCTGAGCTTGGCGTTAAAGTTGAACTGTTGCTTCCTGAGCTTGGAGTTACAGTTGGACTATTAGAACATGAAACCTGGAGGAGAGAAGCACACAAGGGCCTTAACACCATGGATGTTGAGCCAGCTACACAAGCCCATCTTCCTTCATGTGGTCAGAGAGCAGATGATTGCTGAAGATACTGAGATAAAATACCAATTTCAAGGAGTTGACCGTGTTAGAGTAGCCAAATATAATTTAAGTGGAAATAACACTAAAGGATCGCTTCCTTTCAGTTAGTTGTTTCATTTTAAACTCTAGATGTATTAGAATTGTCTGTGTGAGTCTGCACGTGTGTTGCCAGAGACTAAATGATGAGAGCAGTGAAATGCAAAGCAAGCAAATTAAAAGAGCAAAACAGAATATTACATGCAAAACAAAATTGATGTGGCAGATAAAATCTCCTATTTATTCTAGCTCTGTATCATACTAAATTAAATCATTATTTTTTTTAAAGACAGGAGAGACAGAGAAAGTAGTAGTTGGGAGACATACTTTCCCCACTTGGCAGTTGTTGCTGTTAATGGAGTTGGCACTGCTGGCCCACTCGCTGACTGGACACTCTGAATACTGCTGAGAGCCCAGCTTGGACTGGGAGCCTGACTGCATCGCTGTTAGCAATGAGTTCATGGTCTCTTCTGTGGAGGGAATTCCTGGAGGAACCCAGTCACAAACACATTTCTGATGTGAGCATACTATTGTCATTACCATTTCTGCACGCAGCATTTTTAGACGACATGGGTTAATTGTTTAAAGAGGTAGCCTATTTGGACCTCCATGAATGACAATGATAATACTTCCTAAATGTATTCATCTAATAGGGTTACAACAAATGGCAAGATTTGTTGGCAATTCACTTACTTTCTACATGTGCAAATGCACAGAACGGTCCCCTAGGACAGTAACCAGTTTGCCTCATGTCATTGCATTTAGTGGATTTGTAGATCTGGAAGAGAAAAAAATCTTACTTAAAAGCAAAAGACAGGTTTTTTCTGCACAACACAATGAGATATTATATATAAAATAATAGGCCTACAAACCACATTTTCCACTGTGTTAATACAACAACATTACAAACACGAAAGCCACAGTGTCAGTTTGCTATACGAGTGTAAGGTCCACTTACCTCTGGGTGGAACTGCTGTTCAGTGCGTGAGTGACAGTATTGGCAGCTGTCTCCACTGTCACACTTTGATGGCTCTCCCCACTCATCCCCATGCTTCACATTCGGGCATGGAGTTGACCTACCACATAATTCAAAGGGCTTTAGCTACTTGAAGTCATACAAATGCGCTCATCACACATTATTTATTTACTGTTTAGTGCCACCTCCTACCTGTATTTGAACTTGCGTGGATTTCTTCTTCTGTCTCTACTGTTGTGGTAGTGGGGGCAGGCATAGCCTTGTCTGCATAGTCTTGGAGGCTTGGTACACTGCTCTGTTTTATAGTTTGCCAATACAAAATTGGTGTCTGCAAGAAAGATTTAATTATTATTAACAATTTAATTCTTTACTTCACCAAACTATTCAAGAAAATCAAATGAAATCAAATGGAAGGGTTTTAGGCACTACTAAGTGAGGTCATCTGGATCAATGTGCCAGTCACTCACCCTGCCACCGGGGGTCCTCAGTAAGAGTCTTCTCGATCATGGCTTGGCTGGCCAGTACACCAGGCTGCAGGTCAGGGATGCCCTCTCCGGATCCCAACTGTCCATTCTGAAGGGCCTCTTGCGCCTGAATCTCTCTATGCACATTAATCAGAGAATTACTTCAGACTGAAAAAAACCTTTAAAAAATACGGAAAGGCAGATGTAATATCAAGGCATGCCTTGGTCTAACAATGCTCCTTTGCTCAACCAGTTGCTAGGCAACTATTGAGTGAGCCTCTTTTACCATTGCATTTTACATTGCAAGCTCCTATTATGTTAGAAAGATTGGTATTCGTGTGACTGACATTGATTATTGCACCAATCACGTTTCACAGTGAACGAGGGCCATCCAATAACTGTTACAAATTATTTTCCTAAGCAAGTGGCTTCAACAACATTCACACACCAGTTAGCTGAAGGTAAGATGATCTGAGAGAGTGGATACTGACAGTATGGTAGATCACCTGATATCATAGACAGGGGGTCTGAGATCATGTGGCCCATGAGCAAAGGCACAGTGCAGGCCATTTTTTACGCAGTGCCCGCGAGCATCTGTTTCATGGATACAGGTGCCAGTCTTGTAGTAGCGAAGATGGTACTTGCGCTCTGTGTCACCAGTGGTCCGGTGTAAATAAGGACAGCTAGACAGATACAAGAGACAATGTTTAATTAGTCATTCACTTTCTAATTCAAATGATCAAACACAATCTACATAAAAGCTCTTCCACAGTATGGTATGTTAAATCCACAGATGTATAGTAAAAGGAAATGTAGAAGTTACAGAAAAGAGTTAGGGCTATAGAACACAATGTGAGAGTCTTCCTGTACTAGTGGCAAATGTTCTGGTGCCTAATATGCAAGTCAGACAATAGAAAACACAAAAAATGCAACCAATGCCCAGTGGGAGTGAGAGGAATGCAACAAATTGTCTTTTATGGATGGATGATTCTGACAGGCATTGATGTATGGCAGGGAATTTAACATAAATAATACCAATGTTAATGTGCTGAACTTCACATTGAAAACACTAGATAACCAATAATCTTCTCAAATATAGCAAAAACTCCTTACACTGATAGCAACAGTAACTATGGCAACTGATAGAATCAGCCACTGGTAGAATGAGAGGAGCACAAGAGCTTACTCTCAGAGGAGTGACAAGCAGAATGTATAGGCTACTGACCACTGATTCCAAATACATTAATATAGGGAACTGAAACTATCGCTAATTAGTCTCTACTTGTGGACATGTGTCTCACTAAACATCTACTAAAAGCACTTTCACCAGACCTGTTGCCTTGGTCCTTGAGTGTCTGTGAGGCATGTCAAGTCACTCAGATTCATTAATGGTGCTTTGACATTCAAGAACAAAATGTTAAGAGGGGAAGTAAATGTTGTTCTCATGTTGCATTTGACATTAGAGTGGCTTCAATATCATGTTTCAGTTGTTCTCATTCTTGGCCCTATTCCTCAAGATAAGATATGCTATAAGTCAAGTCTAAGTCTTTTTACATTGCTTGCTTTGTTTGAATAACAAACACTGCATTCTGCTCATTTGACATTCTTCAAGTCAACAACCTACTGAACAGTTAAGGGAAATTAATACAATTATACATACTTACATTTTCATTCATGGGTATTCCACAATTGCACTCAAATAAACTGCCTGTTTTTGCACATCATTTATACCATATCAGTAGCACAGTGACCTTAATACACTATGAAACGGAAGAGTAGATTTTATCTCACGTAGATACAGATGCACTGCTAATATATGCATGCATACTCATCCTTTGATGTCTACTCACTACCCCAAAAGCAATTGCATAGGCCCATCTAATCCCTGTGATGAAATATGCAGCTTTAAAGTTGGCCAGCTATAGTTTGTAGGTCTCCCAAGACCATTTGTGCAATGTTTGACTCTTAGAAGTCAAACATTGCCCAAGAGTCAAAGGCCAATTCTCATTTCTTTCTTGAGTCATTTCCAAGGAAGTGGTAATAAAATAATGTGTGTGATGGAACTACTGAGGCGCTGAAGTGACATAAATCCCCAAGGAGATATATATATAGCTTATATATTATGAACAGACAATTGATAGGACAAACATGGAGATATATCAGGAGATTGTTTGCTCGAATAAGGTCTATATTGTACTTGCATTGAAGCATGCAGAAAAAGGTAAAGCCTGCTTTACTTTGTGTATAATTGTAAACAATAAGAAAGGACACATACTAAGCAGGGGGGGTATTTCAACAACGTCGCTACGTCGGAAAAACTGACTTATATTGATAAATCTCGCAAGACATATACAAATAAAGCTGGATTTAAAAAAAAAAAAATTGTCATTTAGCGACATTGATGGAATACCAAGAACTCATTCAACGCGTTATTATATCAACCGAATCAATCAGTAGGTGCGCACGGTGATAAACATTGCTTCCTTGACCAATGAGAGAAGGCTACGTACAAAGGCGGTTCAATCACGAGCAAGTAAACAGGGGGTGTGTGCTCCGTTTGCACGAGGAAGAAACTACTTAGGCAACTCGACTGTTCAAAACAAGAGCTAGAGATCAAAGTTATACGTTTTTATATCACAGTCTGGGGATACTAACGTAAAGCATGTATGACCAAACGTATCAATAACGTTTGCTACAATGGAGAATGGTTAGCGAACGACTGGAGGGAAACGCTAGTCCAGGACCCCTTGGTATTTTTGAAGCATTCTACTTTGATAGTGAAGAAAACATACATACATTTACAATGTAAGGAGCTATAAGACGATGTGCACACATTGAGTTGGCTTAACGAGTACAATGTGGGGTTGAGCTACCGAATCAGTCAATACAGTGAAACCAGACTAATATTCACCGAGGAAACTTCACACTTACTCATCTCCGTCGGGGCAAATTCCCGTAGTCTCGTCATACTTTGTGCAATAAACATCAGGGCTGTAGTTAAATGTCCCGTCTCTTCTTCTTATCGGTCGTCTTCGCCGCTGATTGAGGAAATGCCAATGGAAACATGTAAAGGGTCTATGTTGTGTGCACTTGTGCTGCAAGAATAGCGGGCACTGTTCGGTCCTGAACTCCTTTAAATAGCTGCAAAGCGGAGAACAGGGGGTATATTAGTCACCAAATCACATTATCTATGCAAACCAAATACACATTGTATAATGACAGGCCTATATGATCATAACTGACTGTGAAAATAATACGATACTTCTTTTTAAATGTTAGGAACAACATAGCATAATAATGCTATCTAGGCCTTATAATACAGTAACTTCACGCATTGAAAACATCTTGGCGATTATCGCTACCAAATGATTGAAATGGATTGACTGGCAACGTTTCTATTTGACAACCAGCCCAAGGATGTCTAACTCCTAACCAACAGAAACTTGGTTGCGATAGTTTGGATGTTGACATAAAGAGTACGCATGATTTCTAACGTTAGGCTACTCTCATTCCAATAACGACCCAGCGTACGTCAAGTACGTAAGAGACTTGCGTAGAGACAGGCCGAGGACGGTGGAAGAAGGAAAGCAAAGCTATGTGTATGTTTACTTGCTGGATTGGCATTAAACGACCATTATCCCTTGCATGTTGTTAAACAAATGCTACGGAAGTGTTTGGCGTTTGCAATCTCATCGTTTCCCCCTGTGAGTCTTTTGATCATTCGAGCATATGAAATATCCATCAACACACTTTATTCTACATTATATTTCCATCACGAAGCATTCCATGGAAGGTTTTCGTGGCAGAGTTTAGTCAGGCCCCCCCCATCATAGCGCACCAATCCTGGTTAGTACTAGCTGTTTACTAACAAGCGGGACTATGTCCACGACTCCTTAACGGGGGCGGGAACAACTCTACAGTTGTTGTATACGATCGTACATCCATTCCTATATCGTATTTATTTCAGGGGAACATTAGCCCATATGGCTAGCTATCAATTTAGCGAACTTCCTCGATAAAGCTGTCTTGAAAACTAGCTAACTGTAGCTTAGCTCAACAGCTAGCCAGCTACGTGCATTCGGAAGAATTTACAAAAAGAAAAGCACCATGTTTTAACGCACTACGGATGACGAAAACCAAGTGCTCCAGTTGTAAAACAATAACAAAAACATCAACAAAAAATATGATCTTGTCCAAGACATGATTTCTTCCGTTTCACGTTGGCTTTACTTACGTATAGTGGGTTGGCTTCTCGGTTTGAGGAGAAGCGTTCGCCGCCGTTTTCGAAACCGACGGCATTTTCAGTCAAAACAATGAAACGCGCATGCGCGACTGTCTGTTTCAGGCCCGGTACCCTCTCACGCCACTGTTAGGCCAATCAGAGTAGCGACACAGGCGGGGGAAATAGAACACTGACATTAATCTTGAATTTATTTGTGCAAATCGGCACACAAACTAAATATGGATCCGATCTAAAAGTCTGGCTAAATGTCAGCCTCTCGACAATTCTTTGCTCTACCAGTCAGAGTCATATGCAAAACTATCAACAGCTTAGTGCAAGCCAGCTCCTGACCTGTCGCTGTCTTTTGGCTAATGGTGCTGAACTCTGGGCTAGTCAGACCACATGTTGCATACGATGGTTTTGCCATCCTTTGTGCTTAGTTCAATGCTATTGGCCAGATTTATACTTTTAAATGGTAGGCCTAATTTTGACGTGACAGTCTAGTAGTAGGCTAAATAATTTAGTCTTTACATTTTAACTGGGAAAACAGGTGCAAACTTTATGCCAGTGTGCATCGCCTAATTAGGCTATGGGCCTATACAATAACAGGTGCAAAATCTGCATTATACATTTCACAGCCTGATTGGCAATGCCATGCAAATAGTTGATGAAATCACACAGACTGAAACGTTATGGTTTTCAGTGTTTCCCCTAGGTTTGCTGCCTTGGGAGGGTGGCATGGATCCTCCACCCCCCCCCCCCCCCCCCCCGTTGTGAAATGTTAATTTCTCCCCCTCCCCCCCCCCCCCCCACAATTAGTGTAACAGATTAGTAACAGAACAAGTTATCTCTGCTGATTGAAACAAACTGTTACAGGACTCAATTTATTTTTTTACTGTTTTGACACTATAACAATCTTGACTTCACTATCTGTCCATTTTCTCACCTCTCTCTCTCTCTCTCTGTGTCATCTCCATCCTCCTCTCTCCCTCTTTGCACTGACAATCACACACAAACATATATGACAGGGTCTGGTTAAAAAGTCTGCAAGTCTGGCAACATCATTTTTCTGTTTTTTCACTACCTTTCATTATCTACCTGTCATCTGTCAGTGATGACATGCTGACATGTTTAAATAGCAAAAATGTTTTGCTAATTCAAGATTCATGTTTTTTTATTGCCATGTGTGTCAAACGTTTATTACATCATATTACAAGTAATGAAGGGGGGTGCTGAGGGTGCTGCACCAGAACCATAGGTTCTCAAGGCTACTTGTGGTCTTGACTACATGTCCACTTTCTCACCTGGTTCTTGCTGTCTCTCTGGTGTGCCGACTCCATCCTGCTCTCTCTCCTCCTCCTCTCCCTCTCTCTCCTCCTCTCTCCCTCTTTTGCTGTCCACCGAAAGGCAAACATAACAACCAGAATATGTATAATCTAATAAGAGGTATACATTGATCCATATGAATTTATAACATCATTCTAATTGTATATTGGGTTGCTGAGGGCAATGCAGTCAGATAATGTCATTTTGACTTGACTCTCTCACCTGAAAAACAATCTTATGTCCATCTATGGAAAAACAGACATTTCCAATGAGTGAGGGTTTGTTCCAATGCTTCAATCCACTTGTTTATTGTATTTTATTACCATAAAGCCCAATTCTAGCAGAATAAGACATATTGTATTATTACTACTACTATCTATTATTACTAATCACCTCTGAGCTAGCTAGCTAGCTTGCTAGTTCGTTAACACTATTCACACAATGGAACTATAGCCACTTTCTAGTCACCATGGAACTACAATCAGACACTTTCTAGTTAAGTCACAATAATAATGAACAATTTGAACCAATGTTTTCTGTCAGAAATACAGAAATTATATTTGCTACGGTTACTTACTTTCATCTGCTGACTTCCTTCATCTGTCTCTCTCTCACACACACACTCCCGCGCTAAACAATTATTCTCCGGGCGAAGCACGAGACTACTTGCGAACCAATGAGGTGCGTGTATGTAGGCTACTGGACCGGAGTGTGTAACATCATCTGTGATTGGGCTAGAATTATTTCAGAAAATAATAATAATAATAACAATAATAATGATAATAATAATAATGATTATTCTCTTTTAGGTCGTGCTGAGATGAAATTTAGGGATACTCAAGCACCCCTAAAAAGCGTCTAAAATCGTCCATATCGCCAGATTCGGGTTGGGTGCGTTTAATAAACACGGGAAGTTAGCCTGCTTGTCAGAGGTTTGGGGTCTACGTCCGTCCATTACTAAAACTATGATTGTTGGCCTTTATTTGCACTTCCGGCAGAGACGAATGGTTTGTTTGAGATTAGCACGTCAGAGCGTGTGTGTGGAGGGAGCTGAGCCCCGCCCTTCGTGAAACGAGGAGACAAGCGGACAAGCGTGGCAGCAAAACGCACAGAGGAGAAACATATTAAATGAGGGTGCACATAAATTAGGCAAATGACACAGAATAAACATATTTCGACCACATAAGAAACATATTTCGACCACATAAGAAACATATTTCGGCCATATACAACTGGGAGAAAAATATAATTATTAAAAAAAAAAAAAAAATGAACCAAATTGACATTGAACATTTTTCTTGGGGGGGCGGGAGGTCCCGTTGGGGGGGCGGCCCGCCCTCCCAAGGCAATGGTAGGGGAAACACTGGTTTTAATAGCTGATGGAAGCTATCAACACAGTGATGTTTGCTTAGCTGTCATATGTTGCAGTCACTGTTGATGGAAATCAACATTCATGTCAATAATTTACTCTCGGAACAGTCAGGCAGGCCTATCAGTTATTTACACCATGATACAATTTACTTGACAATATTGAGCAGTGCTACAAGTAAAATTACTATAGTTAATGATCGAGGATGAGTCTCTTAGCGCTCATGGTCACAGGAGGCAGGTCGACACTTGATATATGACAATGTTCATTCAGAATTCAAGTGAATGGTGTGCACCTGATGGGTTTTTTAGGAAACCTTTTGGACTCATTTAGGTCGTTAGGTTGTTTTTTTTTCAGCTGAGCATACCACACATTAGCATAAGCAACCTTTTGCTAATTGGAAGGACTTTCCACCATGGTCGTTGGTAACTGCTTCCAAACAAGTGGTTAGCAGTCCAGGCATGGTGGCTGCCTTTGCTTGGGGTGAATTTGATGGGCTGTCCCATCACCCTGCCATTCTTGGGTTAAGGCTCTGATATCTGGAAACCTCTTGACGTCAGGCATAAGTGTCTCAGTGCGAGAAGGCACCTATAATAAACCACATGGTAAATAATAATATTCAGCAAAGTAGGCATATGAGAGAGAGAGTCAGAGAGAGAGAGTATAATTTTACTTAGGGTTATTATTATATCTGATTACAAGCTCCTAGCTAGTTAAGATTTATTTGGCAAGAAATTTGATTTAGGCCTATAGTTCAGTTTTTTTCAGCAGTAGGCCTATTTATAAGTAAATACCCCATCAGTAAATTATTATTTTTAAAAAATTCAATGCAGGCCTACTTACCTTGAGTCAAAATGCTGTCTATCACTCAACAATTTCTTATTAAATAAAGAGTTACATAGATGATAGGCTGCCCTACAGTAGACTCCATATCCTGACGTCGTACAAGTGGGCATGCAAGCCGTATGAAGTGACATTTACAGACATAAATTCTTACACAACGCTTCGTAAATGCCACTCAATGAGTTGTCCATTCATTATAGATAAAACATGAATGTTATTTTGTCTATACCATGTGTATGAGAGAGATAGGTTGGGGGGGGGGGGGGAGTGGAGGGGATGAAAATGATCTGAGTGTAATTCTGTTAGATTTCCACTAGAGGACAGAGTAGGCTTCATAATTCAGGAAAGGCCAACATCTCAATTGGTTGACAAAGTTATGTCTGTGTGTGTGTGTGTGTGTGTGTGTGTGTGTGTGTGTGTGTGTGAGAGTGTGTGTGAGAGTGTGTGTGTACGTGCGTGTGTGTGTGTGTGTGTGTATGTGTTTGTGTGTGAATCAACTTTCTCATGAATTTGCTTGTTGCAGGCTTGTCAAGCACATGCATGCCATCTAAACGGCACTGATCTTGAAATAAGACCATTAGATTGAATGCATACACACTCTCCATCTCAGCACATGTGCAATGTTAATCCTTCGCCTTTTTGATTACCAGGAAGGCAATCTATTTTCTTCACTTCCCTGTTTTCCGCACAGCATTTTAATTTACAAATGCAATCATGAGTCAGTTCCATTATTCAGTCTCCTAGCTCCCTAGCGAGCACTGCCATGCAATTATGCATGAGCTTTATCCAGTCTTAATTACTTTGACATGGTAGCAGCCTTACAGTCTTTGGTGCTGCTCCCATGCTTTATCATCTTTCAATTTGAGGCAGAATGGCAGGTTAAATAACTCATTTTCAAAAGTCAAGTTGTGCTACTCAAACATGTAAAGTATCAATGTGATAATTTGAAAATGAAGCCAAAAGCCCTATGAATTGGTCAGTGTGTATGAATATTTATGAATGTTAAACTATTGTTATTAATAATGATAAATGATAATGGCCCAATACAAGTCACATTTTGGTTCAACTTGGATTACCTGAAACAAACAACTCTGCTCTAGATTGTCCTACTACAGACACGAGAGTAATATCTGTGTAGACACGATGTGGATAGGAGCTTGTTTCAATGAACCCTTATGAAACCAAACATATATTTATAATGGTATACACTAGGTATCATATATCAAATATAAATTAATACATCAAAATATGTAGGCCTACTGTATATACCAATTTGAATAGGAATGAAATAATTGATAGGTGATCAATCAGGGATGGGCATTACCTTGATGAGATTTTGCCTTACTTTTCAATAAAGTTCTGACCTCTGGCTTAGTTTAACAGATTGCCTGACTGTTTTGAATTCTTATCGATATGCAGTACATTGAAATCTAACCTCACCGAGGACATGTTCTGTAGATAAAAGCAAGGAAAAAGTCACACCATTTATATCTTCTATGACGTCAGACACATCAAACCCTGAACCCATACTCAACAGACCCAGCTGCACACACAGTCCCCTGTCAACCTCTTCTCACAGTCTCTTTCTCTCCTTAACTGTGTGTGTGTGTGTGTGTGTGTGTGTGTGTGTGTGTGTGTGTTTACACGTGTGGTGGGTGGATCTGCCTCTCCCCAGGGTTGAACTAGGGGGCTCTTGTTTCTGTCCGTCGGCGCTGCTTCTGTATGTTAATGAAGTTGTCGGTCTTCATTTCATTATCACTTGCCCATCTTCCTGTCTTGGTCCCCTCTGTTGCTTTCCCCTCTGTGGCTTTTCATATCCTGGTCTCACAAGGCTCTTTAATTTATTTTCAATATTATCCAGACATGCAGGCTGATATACCCTGAAGCTATACTCAAGCCATCTCTGGAGTCAGCTTGGTTGTATGTGAAACTTGTTTAAAAAGGAGAGCTTTTTGTATAATGCACCACAACAAGTTTGACATTTTCGCAGACCTCCTCCAAACAATTATTCAAACAATGCTCTGAGCTTATTTCCCAGGCTGCCAGGATTGTCACAGCTGGAAAAACAGTTTGTGGTTTGAGCTCATGCGTTTCCCAGACTGTGCCTAGTATCTTGTGCTACTGCATCTACAAACACAGCACAGTCCTACCACACACTGTCCATAGAGACCTCATAACAATGCCGCACACTTCCAAATGCATACATACTATCATTAATGATCAACTGCTGGCATAACCGGACCCACAGGGAAGTTGCCTCAGCAATATACACAGCCACAATTCTTTCTAGTTTAGGGTCAACCACAAGACACTACATGCCTTTTTGTAGGTGACAATTGTAGGAGACACTTTCCATTAAGGCCACATTTGTAAATGGTTTATAACTGTTTTATAATTAGTTAATACATCACATATTCAATAATAAATGTACAAACAATTATAAGTCATTCATTTAGACATATCGATATTCACTTGGTGCTTGCCAAAAAAAGGGATCTTGCGATCAGTAAAAAGCTATTAATGCTTTATAAATGCACTTAGTGTAAGTAAGTAAGTAAGCATTAATGGCCCTTAGGCCATTATCTCCTGATTCCGTAGCGTGAGGCGGCTTGATGTACAAGTACAACCCCTGGACATGACGCTGGTATGTCGCAGGGTTTTACCCCCAATCCAACCCTTAATGCTGAGTGCCAATTTTTTATAGTCTTTTGTATGACTTGGCCGGGGATCGAACTCACGACCTCCCAATCTCAGGGGGCGGACACTCTAACCGCAAGGCCACTGAGCTGGTAAATTGTGAGTTTAATTACTTTTTATTAATAGTATAGCAGGAATAAACAATGAATGTGAATTACTGATTACTTATGATAAATCATGCAATGCTGGATCACTTGTCCCCTTTAAACATGCATTACTGTTTATAATTGCTTAAGAAAAGTAAGGTTACAGTACTTCACTTAGAGTACCTTATTGTAAATGTTATCCTGTAGGCACACATTAATTATGCTTAGTTACAAATGTTTGTAACTCAATAAGTAATGTTAGTACCTCATTCATAAATGGTAAATGGTGTTACACTTTACATTACATTAAGGTCACATTTCATCAGTTAGAAATATCGATAACTCATTAATTAATGTTGGTAACTCATTATGATCAACGGTGTTACACTTTACCTTAAGGTCCCATTTGATCAGTTACAAATGTTGATAAGTCATTAATAAATGGTAACATTTCAACAGTTATATAGTTATGTTTGTTGGTACCTCTTATGTGGTCAGAGCTTTTCTCCATAAGTACACAGGATAGAAGAGTACTCATGTGACTTA
Source organism: Nansenia antarctica (assembly GCF_963989245.1). NCBI lineage: Eukaryota > Metazoa > Chordata > Actinopteri > Argentiniformes > Microstomatidae > Nansenia > Nansenia antarctica. The sequence continues at coordinate 68,007,881 of NC_137675.1, forward strand.
ATTATCAATGTTGTCTACTGATATACCAAAACCAGCTCAGAGCACTAACCACACATCAGTAAACACAGAGAAGGAAGTGGAGTGGATATATCAATAAATAAAATATGTAAACCTGCACGGTGGACATGTTTAAATGTGGAATGTGTCGACATGGACATCAGGATTTCAAGGGCCATGGTTAAAAAAAACATGGTGACAGTTGTACTGTACTTTGGGAGATCTTCACATTGTACTGTATGTAAAGATGTGTTGAATCTGTTTGGTATCAGCAGAATCATCCCCACAATTCAGGTAATAACTTTACCAACTGTGCAACCACTGTGCAACCATTAATGACTGGCTCCTGATTTCAAGCTCCCTATTTGGCAAGCACCAAGCGAATGTTGAACATCTAATGAGTTATAACTGTTTGTAGATGGGTTATAATTGAATAATTAACTGGTTATAAGTGATGTATTAACTAATTATAAATCATTTATAAACCCTCTACAAATGTGACCTTAATGTAAAGTGTTACCCAATTGTATCCTTGCTATATCCATTAATCTTCTACAAAATTATATATTTTTCCAATTGGATGCATATTAAGATGATAAATATTAAGCATTTTGATTCATGTTTGTTTTGGGAGAAGAGGATGCAATTCATATCGAGCAAGATATCGGATAATAGAATTAGATAAATATGTTTTAGCCATGTTAGATTCAACCAAACATTTAGGGTAGAATTGCATTAAACATTTATTATATTTGCTCTGGATGACAAAACCACACGAAGAGGCTATAAACTGGATTTATGACAGGTGGTTTTGAACTTCAAAGGCCTGTAGCACTATTACAATCCTTAGAGATTGTTGGACTAGTTGTGTTGCTTAGTATCAGTATTAAATTGCCTTGCAATATAAAATGACTTGTTATTGCCACATTTTACTCTTTGGAGAGCATGCATTGATATTGTCTAACACAAGGAGTCTAGAGCCAATGTAATATAATGTGTCATTAGTATCCAGAGTTAGATAAATTGGCAGCAATGTCATACTGCACTATGTTTGAGAGGCTTATTGCGTAATACAGGAGCACACCTCTCACAGTGTGAGTCTCACACTTTCAACAAAATTGGCCAGGCTTGTAGTAGCATCACAGATGCTCTGGTGTACTGACTCAGAGTGTTGTTTTTGTTGAGCTACCAATAAAAGCTATTTCTTTACTGACCCTTACGCTGCTCTCCTACTGAACACATTACAGTAGGTAATAGACATAAAGCAATACACTGAACCATTTGCAGTTTTTCTTTTCCTTAATCTGTCTGGCCCCAAACCCATAAATTACAGATGAACAGGCAAAAGTTAGCACCCATACACAGAGGTATTTAGCAAAGTCACATAATGTGTACTTTAGGTGGTCTCAACATACTAACTATACTGTTATTGGTCATAACTTGAGTGACAATTTTTTAATTTAGATTGTTTAGCCTGTGGCAATTCAGCTGCACACAAAAAGGCTTGATGGGAGCATGTTGGCTGTGATATTTTAAGATCTGTATTGGTGCTCTGGCTTTTGTGTTGCGCTTCAATCAAATTATGTCTGACAACACTAGCCCTATGTTTTATAATATTCATAGATTTCAGTTAGAGATAGATGAGTTGTTTGAGTTTTATTGAATCCTTAAAGGTATTGGATTTGTTTGTTTTCCTCCCATTGGTCCCTTTTACATGCATAGAAAAGAGATACTTCTCTATGTATACAGTAATGCTGATCAATGTACTATAGAGAGTGTTAAGCACAAATTACTGTATCAAATATCTTAGTGTCTTAGAGTTCAAACCAAGGGTGTCCTACACACTGATTTACCTACCAACATACATTTGTCTGTATTTCAGTTGAATTCCTGCATTTATAATGAATGAAATGTGTATGATAAAGCTGAAAGGGAGTTATCCAAACAAAACAGGAGACTAATACCCCGAAAGTACATACAGCATTGAGCAGTAATATCAACTGTTGCAACTATAAGACAACTTCCCTTTATCACACTCTATGTCACTGGAAGGTTAGAAAGATATGGTTGTATACTCATCCTTTACCCCCAAATTTATGTTTGGTAGACATATTTCCTACTAAGGCCTTGAACCGTTCAAAATGTGTAAACATAAGAGATGAACGCAGCTCCTCCATGGTCTTCATTTAGTAATGTGTTTACATAGTCTCATCTCTTCCGAGCAACACCTGCCTCTTTCCTCCAGCCTCAGCCAAATAGGAGCTGACAACTAGGGCAATAATGGTGTGGATAACATCCATCTTTAGAATGAGCACTGATCTGCTCTCACATGCTATTGACAATTCACCAAATCCAACAAAGCATTGAGGAGGCCACAAATAGCATGTTTGCATGTTTGCATGTTACTTTTGTTACATGTTTGGAATACATGTTAATCCAAAACATTTAGCTAATCTATATAACCATATTCTTGGATCATATTGACTGTTTGACATGAACATGAGCATGAATGGTCCCTTTGCTTTCAACCTTGATTGGTTTTGATCATTTTATTCATTTATTTTTAATTTATGGGAGCCATAGAATATCAGTTCTACTTCTACTTGCTTAAAACACCTAAGGTTGTCAGCACTCAGCAAGAAACCTCTCAACATATTCCTGAAATAGAAAATGTATTGTACTTTATTTCCTTAAATAAAAGTGGTGTTAGTGGACATTTGTTTGTATGGACAAACAAAACAAAATCTGAAATGTATATCTACTAAAATACAGTGCCATTGTCAGTACATAAAAAGAAGTCAATGCACAGGTTTGTTTAGCAGTCACCTACTGTATCTACTGTACCTGGACAGTACAGAGCAGAGGAGAAGCAAGCCACTGGTCCCTTTGATAGGACTTTTTTACTTTGTTCCCTCACAACTGTTCCTCCGAGCATATAGCCCTGTACGCTTATGACACGTGATGCTTTGATGAATTAGAATTGAATTAGAGTTTGTTTTTGAGAAGTGAAGGTAGTACAAATTGTAAAGATCATTTTCTGAAATGTTTTGCCTTGTCCATTTTCCAAGCCACTTCTGTGTTACCCTGAATACCCCTCATGGAGCTAAAAGGAATCTCTTGACGTTGAATGACAAGAAGTACCCAGTGTTTCCTCTACTCATGCTGACATGAGCTGAAATGAGCTGAAATGTTAAACCACCTCCACATAGGAGGAGCTAAATTCTGGAAGCCTTGGGAGATAAGACAAAACACAAATTCCCAGGATCCTGCTGGGTGGACAGAGCACATGAAACTGGATCCCTGGCTTCTGTGCATCCCAACCTTTTTAGAAACATGTAGCTGACAAGGCAGCATTCAGTATCACACCCCCGACACCTCGCTCTTGACAGGGATGTGTAAATCCAGGGTATGGTGGCAGAAGCGGTAGAGCACGGACCAGCTGGCCTTCTGCTTAATGAAGAGACGCAGCTTGTCTCTGAACGTCTCCCCTAGAAAGCTGTAGATGATAGGGTTAAGGCAGCTGTTAGAAAAGGCCGCCAGGTTGACAATGTGGCCGGTGAGCGGGTAGGCATGCCACAGGGTGGTGGCACTGCCCTGGGCGGGGTCCGTTGTCCCCTGGAGCAGCTGGATGCTAATGAAGACATTCTCAGGCAGCCAGCAGATGAAGAACACCAGTACCACCACCACGATCATCCGCAGAGCTTTCTGCCTCCGCGGCCACAAGCCCCGGTGCTTCTGGGCCCGCATGAGGATACGCACAATCAGGGAGTAGCACAGGCCGATAACGGAGAAAGGCACCAAGAAACCAATGGTCACCTCCAGCCATTGGATCTCATAGACGTTGGCGAAGCAAAAGTGCACCTCGCCCCTGTGCTGGGTCTGCACAATGGTGAAAGGGAGCAGGGTGGCCAGGATGGAGGCCATCCAGATGAGACCGCAGCTGAGCTTGGCGTGCTGCATTGTCCGCAGGGGGCTGCTGCTCATGGAGCTGGCCAGGGCCACGTAGCGGTCGAAGCTCATCCACGTCAGGAAGAAGATGCTGCTGTACATGTTGACCTGCAGAAACAGGGACATGAAGGTGCAGAGGACAGCATAGTCATAGTATTTCTCGTTCAGGTTGAAGACCTCGATGAGGGAATCAGCCACCAGGATTAGGTCAGCCAAAGCCAGGTTGACAAAGTAAAGGTCAGGGATGGTCATCTTTTCCCTGTGGTTGAAGTTGACTACCAGGATAAGAATATTCCCAATGAAGCCTATTGGGAAGAGGAGGATGGTGTACAGACAGGAGAGGAAGAGGCCGATCACATAGTATTGATAGGTGTCTGGGTTCTCAGTCACATCTGTTGTGTTGAAGTCATATGAAGTGTTCAGTTGCTCACTACCATTTACATAAATCTGAGCCAGAGATGTGGTCTGCACTTCCATACTGACTGTGTCTTTGTTTTGGATGTCCTGAATCATAGGTCACATATCCTATAACTACTACATACTTAAATCGTGCCAGTGCCCGATTCTCTGAATCGAAAACGTCTCTCATCTATGCTGTGTTTGTATGCTGACAGAAGTCAGTTATGTCTATAAACAGTTTAAGGGTTGTGTGACCCCATAATGATATCAAGGGTTGCCTACCAATAGATGACCGAGGATAAAGACAACACAGAGAAACACCTCCATGTTTTGATATACTATAGCTCTCTTATCTGCAGAGGTTGCCAAGGCTCACGTTATCCATATTGTCCAACCTAAGGGCCTGTGCTTGCTTAGGGGTGGTGCTTCTTTCTCTTTTTTTGAGTCGTTTGTTTTTCACATGTTTTGAGTCCAGTGCTGGCTTGTGTCCTCCAGTCCATGTGCATGTTTAAGTTGTTTGTTTTTCACACGTTTTGAGTCCAGTGCTGGCTTGTCTCGTCCAGTCCATGTGCATGTTTAATCACGAAACCTCAGCCTCTGACGCTATTGCTGTGACACCTGAGCTGTGGAGTGGAGAAAAGAAAAAAAGTCATTACATGAAAAAAGGATTAGGAGCACAGCCTTTAGTCAAAATTACCTTATTGTCAGTATAGTAATATGGACACTTGAGCACATGAGAGACATTTCACCATAAGTAACATTCCTCAAAATATCATCCGACTCATATTGTGGGTGAGTTCCACATAATTGTTCTACTCTATGTGAAATCTGAAGGTCAGTAGAGTTCGTTGGTTGCTACCAAGGATATTAAAATGCAAACTTCAGACTTAAACAGATGCATTGAAGGGCTGTTTTTAAATCCTCAGCCAATCCCAGCTCAGTCTAAGAGCCTTGTTCAGACTGAATTGTTATTAATTGGTGAGAGGATGGAAATAGAGATTCTGAACGAATCAATATTGAACAGTTCTAAATCTGTTATGCTGGCTTGAGCGGGGGCACATGGCTTTCGAGAAACATCAGATACAGCCCATGTTGTTAGAGAGCAAAAAGCATTCCTTCATAAGGTGAAGATTGTCCAACTAAGATTGTTTATGGTTATTGCTCTGTTATTCTTTTCTGTAATTTATTTTTGTTTCATGTTTTATTCATACAACAATATAATTTATTCATATTCACATATCAATCTAATTCCAGCTGTTTCACAGGTTTTTCTAATCACATTTTCTCCATGCTGGACTTGAATAATCATCCCAGATTCCCAGCCTGTTTTCCTTGATGATGAAGATGTTAATCAGGTTGAGCAGGAGTTTTGGCCTTCCCAGCCCCTCAGTCCTTTTACTTTCACAAGAGGAAACCTCTGCAATATTAATGCCTTCCCATGAGAATCAGCTTTTACAGCAATAACTCACCCATGCAGCATGTACAGTATGTGCAGGAAATCAAATGGGATAAATCGACATGTCGGACTAGGACAGGGAACAGCCATCTGAAACCTCCAGAGCCTTGCCTACCCAGTCACTTAGAGCCCCCTCCTTCGTTGGCAAACAAACAGCAACTGTCTGTTTTAATCAACTTCGCCAGACATGAGACCAGGGTATCTGAAGTTCAGATAAATAAATCATCAGTAACTTCACCATGCAGTCTCAGACTCATTTATCTAATTGTTTAGTAAGTAGTACAAAAGGTAATAAAGTAAAACTCTTACGGGGAATGATGTGAGGCCTTTGTATCCTTATCAGTTGCATTTGTCCAATACTTGATAAGCAAACCATGTCAATGAAATACCATCCACCTGACCCATTTTTCAAGCTTTAGTCATACAGCTTCGCTGACTATAAAAAGCCTGAACACAAGGCAACAGCTCCTACAATGGCATTCCAACATAAAGCTGGACTTCAACAAATAAGGAGTGCATGGTATTTTATTTTGGCATGTTGCTTGCTAACTCCAGTGACACATGAGGCAGAGATAGAAGTTCTCTCTGGGGAAATGGATGTCTATCCACCAGTCCTGACATGTAGTGGGGCAGACATGTAGTGGAGCAGATTAATAATTCATCACCCATTTATTTTTACTTAGAATGAAGCTAAAAAGCAATGGAAAGCTTTTCTACTGTAAACATGTTAATTTACTTTGTAAAATACACACCTGTTCCTGTTTATTATGTCAACAAAAACAACCTGTCTCTAAAAACAACAACTTTTAGTCTAATAGCACTTGTAAAGATACTTTCTTCATCTCAAGAAATTAAATGATACCTAATAATGAGCAGATGTAAAATCACAACGAGCTCTGGAGCTGATTTGAACATCCCATTCAATCCAGGTGTGCCCCTCTTTCCTCTAATATCTGCAGCCACACTTCTTTTCATACAGCATAAGTCATAATTATACAGTAAAACACCTCCAGTATAATGCATGAGACAGACAGAAGGGAAGAACACCTACTTTTCTGTTGAAGGCTCGTTGTCCATCCAGTGTGAAGCTCCAGTGCAGAAGTCAGTGAAGTGCCACAGATTTGTAATTCCATGTCCAGCTGAGGCTTTACTCCCTGCGCCACCTACTGTTCAGTCTAACCCAGAGAGGGAGAGAGGGAGAAGAGGGCGGCGACACAGTAGCCGATAACTATACCTCCTCCCTCATGAAACTGCTTGGTTTGTGACCATGCAGGCTGACTTGTTCATCCTGTCTTCACCACCTTCTCTTCCCTCCCTATTCAGTCCTTACACCTCTCCCTAGACCATCTCTGACTTGCTCTAATTCAGGCATGTTCCAGTGTTGGACCTGGTAAATTGACTCATTAACACCAATATATTTGTGTATAATTTGTGTATAATCTTGTGTATAATCTAAAACTTGGGCCTGGAGTTTGTCATGTGGTCAGTAATTCCTCCTAGCCCAAGTAATTCATGTACAACTTGGAGAGCCAGGGTCTCTTTGTGTGAACAGTATCATATGAGGCCTTATAGCCAGGGGAAACTCTCAGAGCTGTAGGGCACATATCTTGACAGAATGCTATGTATTTATACCTCATTCCTCAGTTGAGTCTCTCTCAGATTAGTTTGAATACAATAACATCCAATTGGGAGGGATCTGGCACAAGTGACATCAATGTGAAATTGCACCAAATACCACTGATTCCACGAGAGAGAGAAGGGAGCACAAGAGAAAGAGAGGAATGGACAACATACATTGAGCCTTAAACCACTCAAGAGTCCCAACCCCCCTGTGAGGTCGGTCCATTAAGCAGGAGAGTAAACAGGTGCTCTGCTCTAGGGCAAGTGGTTAGAAATAACATGAACATAATCTGAACCGAGCTATTCTTTTGTCCCCAAACTAAAATGTTATTACAGTAACTCTTTTATAACTGTGCTGCTATAACTGCTCTGTGCAGGATGTTGCATAGTGTAGTGTCCCTGTGACAGTGAGGATATCTGACAGTGTACAGACCTGCCTGTGTTTAGATATGGCCATTTGCTGGCTGGAGCTGCTCATAGAACTAGAACACTGCTCATACCTGCTTTACATCCCATTCATACAGTGTACCTGTCACAGACTCCAAGAGATGAATGGTGCTGTTCATTTTGATTTGATACACAAACAGGAAGCTCTTCTGCAAACAGGAAGCCAGAGCCCATGCGAGTAACATTTATACCCAGATCCCAAGACAAATACACAAAGAGTCACAAATATCCTGACCACAAAAACAAACATGAAACACTCATATCCTCTCAGACAGAGAATAAAATGTCCTATACGTCATGATGACATTTATCTGGTCTCTAAAATAGGTATAGAACATCTGATGCAGCAGCTCACTGATTCGGCTAGACAGCCCCTCTGTGCAATTGTGTTCGGTTGACTTGTTATATTCCCCTTATGGATTATTGTGAATTAATTCACATAATGAATATCACCATAGGAGCTCCCCAATTCAAGATACATTGTGTGGATGCAGGACAAATAAAGCAAGGTGTCAAATCAAATGATTTCAATGTGAATACTAGCCTGAGAGGAATTGCTCTTAAAAGGGATAATACAGAATAATGGAGACACACACATTATTGTACGTTTCAAATGTATGTTTGTGTTATGTGTACTGTACTATGCTGGACATGTGATAACTAAATACCTACTAGGATAGTTTACAATTACTATAAAAGCCTTTGAAAACCGTAAAGAGATGACATCCACAGACTGAGAACACTCATCCTAACCATCAGAAAATGTCTCAGTCGGTGAGAAAAACGTTCTCTGTGTACATGTGAAATTTTTCATTACAGTGGAACCACACTTGTGGGGACAGACTACAGCGTTGCATACTAGAGCCCAGCGGAGTGCAGGAACCAGAGGTGAAGATAACACACTGTAAAGGGCAGACTTCCTGAAAGCATGACTCTCCCAAGCACCATGGGGGCCCTGGTCAACATGTCCTCTCATAACCCTCTGGATGGTTGTACTACTAAAAGGCATTGTGGTGGGGTTCTGTGACATTGACTGATTCCAGATACAGAGCACTTAAAAGAGCCCCAGGAATTCCTTTCAATATCATGTTTAGCTGAATACTCAATTTGTCTGGATAATTGCACTGCATTAACACACACTACCCTCAAACAAAACCTGTCTGATAAGTTGCTATGGCTTCACAAAGAACAAGGCTGTCTGATGCTTCCAATGTCAGTCCTCTCATGTCCCACTAAATGACCTTTGCTAAAACATCCCAGTTGATGTATAGAAAATGCACCAGTGAAAGTAAAGTGATGTTATTTTCTCCTGAATTGAAATGAATAAGAAAAAAAACGCATCAAAGATTCAGAATACTTAGAATGTGGTTTGATTTAGCTATAATCTCAGTCCAAGTGACAGATTAGAACAGTTTTTCAAATATTATCCCTAGAAAAGGAAAATACAATGACTATGGGAAACTCGAATATGATGCATCGGCATATAGACAAACAGTGATGCATTCCCAATGAATGACCACTGGGTGGCACACTAGTATTAATGATTGATGACTTTGGAATGAACAACAGTTTCACAAAAAATATTCATGTTCATGTTACACTGATTTATACTTCATTGACATACTGTCCCAAGAGTTTTGTGAGCTTGTAATTGAAAGTTGATCTCATGTGTCTGTATTGGCTAGAAATGATTTGTTTAGTTTGGTAATGAGCCGACTGGATTCACAGAGGCCGAGAAGTGATTATGGTGTGGTCTGAACTGCCCAGCTGGATGGTGTCAAAGGGCACTGAGCTGGGATCAGTCAACGAGGCTGTTGCAACAAGCATGCACACACATGCACATGCACCTGTCTGGAAAAAAAGAGGTCTGAAAAGCAGGTCCAGCTGTTTCTCTGACCAGTGCCCCAGGGCTTCCTGGCTCCCTACTGTTCTTCTCAGCTGCTGTCTAAGGTTGGTTGGAGAGAGGGGAGGACAGTGTCGGTCAACTTGACCTCTGTCTCTGCTTCTCCTCTGCTCTTTGCAACATCACACCTTTGTTGTTGGAAAAGGTCTTTGTGTTGATAGTTTTGAAAAGGTACACTGTCTGCCTGACATTATGTCGTGTGTGTGTGTGTGTGTGTGTGTGTGTGTGTGAGCAGCACATTGCCTGCTGGACACTGTGTGTGTGTGTGTGTGTGTGTGTGTGTGTGTGTGTGTGTGTGTGTGTGTGTGTGTGTGCATGTGTGTGTTTTGGTGTGTTTTGGTGTGTGTGTTAGAGGGTGTAGTTCACCAAAGCAAGAACATTGTACACCATTGATTAATTCCCATGTTCCTCTTCCTCTCACTACAAATGTGTTATTCTGAATGGATGTCTAGAAGGCTAATTAGAATGCTATCTTTGAACATGCTAACAGGCACGTCTGTTATTATCTCTGCAGGATTATGATAAAATGTTTGGATTTTCATTTAAGTGGATGTTTGATAATTAGATAAAGAGAAAGTGGGTGTGGTGGAGATCCACAGGACACGCATGTTTTGTTTTGATTATTGTGATGTCATGTTGTACTCCTAACTTACTGAGTGGTAAAAAAACTAAACCAAGGCTCACCATCAAGAAAGAACAACAACACATACCACAACATGTAATGAATGAGACAATGTTAACAGCCTCCACATGTTATTAGTGGAGAACTGTGAGAGATTTCTGTTTGTGGTTCTGGGGAGTGGAGGTGGGAGGTTTTAGGCTTCAGTCAAGGGTGTGAGGAGCACATTCATCTGCCTTCACTTACCAGCTCTGCCTGATGTGCTGCTGGCTCCCTAGAAAAACCTCCCAGACCCACAACCACAGACTCCAATGGGACATCCTACATGGACAGACTCTACTCTACTTCTAAGGGCCCTATTTAATATTTTGCTGACACCGGGTTTTCATTGTTATTGTATTTTTGATTCTCTGGGACCCTGTGAGAGGGGGGACAAAATACAGAACAAGGCTAGCAGGCAAGGAATGGAGGATTGTGTTTCACCATCTGCTCTGACCTGGTTGCCTTCCCAGAGCTGAGGGGATGGGGTTCCACAGGGGGGAGGCTTTCACACAGCATCAAAGAAAGCCCCCTTCCAAATCCCTGTTCTGTTCTGTTCTGTTCTGTGGGATCTATCATCAGCCTCCCAAGGACATAAAGGCCAGCAGTGTAGACTGAGTGTAACTACACTCATGTCGTCATTGCTCTCGCCCTCAATCTCACAAAGTTGTCATTGGAGAAGATAGTTTTCAGTTTGCAACAGGCAAGTCTGTTATTAGGTGATAACAAAGGTAGATAACATTATCTGTGTGTGTGTGTGTGTGTGTGTGTGTGTGTGTGTGTGTGTGTGTGTGTGTGTGTGTGTGTGACTGTGTTGGGGTGGGGGAGTGGGGCAACAACAACAATGTTTTATTGTTTCCAATATTGGAAATGTCCTTGGTACCTTGATATTGGTCCACAATTAAAGGAACCACACAAAGTGACAGCATTGCCTGGTTTGACCTGCATTTTTTCACAAAACTCTTTGCCCAGATTTTGTGAGGGATCTGGGTGACCGCCAATTGAAACAGCTAAAAGTTTAAGTGAAGGACCAAATGGCTTCATAGGTGGTCTGGTATGCTTTAGTGCTGTGTTTAAGATCCAGTTTAAGATACCATTTTCTTTACAGATTCACTAATAGAGCCCCAAGCAGAAATACTAGGTATATTTAGTGACTGAGCAAATACACCATGGAATACGAAGATGGGTCAGACAGGGTCAATGTTAACACAAAGCTGGCATCAACACAATGACCTATTTTAACACAGCATTTTCACTGAGAAGATTAGTCCATTTACAGCTCAGGCTGAGGTCAGATTGCTGTTTGCTGCCACACAGGTGTATATCTGACTGTAGCTTAGGGTGGACAATGAGTTTATTGTGTCCTGGCAGAGGGTCATGTAGTCCTGTCTGTCCTCAAGCTAGGTGGGTCCTCTAAAGTGAGGGATATGGTTCAATGCCCTTTACCTTTAGGACTCCCTGTGTTCCTGAAACATTCCCTCTCTTCCATATAGAATGTGTAACTGAAGTGTACTTAATCATACACATGGATATCAAACATACATTATATACATTATAATATTGTCTCTAGTCTCTAGTCTTTTTCTACAGCTGCTGTTATAAGGTAATGTCTGTTTCACTTCTGTAGACCAAGGTTCCTTCCCAAAAGCAGGAGGCTCTAATCAGTGGTCTTAGAGCCTGGAGAAAATCCTCCCCCTAAATGAATTGAACTCTGGCTCAACTCAAGTTATTTGGTTGGTTCTACAACCTGTCAGTAATTTAATTTGGAATTTCAATAGCCCACCCACATTTTGTTGCTTTATATATTTATTGCTTCATCCAACACATAAGTGAGAGCGTAATGGTAAATGGCAATATAGCCCTGAACTGTGGTACCTGTTTCCGTGACTGAAATGAGAAACATTCCATCACAAGGAGAAAGGAAACTGATACTAGATTTGTGTTTACAACAATGTTGTTTTTCTGAGCTAGTTTGGACTGACAGCCCCATGAAACTACAAGTCTCAGAAGGGAACTGCATCCATGGCAACCATTTTCAATTCACTTGATTATCATATCATTTCCAGATGTACAGTCAGTAGTTCTTTCAGCATTTCTTTTCAAACTGTTACAGCACAGTTCTGCAAGACATTTGGCTATGAGGACTTAAAGCACGTTGCTATTTCCAAACTGTAAATTGTACTCCAGTATATAACAGGACAGTTGCAGGAAAACCACATTTTGTAAGACCAAATGTACAAACAGTAGCAGTCGCAGCAGCATCAGCAGCTGATTATGAAGTTATTTTTTTCCTGCAGGGTCCCCTTTAAAGTAGATTAAAGGGCTGTCCTTTGCAATGGTGCTTCCGTTTGGTTAAGCTTAGATTTCATCCCCTCTTAAGTAATTACAAATGTGGACTGAAAACTGTTTTAGTGTCAGGGATCTGGTGAAAATAAACCCTAAAAAGCCAAAGCAAAAGTCTCTAGGGCTAGATCGTATGTCTATCACCTCCTCACCTCTTTGTTTTAGCTTATTTGATCAATGTTTGTACGCCTCTCTGTTGGACATTTCAGCAAAAGTATCCAAGTAAATATATACTATTTTAACCTTTATGTTTTTGCTGTACCAGACTCATTCAATCCTTATCTCACACACATGACTCACAAAAGCAACCCCTATACAGTCCTTGTTATCATATACATCAAGACAATATTGTTCTTTTTAAGAATGGAAACATAATTGGGTGGTATAGGGCCACGGAAGTCAAAACAATTCCCAGAATGACTGGAATGTTGCTGTTTTACCCAGCCTGAGTGGCATGGTTAAGGGACACACCGCAGGCGCTCTGTTGTTTACAGTGTGAAGAGGGCACAGCAGCATCCTTTTCCACTGTACTCACTTTCACTATAGGAAGGGGGTAACACTGAACGATGTTTCAGTTGAAAGTTTTGTACAAATTCATTTGTTAATCAATCTATGTTAATCTCATCGTAGCACAATAAGTAGGTCACTAGCTTTGACACGGTTACAGCGAGGTTGAGTACAATTCAATATAAGATATAGTAAGGTCTGTAAAAAACATCTCAGCGAAGTATAGTAGTCTGAACTGCAAATGCCCAATATAAACATTTGAAACATTTTGATTTGATAAACATTTGATTTGATTTGGAACACCATAGTCTCTTGTTCATTATGCAATACAGTGGTCTGCGTAAAGAATGGGACAGTGAAGCAATTACTCTTGAGGTTAAAATAGACATTATCATTTGATGCTATTTGTGTACATTCAGTACACTATTTTCGCCATTCAGAAATCACAACACTTTTCATGCATGGGACAATTGGCTTGATATCGAGCTCTCTGATTGGCCGTAAGATTGAGCCCTCTGAGTGGCTGTAATATCCAGCCTTCTGATTGGCTGCAATATACAGCCCTCTGATTGGCTGTAATATCCAGCCTTCGGATTGGCTGTAATATCCAGTCTTCAGGTTGGCTGTAGTAAGGTGCTGTTCTCCTGAGGCTGTAGAATGAGGGATGAAGGAAGCTCAGTTGGTTTGATGAGTGAGAGAGAAAGAGAGAGAGATAGGTAGAGACACTCTAACACACTCTCTCTCTACCCAGAGTCAAACATAAAGCTACCAGATAGCTACAGTGGGGTGCAAAAATGTGGGCACCCCTAGTCAAAATGCCTTTTACAATTAATATCTAAGTGAAAAGAAGCAAACCTAACCTTTAAATGGTACAAAGTAAAGTAAACATGACACATTTCATCACATTTTAAAGCAAGATTAAAATTGCCTGTGCCCCCAGCTGCTACACAACCCCAAAGCATAATGGATCTCTACAAATGCTTCACCCTTTTTTCTCCAAACATACCTTCTTTGGTTGTGGCCAAAAAAGTTACATTTTGGTTTCGTCAATCCAAATGTTTTCTTGTGCCGGTTTTCTTTTGTATACTTCAGATGCTTCATTTTGTGTTGGGGTCGTAGGAATGGCTTCTTTCTGACAACTCTGACATGTAGGTCTTTGTTGTTTAAGGTTTTGCAGCTCTTTTGTAGTGATGTGTGGGTTCTTCTCAGCATTTCTCACCAGATATCGGGCCATTCTATCTTCTATCAGATTTCCAGACCTGTTTCCAGATAAAACGTCACAGAAACACTGGTCATTCTTGAGCACATTTATGAAACTACTTGTGTTCACATGCAAGCTGTGCAAACCCAAAGTTCCAGTCAAGTGTACCTCGTTGTAAAGGTGACTAATCAGGCTTTCCAACGATATAAAATACAATACCAATTGGTATTATTAAAGGGGAGGAATAATCGACCGAAATAACGTTTCCGAAATTTTCTTGAGGAGTTTAGTTCAACCCTGGAATTACTGAATCACTGAGCCATTGAAGCCCTAATGAGTAAATCACCTTGGTCTGGGCCTTAGTAATCATCTTCTCAAAAGGTAACAAAGAATAATCCAAAAGGGTTCCCAAACTTTTGCACAGGGCCCTTTTTCTTTTTTATCATTTAAAAACTCTGAAAAATGAAAATGAAAATAAAAAGAAACCTCGCTTTAAAATTTGCAGAAAGGTGTCATGTTTAACTTTGTAGAATTTAGTGTTCAGGTTTGCTTTCAATCACTTGGAGATTAATTGTAACAGACATTTAAACCAGGGGTGCCCAAATGTTTTGCACCCCACTGTATGAGACTCTACTGTACTGGGCAGATAGCTAGCTAGCAAACAAACACACCATGATATGTTTGTTTTCAACATCTTTGCTGTGGAACTTTGGGTTTGCACAGCTTGCATGTGAACACAAGTAGTTTCATAAATGTGCTCAAGTATGACCAGTGTTTCTGTGACGTTTTATCTGGAAACAGGTCTGGAAATCTGCTCATAACTGAAATAAGTTAATTTACGGTCAACGGTTCATAACGGTCAGTTAAAAGTCTTCACAAACTAACTGTAAACATGGCGGACACCATGTTCCGACATTTTTAGTTTGGATTGTTCTGATGCTCTGACAAATCGTATTTTCAGTAAGAGCGCCCAGTGTGCCCTCTGAGTGCTCCCAGAGCACAGTGCTGAATTTTCAAACGGGAATGCTTTGCACGCTCTGAATGACCAGAGAGCACCACTACGAACGCACCCATCGTGTCTGCTCAAGTACAAGCAAATCCCTCCAAATTCATTGGATGGCGCATCATACAGTAAGACAATGACCCAAAACATACTGCCATAGCAAATAGGGATTTTTTTCAGGGCCAACAAGTGGAAAGGTCTTGACAATCTTCAGATTTAAATCCAATTGAACATGCATTTCATTTCCTAATGATAAGATTTTAGGCAAATAGGCCTAAAAAAACTATTGAAGATGGCTGCAGTACAAGCCTGGCAGAGCCAGAAAATATCCAGCATCTGGTGGGGTCAATGCGTAAGCTAACTTCCGGCAGTTATTGCACGCAAAGGATTGTCGACAAAATACTAAACATGAGTGCTTCATTTGGATATTTGATAAATCTGTCCATTACTTTTGGGTAACCTGGTATAGACTATGCATAAAAAGTGTTTACATTTCTGAATGGTGAAACCAATATGTACCCAAATACGATCATATAAAATCTTGGACCCTCTACTTTAACCTCACAGATTTGAATCCAAACTTTGAGTGTGTAGCCAAAAGAAGAATGGATGCTTCACTGTCTCATTACTTAGGCAAGGCACTGTATATACAGTACAGTAGCATTTTTGAAGATGGACAGATATGGGAAATAACATGACAGATCTGCAGTTGGAGATATCCCCCAGGCATGATACTAGGTATGATTGGCCGATTTTGATGTCTATACTTTTCTGTCTATATTTGCTTTGATCTGTCCACCTGTCCAAGTGCACCAAGAGTCCACACTTCAAACTATTGAAATGCACTAACATGAATGGCCATACAGTAGACATTGATAATTTCACAAACAAATGGATATGATAATACTATAAAAAAAAGTAAATAAAAATAAATAATAACATTAAAAATAAAGTAGGAACAAAAAAACACTAAAACAAATGTAACAAGTATTGTGTTTATTATCCATGTTAGTTTATTGTTTAATCAGTCTTTAATAGACAGTAGAGAAGATAACTGACGCTACAGTATCTAAATATATCTCTCTGAAAATAATACTGTATTTTTGAAAGGGCATTGGTTTCTTCCAGTAAATCTCTAACATACAATATATACACATTTCATATTATACACATATACTGGTATATACAGTCACAAAAGCATCACATCTGAATGAATTCATTTTTACCTTTTAGGTATCATTGTTTTTCATCATTAAATACATTCTTAACTCTGTTTATATAGGTGGATTTAAAAGAATATCATACTCTAGACTTTACCATACACATACAGTACTCGTTCTTTCAGAAATATACTCATTTTGGTAGATTATATAGGCTCAACATAAGTGAAAGTAGAGGCGATAGTATCTGTCATGCTAAAGGAGAAATTCAGAAGAGTTGTGACATTTTACTGTTCCCTATTTTAGTTACTTTCTTCTTTCCTGACAGTATTGGTCATACTGTATCAGTTTGTCATGGCCATAGTATCTAGTATTATATTGCTCGTAAGTATATAATGCAAGAGGCAGGCTTCAGTGTGTATACTTATTCAAATTCTGTCTCTATCATCTTCTACATGTTGGACCTCTCAGTGATCTATTACTTTCTGTCTTTCAATTACTATACCCAATTGGATTGCTTCTTTTTCTACTATCACTCAAAAGCCTCCAGGATTAAAACCGGGTGATATATATGCGTAAAAAAAAAAAGTATTTATTATTTTAAATTTGGTTTGCAGGGTAAAACATGAAGAATATCTGATCATATGCAAGATTGCACGAATGCTCAAAAAGTGTGTGCAACTATAATCAATGGGACTTTGATCTGAACTTAAACAATGATTAACTGGGTGTGGACTCACTTCCAGGTTTCCTCTCAATGAAACTCAAATAGTTTTTGTTGATTTCCTTCCTTTTTTTATCCAACTATTTGTCATGAGGTGCTTCAATGCATACATGTCTGTATTTAGCACCTGCAGTAGCAACACCTAAAAAAATTTGATTAAGCTTATCATAGTCTAGTTTTCTTCAGAGATGATTAAACTGGCCATTTCAAACAAATATTTCATGTACAACATGATCATGCAACATGATTGGACGTAATGACAACAGTGAAATGTGATGGGTGTGTTGCTTTACTGTCATTTAGCTGAAATATAAATAGGACACATTTAACTTTTTTTTTTTTTTTTTACAATCTTCGCTATGGGAAGCACGGTAAGCTAAGCAGCAGGTGATGTGCAGATCACCTTGATAGCTCTGAGCAGCACTTACACATACTGAGCAAAGGCAACTGTTCCAGACACAAACTGGCTCAGTTATTAGCTGCTAGTGCAGGCAGTTATGTGACAACATCCTAGGACAAAAGAGGTATGTGGCCTGGCCATTTATGAACCCTGAATATAAGCTCTCTGAGGCTTAAGACTTTTCTGGAAGTTTTCTTAGCAGTTCACATGATTCTATGTAATGCCGTAGTGGTGTGGAAATGAGGTACATGTATTTGTATTGTAGTACAGTATTATGTTGGGGGTGAATGTGTGCAAAGGTTTACTGTACGTGCAAGACAGTGAAAGTGGACAGCGGAAAACAGGAAGTCTGGGTCACTGGGTGGTCATATATTTTCATAATCAGGATGCATTCAAATTCTTACCACCAGCTACGTGGTAGTAGTGACATGTACACAACATGATTTGATATCAACAAATATTTTGTTTTACTCCTATAGGGTACACTAACCTTTGCTCTAGTCAGTTTGTGTGCTCTATCCTATCCCTACTGACAATCCTGTTTTGGTCACCCTGTATGTGTTGAAGAAGAGAGAAACATCATTAACTGGGAAGGGCTAAGCGTTTTATCCCCAAGTGACCAAGTAACAAGCTTGCTTACACTATCACAAATAAAACAGCACTTAGTGGTTTCTGCTTGGTTTGTCATCTCACTACAGAACTGGACAAATAACGTTAAGTTCTGGAAAGTCACTGAAGATTCCTTAGTTTTATACAAACACAGACTCCGCCCCGAGCAGCGAGGGACCCGTTGCCGACTTCTCAGGCCACATACTGGCTCTGTTGGGTCTGGGATAAGTGCAGGCTAGCTAAGGGGGAGTTGGAGGAGGGTCAGAGCCAGGCATAGCCCTTCCTTACGTCACCACCTGCTGCACTGTGGAGCGTTCATGAGGGCAGGCCTGCTCCCCACAGTGCAGCCTCTTTAGCAGCCTCTGGAGCTTGTGGGAGAAATTCTTGTTCATCTGCCTGTACATGAGAGGCATGGCGAAGCTGCTGGAGAAGGCTAGCAGCTCAGATAGGCACCTCAGAAAGAAGTAGGTGGTGAGGCGCTGTCTGTTGCTATGGCTCCCTGGTGCCCCGGCTATGGTGTGTACCAGCAGGGTCATGTAATATGGGGTCCATAGGACAAACTGCATGCACACTGAGGCTAGCAGCAGCCTGTGAATAGAAGGGTCCAGACGGGCTGAGTCCTGGTCCAGGGGGGTGGACTCTTTCCTAATGCGCAGGATGAGCACAAAGGCATACAGAACAGCCACGGCAGGCACCACATAGCCAATGAACATCATGATGGCATCTGCCGCCTCCTTGTTCTGCATCTTGGAGCACTCGATGATCTTGGTCGAGACGTGATTGCACACGTAGAAGAGCAGCGAGGAGAAACTAGTGAGCACAGCGCCGCCCCAGATAAAGCCACACACGTGTTTTGTGTTGTACACGCTGGACATGTACGTGCGAGGCAGTGCCCGCTCAATGTAGTAGTCCAGGCTGAGCAGTGTGGTGGAGTACATGATGACCAGGGAGGAGATGTTGAAGAGGATGAGCAGGGTGATGTAGATCTCGTTGTTGTACTCCCACACAGGCCAGCGTGTGAAACTGGGGCCCAGCAGCTCCACAGGGGCCACCAGGTTGAGCACCAGGCCTGCGATGGCCATGTTGACAAAGTAGACGTCAGGCATGGTCATGGACACCTTGTTGGACAGGTTGACGACCACCAGCAAGGCATTGTAGCATAGGCCCACAGGGAAACACACCATGAGGTAGATGAGGGAGAAGACGGACAGAATGAGGCCAAAATCCTGGCAGAGTCGGTGGTCCACACTGGTGTCCGTCTCATTGTAACCCATACAGCTCCACATTTCAAGGCTCCAATAGAGATCTGCACTTTCTTACTGGTTAGCTAGAAACAAGGACAGAGGAAAACAACATTAACAACCTCGGATTTCACTGTACTACGTCCCATAATTAAATCAGGAGTGGTAAAACTAATATTATTTTCTATCAATCACTGTACATTTATTTTTAGTAGTTATTGCGCATGCCTATGACATGTGGAGATAACAGACAATAGCGATATACTTCTCATTCTTAACGTAATGTATTTATATTTATATATGTATTTATACTTTGTCTGTGTTATTGGTTTCTGGCATTTCTGCAGTTCTTATAAAGTGCTCTGCTGGGGAGAGAAGCAAGTAAGCACACTCAAACACAAACAACCCAGACACGGCAGAGCTATTATGCCTGGGGTAATACCATTAATTCCACTTCATTGCATTTCACAAGATGAATAAAACTTGTTTCATTGGCTAGTGCGGCATTCAAAACTTTCTTTTTGCAGTTTGAGGGCCATGCTAGCCAGAGCAATTGAGGCCCCTGTTCTTGTGGAAGAATACAAAACTGCATTTGTTAGACACCGCAGCAAACCCCCTGGCCCTTTCTGCCTCTTCGACTCTCTCTCTCTCTCTCTCTCTCTCTCTCTCTCTCTCTCTCTCTCTCTCTCTCTCTGTCTCTCTCTCTCTCTGTCTCTCTCTCTCTCTCTGTCTCTCTCTCTCTCTCTCTCTCTCTCTCTCTCTCTCTCTCTCTCTCTCTCTCTCTCGTTCTCTCTCCCCCTCCATCTCTCTGCAGGTCCAATTCTCTGTCACAGCCACATGCAGGGGCCAGGCTGCCTGTGGAGAGTTGCCCTTGTGCTTTTCACATGGCCCGCCAAAGAAAGACCCCCCCCCCTCCCCTTTACTAGCCTGACTCTACAGGCTGCTTTGGCTCTTCCATTCGGACTAACGCGTGGATGCCTTCTGCTCAGTTTACTACTCCCCCATGTAAGAGAGAGAAAGAGAGAGAGTTGATGGAATGTTGTGGGTGATGGGTAGATTTATAGACGGTGAAATGCAATGCAGGCCGTGTGTGTGCTGGCATGGGGAGGGGTCAGTGCGGACTGAGTGTGAGGTTGGAGTTCAGGACAAGGTCAGAACGCCTGGGCACATGCAGGGGAAGACTGGGGCTAAAGCCTGCCGAAGCTGCTCATTAAAACACAGTTATATAACTCTCCCTCTGCCTGGAATATGCCAACTCAGATCATATTTGAACATTAACTAATTAATTCTGCTCAGGCAGAAATGAAAGCATACGCTAACAAACTAACTTCTGTAAAGACTAAACAGAAAATGTCTTCCCGTGGTTAAAAAAGCTTGGACATTTCTATTATCAAAAAAATCTATGATACGGTTTGTGTGTTTTATGTTTTATAGCCTCCAAAACAATTTGTAATCTCAAAAGTTTAAATAAATGGGGCACACTGCTTTCTAAATACTTCAATAATGAAGTATGCTTTCAAATGTGTGTTCACCTGGTCAGCATTTTCCAACACTCAAGACAATGTTTTGGAACACTGTGCAGATGGATGATTTTGTTTGCAGGAGGTTGAGAGAAGATGCCAGTAAAGAGAACATTCCTCTGTTCAGTTACATAACCCCACTACTGAGGGGCTGTGTTGGCCTGATGACACACACCAAATGAGAGACACACACAAAGTTCCTGCAGGAGAAATCACTTGCTCCGCTACACCTCCTGAGCTGGCTGTAACAGGAGTATGGTGGAGGGGTGTGCTGCAGGAGAACGGTGTAGAGTTACCTTTTCAAAAAAGCCCACTAGCTCCCCCTTCCCAAGGACAGGTGTAATGGGCTTGACCCTTGTAAAAACACTCTCACACACCACCAGGTGACTCATGCTTGGGTTGAGTTTTAAGGGAGGAAAGGGGGGGCTTCTAGAAGAAAAGCATGCGACTAGCCTTAGTCCTGTAGATAAGATAGGCTGTCTTTGTGAATATGAGCTGTCTTTGTGAATATAGGCCCTGCAGTCATCATTCGACCCACTAGAAACTGAAGGCCTAGCAACAGTCCCTCAGGATTCCCCCCCAGAGAAATCTGGGATGTGCAAATGAACAGTCTAGTTGGTTATTCAAGTCTGTGAAGAACCAAAAGATACAGCGTGTGGTGTACCTGAGACATAATTGCCTTTATGTTGCACTGTTATCTCAGCTTGATATGGACACTACATATAGAAATACATCTCATACAGTAGCTTTAGTATTCCAGAATATGTTGGAATTTATCTGTCAATCCCTTTCATTTGTTTTCCAGCACCATTTCCCTCTAAAGAAATCATGACTAAACATTGCCTGATGTCAGATAAGAGGCATTCCTGAGTGAAAAAAAGTGACAGCCCCTACTTTTCCCTGACAGTAACAGACACATGCACATGACAAGGCATTCCATAGGCTCTCACTCAAAGAGTGCCAAGTTGAGCTGTGAGAAGCCCTAAATCATATCATACAAACACTACCATGATTACCAAAGCCAATGTGAACTTGTCATACTTTCTTCCACATCAAATATTGTTAGTTTAATATTCCCCGAAGGAATAATGCTGCTATGTTTGGCATGCCTCATCCCATCCTCACAGACAGGGTGTTGTGAGAGTGACACAGATGTGCTTGACGTTTTCAACAGTTTGGACTAACACAGGGGCTGAAAGGAATAGTGTGACACGTTCGGCTCACACCCCTATCCCCACTGGAATGTACAGGCACTTCTCAGAATCGGAGTGATGTAGAAATGTACAGAATCATGTGACAGCTGTGTGTAGTAGAGAAAGAGGAGACCTGTAGAAAAGCATGCACATTTGATGACTCAGGGTTTCAAATGTTTTGTAAACAACTGTGTATTCAAGTTGAACTGCACTGAAGTGACTGCAATCACATTAGAGAGTCAAAGCAATTTCATACTACACTCATTTGCTAAAGAACACTATAGTCTATATTCTCCCAACCAGCATAACATGTCTTGTATCACATTTGACAGAAATTTCCTCATTGCACTTTGTTAGAGAAGGGTCAGAGTGGCTTTGAAATGAGCATTTTAAAACGATGGGAGACTATGTTCCTTTCATTAATAATTCCACCTGTGAAAGTCCTTAATCTCTCATGAACAGTTCCATTTGATATTCCCACCTGCTTTTTATTCCCTCAGAGCAGCATACTAAATGAGCCGTGGGATTTGTCTGAAGTTGCCTGCTGCTGGGCGTGTTATACCCTGACACTATATTACAATGGTCACTATCAAGACTCAGCTTGAAAAAATATTTTCCTGCTCTGAATTGATCATATTGATCTCTTGTGATATGAATGTTGCATAATTCCTGTAATAATTTGTTCAGTTGTTGTTAAGTCAGTGCCAGGTAGCCTCGTTGAGACCAGGCTTTCTGAACCAGGATATTTGAGGCAGAAGTTCATTAGCGAGGGGTGTGGACCTGTAACATGCTTGTCACACTCCCAACCCAATGGGGTCAGCTTAAAACAGAACAGCCAATACTTTTCCAGCATTATTGTATAATAAAAGGAGCCTAGTCATCAGGAACACATTTCACACATAACATTTCTCCCAAAAATACACTATGAAATGTGTTGATGCTGAGGTGCTCCCAGGACCCAGTGTGCTAAACTTTGTTTGTAATGTAGACACTGTGCAGCCATGATGCTTTCCTATAGGGACTGGAACACCATGCTAAAGGTATAGACAGACCATGAACAAAAGTCACAGCTCAATGGTCAGCAGAAAGCAAGCTTACTCTCATTAAGCCAGGGCACTCACGCTTACTTCCTCTTTAGTCACATGCCAGGCTTCAAGCGT
Organism: Nansenia antarctica; assembly: GCF_963989245.1. NCBI lineage: Eukaryota > Metazoa > Chordata > Actinopteri > Argentiniformes > Microstomatidae > Nansenia > Nansenia antarctica. The sequence goes on from NC_137675.1 coordinate 68,031,370, forward strand.
GAATCTCAGGACCTCATTTATTGGATGATCTGGTATTAATGGTCATGGATTACGGTAGCTGTTCGTACATTCATACATTCCCAATGTTATCATGTCACTATGGAACAACTTTGATTTCATTGAAGGGATCACATGTGTAGCCTATATCATAATATCATATTTTCATCGAGAACTGTACATGTCAAAAGGTATCCACCCTCCTCCCATTAACTTTATTTGTGTTCTTTATTTGCCCACACGTCCCAAAAGAAGTGTAGTTTGACAGGAAATTAAGTAGTCTGTAACAGACACGTTTGTTAGGGAACATTATGGTTGTGGTAAAAATGTGGTCTCTTAGAACTTAATTGTGTTTCTGAAGCATTACAAATGTGATGGATGTGATAAGGCCTATAGCTGTCAGCCCTGCATCATCAAGCCTCAGCAGGTATCTGTTATGTCGGATTTAGGTGAAATCGAAAGCTTTCCACCAGGTGTGGTTCTCTAATAGTACAGACGTTTGCTCCATCATTGAATTGACTTGTAGTCTACAAACAGTTTGGCTACAACATCTTACCAGATTGATTGAATAGTTTTATGTTGGCGCAACGCTTTAAATGTTTTTTATTATTTGTTTTATGTTACATGACTTCGTTGTGTAGTGTTCATGCTTTTCACTCTTGACATTTAATTCTGGTTCTCTCACTTTTGGTTTGTCTCACATTCATCTCTTAACTTATTATTATTAAAGACCTATCCCTTTGAATTACACTGTAGAGCCTGCAAATTAGGAATACCATTTTTTGCAGAGCATCTGAACTTGCGGGATTTTCAAATGCGTTGTTCTGTGTTCATGTCACAGTAGTAGGCTATAACGTTGGTTTAATGCAATATCCCTTCAAACTTAAAACGTTTACAATGTAGCATATCATCTCGTTCATAGAATGTGACCTATTCGTGGATATAATATCTGCTTGCTGTTATCGACGCCGAGAAGGATGACTGTCATCGGTTTCCGAGGCTGTTGTTGACCGCTACATTGTAATATGCAATAATATGCAATTTAGTTTAGACTAGAACCAAAGCTCGGCAAATTCCGTCGTCTGAAATGTAATGCATGTGACAAACATACTAACAAATAAAATACAACAGTATCCTGAAAAGTATGAGAAATTATACTTTTTCAAAAACTCACCAGAAAAGTAACGATTTGGCACAGCGACAGATCTACGGAGGCATCGGGTTTTTCTGTACTTCCACTGACATTTCTCTGTAGTTACATTTGATGATGTCTTACAACGGACGCCGTATATGTCCTGATCCAACACTATACAAAGACAATTTAAAAAGATGACTTTTCATGTAATTACTTTGCGTAACGCTGCATTAGTTGGCCTGATTCCGTTTCACATCCGACGAGGCTTGTTCTCGAAAGGGGACGACGTTGACGACTTACTACGAAGTGAATGCTACTGAACCCTCCACAGTGTATACACACGTGACCCTCCCCCACCGTCTCCCTACTGAACCCTACAGTGTATACACACGTGACCCTCCCCCTTCGTTTGGTCGATGAGGCCCGACTGCCCATCGAGGTCCTCATTGGACGCAGCAGATGAGCGGTAGGGGGGCTGGTAGGGGGGCTGGTAGGGGGGCTGACCGGTAGGGGGGCTGACCGGACTCTGAAAAACACCCACTTCCACAAGCGAAAACACCTTAGGGTGGCTTTGTCAGCTGAGTAAATGAACATAAATACTATCATGGACAATAGTGAGAAAGTCTTTCTAAGACAGACAACTTTATTCTTAAAGGAATTGTATCATTGTTTCTCTGTGTTATGCCTTCATTTTACATTACATTTTTGGCATTTAGCAGACGCCTTATTCCAAAGCGACTTACAATCAATACATTTGAATACTAAGCATGTGAATCAGCAATCCACCATTCGTTGCAGGAAGAGTAATCTAGCTCGGGCCCGGGGCCACTGATAGAAGGAAAAACCTTCTCCCTATCGCCTTCTACTAAAACTTTTTTTTTTTTTTTACTGGAGAAACTGAGAAACAGTACAAGGGGGGCAATAGAAGTTCTTAGGGACACAGTAGAGGGGAAAGATGTCTCAGGAGGAGCATCCTCCTATTAACCTTCATCCTCCTATTCATAATTGGGGAAAATCCAAACCGAGAACACGCAGTTTATTGGTTGTCTTGCAGGTGTGCCATGCTGGTGACTCCTACAGTATAGTTTATGTATCCATACTGACACATTTCCCATATAAAGACTGACAGTATTTACTGGATGTCGTGAGTCACAATGAAAGGATGTTTTACACTTGAGAGTAGTGATTGATAGACAATGAAATGGTGATAGTGTAGGGTCCAAGCATGTCCAAACAGATAGGACTGTTATTCTGGGAAAGGACACATTACCAGTTGTATTTAAGCATAACTCGTGATTAAGAATGACACAACAGGATTATATTTGAATATGAGGCTCAAAGACAAGGCTTAAGCCTAGTCCTGGACTAAATCACACTTTCAATGTAAAATGTCCATGAAAGATCCTTTTTAGTATGAAATTAGGCTTAAGCCTTGTCTGTGAAACAGGTCCTTGATGTACCTGATGACTAGGTGAAAGGTTATGTTTTCCCCCTAATTGTTCACACCTCACCTCATTGTGTTTGCACTTTGTGTTCAGTTTTATTCCAAAAATAGAAGTACTAATACTGCTTGAGTTGCTGAATATGGAGCCAATTGTTTTTCGAACAGTTTTTCAGCCATTTTGAGTGCAAGTGACTGTTGGTGGGAAGTGTTTGTGTTGAGGATTGGTGGGTGTTTTGTGTGTAGTGTCCCTCCCATGATCCCAGACAGGTATGTTTGACCCCGACCTTACAGGACAAATCCCCACATCAGACAAATCTACCCTAATCTTCCCACTGGTCTGGACTGTCTTTTGGCCAGGCAGAAGGAAAACAGCAGTCCTCCCTCAGAGGAAATATAATCATGTGGCAAAGCTTATGCAATGCCTCCAGAAACAATATACTGGATATAAATACACTGAATGTATATAACTGAAGTCATAACAATACTCATTGCTGAATATTCATACATTTTTCAAGTGCATGATAACAAACCCTTGCTGTTGTTCGACCTGTTAATAAAGTAACAGGGAGTTTGCTAAGAAGATTAAGGATTATAGAAGTAGGCCCAACTGTAAATACTTCAGTGTTCATGACCCACCTGACCCAGAGAGAGGTTTTGTAATGCAGACGGTCATTAACCTCGTTGACACTAGGCTTCCCTAGTTTCCTTTTGCAGAAAGTATATACAAAAGGGTGGAAACCTATTTAAATAAGTGACGTCTTGTGACACTCCAAACCAATCAAATACTGTGCCTTACTTGGTCGGAGCTCCAAAAAAACATAATTCAGTTTTTTGCAATCTACAGGCATGTGGAGGAGGGTTCTTGGAATGAAATTGGAAGCCAATGAAATTGCAAGCACATTCTCCCCTCACTACGTCCATTTCAATATAAGCCAGATCGGATAATTCTAAATTAATACAATTCTCTTGACTTCCAAATGAAGCATGAGAACAACGTGATTTGGAGATATGACAACATGAGTCTAGGCGGTCATGAATTCTAGATGTGTTCGAACTGAACAATGGCCAGCTTCAAGATCTTCAAATAGGCTACAAAAGACAGAACACTATGTGCTATTGATTGGGATGTTTAAGTCTGCACACAATTTAGTCAATGATCCCTCCATTACAACAATATAAAAGTATTGTAACCTCAATTGAGTTTGTGACCCAAATCTGCAAGTTCATGCTTAATGTTTTTCCAGAAACCTACTTAAATCCTTCTAGTTTAATAAATGTGTTTGTTTATATGAAATAATAAAGTCTAAAGACAAAATGTGAGCAAACCTTTCTTTCACTGGTATGTATATACCATACGTACTGTAAGTGTATTGAAAGTACTGAAACACTTTTTTGTTAAGAGACATTGGGTTTTGAGACATGTTTAGGTTGTATAAAACACTCATCATGAGATGCTTTGAAAAATTATGTGGTGTGTTACACCAATAAATCAAGAGTTGTGAAGTACCCGTTGTCAGTCCTCTTTTTAGGTCTTAATCCTATTAAGTTGACACACAGTCCTGTTACAAACTGGTACAACAACCAGTTAGTATCTGCTAGTATTATGTATCACTGATAACCCTCCAGGTATACTTTTGTTTTGGTGTGTTGTATAGGCCTTCCTGAATTTGATGTTGAAATCCTCCCATTATTAATTCATATTTTCTTTTGTTTTTTGTTGAAACATATCACACAGAGGAGAAGTATCACTCTCAGGTTATGTTCATCATAGTTTGTGTCCTAGCAACAAATAGTCTCTGAGCAGCATTTCCAGATCTCGCTGTGAAGATAACACAGAGGTTTCTGTGGCATGGTGACATCAGGTCTGCATTAGGGCTGTGTTGCTATGTGCACAGAGCCACCCTTTAATTTCCTGCTCCGCACCTGAGGGCTAAGAGAGATACTGTACCACAATAAAACCCAGGGTTGAAGACTCTAGAGAAGGAGTGTACAAGGGATATGAATAATAATAACCATAGGAATGTGTAAAGTGTGACTTGTTCTTCCAGGGATACAGTAGGTTATGGAATCATCTATTGATCACTGCCATGCAAATAGGGTAATAGAGTAGTCTGTTGTTAATGCCACAGTGAGCTTTTGTTGAGCCATTGATTGATGTTTTATTTTGAAAATGTGGACTCAGATGCACCTTGTATTTACAATACATATTCACAACGAGTGCAATACAATATGAATTAATATATTGAAGGATCTACCTTCTTAGGGCTGTTACGGGAATTGTTACCATTATTATTGGGTTTCATCTACATTTACCACTCATACAAATTCAAATGTACTTTTGGGGTTTAAGCATTGTGCTTTTGGACAATGGGATTTATTTAACAACACATTTGTATATCTAGCCTCCTGAAATCCAGGAGAGGCTGCTCTAACATGAAATACTGTCAAATAATTACAGGGCACCATGACTGTTGGAGGCCTGGTTAAGGCTAAGGGAACTCTCTAACAAAGAGGTTGTTTTAATGTTCCAGTCCAACAGCTCCACCATAAAATGTCAGTTGTACTTAAATATCCCCTCATTTTGAATTGGCTTGTGTTTTAAGGTCCTGTGACAGCCAGTGCTTATTTGCTCCTGGCCAGCGACTCATGTTGTCTGACCTAGTTCAGTTTTCTGGAACAGTGCTCACAGGCTTCTGCGTCTTCCAAGAACTTTACCCCACACAGGACTATCTCTGTCATTTGTTTGTTTATATGAAGTAATTAAGCCCAAATACACACTGTTAAATTAAAGTGTTGCAAAACACAAAAATTGGTGGCAACTGAACTGCCATCAATTTAAAGCATTAAAAAACGTTCTTCCACTGGTATTTACAGGCCATATATAAAGTACTGACAACACTTTTTAGGAAGGTTTTGAGACATGTTTTAGGATGTATGAAACACTTATCACGAGATGTTTGAAAAGTGACGTGGTGTGCTACACCAATTAATCAAGAGTTATGAAGCACCCGTTGCCAGTCCTCTTTTTATATCTTAATCCTGTCACGTTGACACAGTCCTGTTACAAACTGGTGCAACAACCAAACTTACTGGATAAAAAGCAGGTAGTCACTACTCAAGTTGACACCAGTTACTTTACATACTACTTTATGAAAATGAACAAAACCATGAACAAAACCATACAATCAGAGTTAAATACTATGTACATGTTTTCTCTCTCAAAGCATTTTGAGACTGTTCAAGCGTGGAATCCCAACTCAAGAACTTCGACATTTATGATGATGTCGAGCCCACCTGTGACAGATGCCATCAGGCCCCTGCCACACACGGTCACATGTTTTGGTCCTGCCCCTCCCTACATAATTTTTGGTCTGACATTTTCCAAACCGTTTCAAAATGTATTGAAACTCCGATCTGGCCAACGGCCCTAACAGCTTGTTTTGGTGTGCTCCCTGCCAATCTCTCACTACCATCATATAAAGCTGGCCTGGTCGCCTTTACAACGCTTCTGGCCAGACGTTTGATTTTACTGCAGTGGAAATCCACCAATCCTCCATCTCACTGTGTGCGGCTTAGGGACATTTTATACTTTATTAAAATGGAGAAAATAAGATGTGTCAGGGGGGGATCAACACATAGATTTTTTATAAAACATGGGGTTCTTTCCTTAACTATATTAGGGCCCTACACCTGCCAGATGCTCCATAAGGAGTAGGCCATCTGGTAGACCTACCCAAAATTACTCAATTGGGACAGCTGGGTTAGGTTGAATGTGTGTGATTAACTAGTGGAACCATATATACGGGCCCCATATATTTCTGACTCTTGACCACTATACATTAGGCTACTGCGTATTTGTTTTAGGGTATACAGACAATTTATTTGAATATCTGGACCTCCAAGCTATGTGCTGTGTGTTTGTTATGTGTGGTTTCTCTTTTTTCTCTTTTACTTTATTTTATTTTATTTCATTTATTTTTTACATCCTTTTTTTAAATTATTATTTTTTATTTTGCTGTTGTTGTTGTTGTTGTTGTATGCGTCTGTGGGTATATATGGATGTTGTATCATTTGATTACCTCTCTGGCTGCTCATGTATTTGTATGACCCACTACTTTATGTTATGGAAAATAATCAATAAACAAATATAAAAAAATTAAAAAAAGAACTTCGACATTTGCATAAATCTTACTATACAGTACATAGAGGTCAATAGGGAAATTTGCGTGATGATTCAACTTACGTGCGGGGATCTTGAATAAGGATTCCACCCTTATTTGATTGTATGCTGTGTACCTACATCTACTGATGCCTCTGGACACATCTTCAGTGATCAATCATCGGGCGTTTCGGGTCTTTCAACATCATACACCCTCCTCCAGGTGACCCAGCTGGGGCTGATCAGACCCCAGCTTGTGTCCAGATGGCTAACTAGCTACCATGACTCCATGGCTCTCCTCTTTTGAGCCACAGCCATCTAGAGGCTCTCTCTGCCGCATTGGTGGTACTGCGGATGGCTCTCCTCTTTCTCTCTCCATCAATGCCCAAACTGCTGAAGGCTCTGGCCAAGGAACGGGCTGCAAATCCTCTGCAACCAACCTCGACTGGGAAACACCTCGCTCTCCAACCAGCCTGCTGGCAGTCACTGACCAGTCCCGCGTACTTGGAGAGCTTCCTCTCAAAGGCTTCTTCCAAGCGGTCTTCCCACGGGACTGTCAGTTCCAGCAGCACTGCTTGCCTGGTGGACTCAGACAAGAGAACAATGTCTGGTCGCAGGGTGGTGACTACAATGTGGCTGGGGAACTTCAGCTGATGTTCAAGGTCAACCAACAGCTGCCAGTCTCTTGCAGAGGTCAAGATGCCTGCAGATGTTTTCCTGGCAGGGGTTGGCTGCTCCCCAGCTCTGACAAAGGCGATGGTTTTCTTGGAGGGTCGGAACTGCTTTGCCCACACAAGTCCTGCGCTGATGGCTTCAGCAATGGTCTTCAGGACTTGGTCATGCCTCCACCTGTACCGTCCATCTCCAAGGGCCCTTGTACAGCAGCTGAGGATGTGTTCCAGGGTTCCTCGCTTGGAACACAGTTGGCATGCTGGTGTCTCTGCTATGCCCCATGTGTGCAGATTTGACGGGCTTGGAAGCACATCATAGACTGCCTGGATGAGGAATTTGATGCGGTGAGGCTCGGCTTTCCAAAGCTCAGCCCAGGTCACCTTCCTCTCAATCGCATTCTCCCATCTCGTCCAAGCTCCCTGTTGCTTCATTCCCACTGCCTTGCAGGTTCTTGTCTCCTCCAGTGCTGCTCTCACCTCCTCCTGAACAAGGCGGCGCTTTTCCTTCCCCCTGGTGTTCATTTGGGGAGTTGGAAAGGATCCAAGCCCAGCTCGACCTCGTGTGACCACTCCCACCAAGCTCCTGTGACGCAGCCTCGCCTCTGCCTCTTGAACAGCTTCCTCTGCCCTCCACTTCCTGCCAGTCCTCACTTGGATCCCTGCATTAGCCACCTTCGGATCACTTGAGTCCCTGTACTGAACCACTTCTTTGGCTCTTGTCACCTTGAATTCCTCCTCCAAGGATTTGAAGGGCAGTTGCAGTTTGTTGGTGTTCCCATAGAGTGCGGTGCTGCTCAAACTCCTTGGTAATCCAAGCCATCTCCGGAGGTGGTTGCTGACCCTCCTCTCTAAGGTCTCCACTGTTGAGATAGGGACCGCATAGACAAGGAGGGGCCACAGGATCCTGGGAAGAATGCCATGTTGGTAAACCCAGGCTTTAAACTTCCCGGGTAGGCCTGACTTGTCCACGGATTTCAGCCAGCCATCCAACTCAGTGCAGGTCGACTGGATGGATATTGTGTCTCTCAGAGAGCAGTCAAAAACCTTGCCCAAGCTCTTGACTGGCTTCTCTGTGATAGTTGGGATGGCTGTGCCTGTGATGGTAAACCGGAACTTGTCCTCCACTTTCCCTTTCCTCAGCACCATCGATCTTGATTTGGCGGGTTTGAAACGCATCCGGGCCCACTCCACTAGCTTTTCGAGTCCCTTCAGAATCCACCGGCAGCCTGGGACTGATTCTGTCGTGACTGTGAGGTCATCCATGAATGCCCTGATGGGTGGTTGCCGTTGTCTGGAATTCGTTCGGGGCCCTCTGCACTCTGGCTCAGCAGACTTGGTGAGCATGTTCATGGCTAGGGAGAACAGTGTCACAGAGATAGTGCACCCTGTGATGATACCGATCTCCACCTTGTGCCAACTGGATGTTATTGCTCCTGAAGAGACCCTCATCCTGAAATTGCTGTAGTAATCTGCGATGAGGTCTCTACACCTGCTGGGGACATGATGTTTCGTCAAGGTGAACTGAACCAGCTTGTGTGGAATGGAGCCGAATGCATTTGCCAGGTCAAGCCACAACACTGACAGGTTGCCTTTGTTCTCTCGGGCCTCCCGAATGAGCTGTGTCACCACGCCGGTATGCTCCAGACAACCTGGCATTCCTGACACACCGCCCTTCTGGACGGATGTATCGATGTAGGTGTTCTTTGCCAGGTAGGTACACAGCCGTCTGGAAACAGTGCTGAAGAAAACCTTTGCCTCAACACACAGCAGGGAGATGATGCGGAACTGGTCTAGCTGAGTGGAGTTTTCCTCCTTCGGGATCCAAACCCCTTCAGCCACTCTCCATTGTTCAGGTATCCTCCCCCTTCTCCAGAAGACTCGTAGGATTTTCCACAGACGCAGCAGGAGTTTGGGACAGTTCTTGTACACTTTGTATGAAGTGCCACTCGGTCCTGGAGCAGAGCTTGCCCTTGCTTTGCGGACAACCTCCCTGACTTCCTTCAGCTGCAGCTCCGACATGTCGAATTGCTCTTCCGGTTCAGGGGGGTCTATGAGGATGTTTCACTCTCCCAACTCCTGCTCTCTTGCGGGATCGCTGTACGTCTGCTTCAGACGATGGTCTATCTCTTCCTGCGAGGAGGCCAGTTTGCCACTGCGCTTCTGCCCGAGCAAATCCTTCATGAACTTGAAGGGGTTGGCTATGAATGCAGCACGTTTACGTGCCCTCTCACGCCGCCGCCTCCGATGCCACTCAGCCCGGCGGAGAATCCTGATGTTTTTCCGTAGGATGCACATTAGCTGGGCCAGGCCAGTGCGTTCCTCCTCTCCTGCCACCTTGTACTGGGACTTCAGCGCTTTCATCTCCTGCCTGATGTTATGGATCTTTGCAGCTCTTTGGTTCTTTACATAAGATGTTCCGGAGCTTTTCTTCTCCTCCACGCCGAACCTTTCAGCTGCAATGCTGACAATGATTGTTGTCATCGCCTGTAGCTTCCTGTCAGCCTCGCCCTTCACCGTTACCTCCAGAATTTGGTCGACATCGTCATCGAACTGCTTCCACAGTGAAGTCATGCTAGCTGCTGGCCATTTGATCCGCCTCCGGTCGGACTTGATGCTCGAGGGGTTAGACTGCAAAACTTGGAGGTTCTGGGCACTATGGGGTGACTCCGGGCCTGGCACCTCCTGCGTCTCACCAGGTTGAACACCTGTGCGTTGTGTTGCTTCTACTCCTAACGGGCATTTCATCCTCGCTCGGTGGATCTTTAAGCCATGGATGTTCTTGCAGTATGAATGATACAACTTGTATTATATTTAATTGTTTTATTTAAGCCAAAAAAAGCTAGATTACACTTCCTGCTACGACTGGTGAATTGATGATTCACTTGCTTATATTGATTGTAAGTTGCTTTGGAATAACGCATATGCTAAATGTACAAAAATGTAAATGTAAATGTGTGGGACATCAAAACACTAAAGCAAGCATCACCCAACACTAAAACAAGTTTTGTTTGAAAGCTTGTTTTAGTGTTTTGTTTCAAACCTTATGTTAGTGTTTGTAAGGGCACCAACAAATCTAAATGAATTTTCACAGCACTCTCTTACCCCACTCTTGCTACAGCAAAATGAAAAGATCCACTTTGGGTGTTTCGGTGGACTGTCATGGTGTGTTAAATCACATTCAGTGTAACACAACTCTTGCATTGGGTTTACATTCAAACCTCATTCATACACCAGATTTTAGCTTAGGAACCCTACTTTTTGGGGTTTCACAACAAACTCATGTTTTTAGTCACTTTCTTCTGTGCCAGGGTGCCTTTGAGTGCCTAGTCTACCCCCCCCCACACACACACACACACACACACACACACACACACACTTTATGACATCACCTTTGTCCTTGCCTAGACCTGCACTATTAATCTCTATACAGATACAGTAGTAACACCCTGTAATGTTTTACAAGAGTCTTAACAGAGGCATTACAACCTATTCGTTGGAGGTGGAGTATTACATAATTATTGTTTGTTTAATCTGTTATTAAGGCATGTTTTGTTTGCAGCAGCAGTAGGAACAGCTGTGGCTGAGAGGTGAGAAATGATTCATGGGTGTATCCATGATATTGAGGCAAGGGAAACAATAAACACATGAGCTCATTCCGAAGCCCCTCTATGAGGGTGGAGACAGGGTGTTACTGTACAAGAAGCTCATAAATGATCCTCGAAGTTTCATAGTAGAGTCATAGAGGTTGAAAAGATTCCTATCTGTTGCCATAGGGATATTAGATTTCAGAATCAGATCAGAATCAGAATCAGAATCACTTTTATTACATCTCATTCTACAAGAGTAAAATTCTTTGGCCTGGTTCCTCAACATTGGCATTGCAGCATTCAGATACAAAATCACAATAATAATAATAAGTAAAGTAAATAAGTAAGGATTTTATTGTATGCTTATAAATAACCTCTACTAGCATTTATAAAAAATGTCAAAGTTATACTGTACTCAGGATTTACTAAATATATTTGTTGTATTGCAGAATATTCTAATTATTATTCTAAAAGTTACAGTACTACTTCAAATGCCAATTGAGCTAAGCCACAAATTCCTATTTGGAAATATTTTTTCTGGCTATCCTGCTCATGCCCAAAAAGCCAGTTCTATGAATCAAACTAGGCCATATCAGCAGTATTCACATCACAGGAAACTGACATGAATATGTTCAGACATGCAGTATTGTTTTCCTTATGTGGATATGGGTTTTATCTAAGATATGAACCATATTGAGAATGAATAATGGATGACATCCTATCATCAGTGGAATGAGGGCAGACAGCATGTGGGCTGTCGTGCATGATTATGCATTCAGGTACTGTATAGCACAAACTTGTGGGTCTGGGTAAGAGCTGTTCTGCTTTGAATGCTGTCTGATATGGAGCATGACCAGACACAGACAGTGATAACA
>NC_137675.1:68048237-68110737 GCF_963989245.1 Nansenia antarctica
TGTGGTGGAGCTGCGAGAGCAGCAGGAGGCCGTCCACACACAGCTGTGTGTCTCTGTGTTTCATAATGCCCTGGCCCAGACCCTGACCCAGACCCTGACCCAGACCCTGGCTTAGACCCGCCCTCTCCTCCTACTGACCCCACGGCTGAGGGAACACTCCAGCTATCTGCAGCAAGAACTCTGAAAACTCTGGAACGGCATGAAACCTTTTGAGGAAACATGATTCTCTGGTATTCTGGGTGATGTTTGATGAAGGAGAGAGTTGTAACTCTTCAGCCAGACATTTATACTGCGCACCATGTTTCCATGGAATGATGCATCTGAATCAGTTTATGATCTAAACATCAGATCAACCATAGCAGGTCTCCCTATAACCTTATTTACTGTCTGGGGTTCTACAGGTATACTGGGTTTTATAACCCCACTATTAATCAGTATGGTAAGATTCACATGCAAATTATTGATTCAAAATACAAATACTCACCTTCCCTAACAGAGAAAAAGAATCAGCCACAGAGGCGTAGGTACTGTATATACAAAACATTTGCCACTCGTATGTGACAAAGCGGCTGTTGCCATGACAGTGTAGGTGAAGCTGCCACGTCCTTTATAGGCCCTGTCAACAAGTGCTCATATTTCATGTCCCCATGACTGCCTCTGGTAGCTGGTGATAGATCCTATTTATATAAAACAAAGCTCAAGCACAAAGGTTTCCCCTACAATGGAAAATATCTGATAGTATATCTCTCATTTACCATCTGATATCTTACCATGCCATGCCTTGGATCACTGACTCATGTCTAATATACAGTAGCCACACTATCCTGTACAGCTGACCCTCTCAGACAGAACACAATGATTGTGCTTCTGGAGAGCTCTCCTGCTTACTTTCCCTGCTTCTGACACTTGCCCTCTCCAAAGACTTTTTCCCAAGAAAATAAAAGTGGTCAAGAAACACCTTTCTCTTTCTTTATTCACTCTCTCCCTCTCTTTCCTCGGCATCTGTCGAGCGGTGCTCTTTATTGGCCTCGAGCCCTGGCTAGTGTGGATATTTAAATATGTGTGTGTGTGTGAGTGTGTGTGTGTGTGTGTGTGTGTGTGTGTGTGTGTGTTTATGTGCATGTGCGTGTGTATTATGTTGTGGCCTGGCACTCATGTAAAGTGTTCAGTATTTCTGTGGTCTACCATCCACTCTAAGAGCTGCCAATATGTGTGTGTGTGTGTGTGTGTGTGTGTGTGTGTGTGTGTGTGTGTGTGTGTGTGTGTGTGTGTGTGTGTGTGTGTGTGTGTGTGCGTGCGTGTGTGCGTGCGTGCGTGTGTGCATGCGCTCGTGCGTATGTGTATGTGTGTGCGTGCATTCTTCTGTATTGGATGTTATTCTATCAAAGAGAATGGCTTTGTTTGTCTGGAAATTACATGCAAAAAATAGAGAGAGTATCCTCCAGCACACAGCAACGGCAATGGAAACAACCTCTCCCTAATCAGCTGATGTTCTTGAGCAGAGCATGGATTGTCCAGGGGCCTGATTATGTATCTAGCTCATGAGATGCCTAACAAGGCCATCATGTGATGGAGGTAGGTAGCATGACCTCACCAATGTATAGAACATTTAGATTTGAATGTCCCCCTGTTGGCGTACATCTTTAATCACATTTATGTCAGGAGTGTCAGGAGATGCAGTGAAACTGCAACCTATGCAGAGTGTTCTGTGAACTGCTGAGCTTGTCTTATGGGAGCTGTCCTTCATTCACCTGGGGCACTTAGAGAAGTGAGTGCAGGATTCCTATCCTCTAGTGCATCTAATTAACCACTATTGTAACAAGGTACTGGGCAGAAGCATGCAGAAACTGGGTAGGAAAAGCAGCAAAAATGCAAAATGAAAATCTTGTTATATTCAGATACAAGGATACTTGTAGGATTCGCAGGAGATACATGGATATATACATTGAGAAATTCAGCAGATTGAGCAGAAAAAAGACTGAGCACTGAGCATCAGTGGGGCACGGCTAAAATAGCAGACAAGTAAATAAGACACAGGTGTGGCTAATTAATTCAAAATGAAAACAATCAAAACAATAAGAGAGTATCCAAGGATTAAGTGATGGCATTAAATATGAATCTCTCTGCAAGGGAATAAACAAATCTAAGGCACCGATATGATTTACAGGGACAAGATTGAATCTCATTACCAAGGCTCTGTGTTGTGTAGCTAAAGCTAGTTTAGAAAGTATTAGTAATCAGACACAGAAGCAGAGGAACAGGGGAACATGTACTTTAGTAGCCATGCTGTACATCTCAACAACCGCCATGCATTGTGCGTAGCATAATAAACAGATCCATACATCCCTTATGTTAAAGAGTGCCCTCTAGGATGCAATTACAGGTAATTGCAGGTAAAACCACACTAATGCATTATACAGTAATCCAATGTAACAATACATGAATAAATAATGAATGCAATGCAACAAAATGAATGCATAAAGGTATATGGACACAACACTCTGATGTGAGAGGTATGTGTCAGGGACTATTACGGACTATATAGTGAGACCAAGCAGTTTGGACACTGTAGCTTCACTCTCCTACGAGCTAAATTCATTTTACACTTGGTTTGAGGATAGTGATATCCACACCAAAGCTCCTGTTAGTAGCAAGGTCTGTGTGCTATCGCTTACTGAGGCTGACGTACGTAAAATGTTTAAGCGGGTCAACATCAGCAAAGTGGCCGGCCCAGGGCCACGGAGTAGCAGGCTCAGGAGCATTCCTAACAACTATTAACAACAGACTAGCCTTGAGAGATGGAAAGTTGCATACCTTATTTGGCTGTTGTCATTATTAACGGGATGGTAAAACCTTTATATGTGTACCTCCACGTTTTTTATTGTAACAGCTTGGTACTGAAGAACCACGGCTGACACATTCTCCTCAGGCCTAAGAGTTTTCAGTATCCATTAGTTTGATAGAGCTTTTAACACCCCTCTGATAATTCTCTGTAATGTCACTGTTGAAGAAAATTAGGTAACCTAATGGAGATCAATTACCTCTGGAATTTGGCAATTTCATTTATAAACATGTCATGTGCCTCATACATATGTAACAGATAGATATTTCACTCAGTGGTTTGCATTACTTCCCCCCAGGTTCTCATTACCCAACAGAGAGCTCAGCGTTTCAATATTTCAGGCCTTATGAATAATTACACGTTGCCAATAGTCAGCTAATATAAATAGCTGAATGATAAAGCCGGTACAGAGAAACGACACTTCTTTGTTCAACAATAGTGGACGAAGAATTCAATACGGAGCAAAAAAAGGCAGTTATTGTCATTTAGAATGTTTTTGGAAGAGCATCATTCTTTTTGATTATGAATAAAGCTGCATTGTTTGGGAAGAATAACATCGCTCTTTTGCTTGAGGGCCTCAGAGGAGGTACAGTATCTGCTGTTGTGTGTCTATACAGTGTGAACCCGTTCTCCCCTTACTGGAACCACAGAGGACAGGGACAGACCTGGGTGAGACAGGAAGACAAGCAGTGAGAGAGAGGAAGTGGCAGCAACTCTTTGGAACTGAGACAAAGAGCCCATGGAACTCAGCGTTTATGACTCTTGACCTCTGCGTGAAATTGTGTTCTTATGCATGGCCGTCTGTTTCAGCAACTTGCGGTGCAGGAGACTTGGGCTGGGGAAGTGTGGAGAATAGGATTGGTGTGGACGTTTGTGGAAGGGAATAAAGGACAGCAGGGGAAGGAAATACTTTTTCAGTAATAAACAGTACATACTGTGTATCCTCAGGGCTGATGGATGTACATGACCTCTGGAGTGATTCTGTTACACTCAGGAATCTCTTCAGGTCAGTCTGGGCAAGATTCACGTCAAAAGGTCTCTGGAGGTCTAGTAAAGCAGGGCTGAAAAAACACAAGTTGTAAAAGCTCAGTCAGAGCCTACTGATGTTTGTCCTTTATCTACAAACATTCCTGTTTCCCCTTCATTTAGCACTCCTTGAATATGCTATGCTCTCTATGATGCAGGTAGAGCAGGGCAATCCATTAAAGTTACAGCATAGTTTCAGACAATAGACAGTTCCCTCCATTTCTCTGGACTCATATACTCATAGATCAGTAGTACCCACTGTCATTCAGTGTCCCTTCACAGAGTTAGTGATGCTGACCCACATCTCTTTTTCCCTCCCCCCCACACATCCTGCTGTTTGTCTCAGTTGAGATGGTATTATTGATCTCTCTGGTCTTGCTTGGCCATTGACCTGACCTGTGCAAGTGTGTGTGTACTTGAATGTTTTAATCTCTCTTTTCTGTTTGTGTTGCACTCTGTGATCAAAGATGAAAGGCTTTCAAAGCCAGGGAGGGTTGGAGGCGCCCCTCACAGTGGAGTAATATTGTGGGGCCTCTTGCAGCAGTCTTAATGGAGGAGAAATGCCCCCTCCCCTCTTTCTTCTCCCCCTCTTTCTCCCCGTACCTCCCCTGCTGCCACTACCAACCCTGTGATGCCATGGGGCCCCTTCATCAGATAACACCAACACTGACAAGCCCTGCTCTGTCTGACTGTCCCAGAGGCTGTGCAAGCCTTCCTCCTCAACCCTGCAGAGTAAACACACTCTAACGACAAGTCCATGGGTTGAGCTGTCTTCGGTTCAGAGGAGTGACACAGGCAGGTAGGCAGCACACACACACACACACACACACACACACACACACACACACACACACAGAGACACACATACACACACACACACACACACACACACACACACACACACAGAGACACACATACACACACACACACACACCACACACCACACACGTCGCAGCTACTGTACAGTTTGAGCACATAAGCAACCATCATTGTCGTACAGTATACTGTTGGGCACATAGTTTAGCTCTTCAGTTGTCCTTCTCTTAAAATCCTGTGACACAGAGCTCCGCTAAGTAATTAACTTAGTAACTGGATGATTTCCATCTTACGTAAGGGAACAAATCAAATGTAAAAGTGGATTTCCATCTTTGACTTTCTCAAAAACTCTTAATTATATTAAGAAATTATATTCTTGTCATATGTTTTCAATTTCAATTTATGAAAAAGAACAACATGCTGTAATACCATACTGCTGATCCTGGCTTAATATAATATTCAAAGGTACTGCCTTGGAACAGTATCATAGTCTTTCACCTGACACCTGTTGATGTCAATAAAGTTAATTCTCACACGGCAACAAACTGCTTCATGCTTCCATTCTGTGGTCATAGGGATCATTATTGCCCACAGATTCTACACTTTGCACCAGATCAAATATAGACCACATAAGTAATCTATCCATGCACAGACTTGCAGGCATATTGTGGTGCACCAAATGGCAACCAGCAAAAGAGCTAACATTCACCAACTATCCAGAGCACTGCCATAAAGTTAAGAAACGACCACATATTTTGCAGACATATCAGATACCATGTTCGGCTAGAGATGTTTACACAGCGCTACCCAAATGAGCTCTGTAATAGGTCAAATATACATTAGAGTATGTAGAACAGACATGCTTTAGGAACAGTGATATATAGCCTAATGTAAACCTACCACCATGGCCAAACATTGCCTCTTTATGCCCTTCTCAACAGCATCATTAAACACAAAACCTGACCATAGAAGTCCATATACTTATAAAAGACAGACCGATACAAGAAAGGGGTATTAATCAGTGGTGTCAGTGGTATTTAGCAATTAGGTGCACCCAATTGTACAGCGTAAAGCATTGACATTCATAAGCAGTCATACCCAAGATGTCTTGAAATGAAGCGCCTTCCTCTGAATTTCAATTCAAGGCATTTCATCAGAATGTCATGTTTCTGCTTTTCTGGAAGGACTGTACTTTTGTATAACCAGCTTCAGAGGTTAATCGGCATTCCTGGGACGTTGTTTTTTTCTCTCAAAAAGTTGAAAGTGCGTAACAGTCTTATTGGATTATGAGAAGTAGGGTGCACAGCTGAGAGAACATGCAGCTCAGAGGGCATATTGTCCATTGATCTCAAGCTGTTCTGAGACAAATCATGCACTTCACTAGCTCTATGGAATCCCATATACAGTAGCAGTAGTTACACATGCAGTGGGAAGGGAAGGAGAGAGGCTGAATTGATAGTAAATATTGTTTATCTATCTACTTTTTATTTATGTATTTGAACTTTTTAAACAACTTTACTGCACAATCGTGTTGTGTGAATGAGTGCGTCCTCTGATCCTGTTGCCCGTGACCCCCTTTTAAAGCTTGGAGATAAGGTGAAGTAGGCGTGGGAGTGGAAGTGGGAGGGGTAGAGAGATGAGCACTGAGTGTACATGGAACAGGCTGCCATCAGCAGAGGGTGGAGTGGGCAGATGTCTGTTCTAATGGATCCAGGCCAGATTAATCATTAGCCACCTTGCACAGGCCAGTACAGGAACCAGAAACAACACCAGGAGTCTTCTGCCTCTCCCCCTGGCCAAGGAAAGCAGATGAGGCCAAAGCCTCTGGAAGAAAAAGAACATCACACTGGTCTGTACAACCATGCGGGGGGATCCATTCATCACTGGGCTTCCTATTAAATCAAAAGCTTGGCTAGGGCTCCTAAACAATGGGCATTTTGTCTCAGCACATGGTCTTAGACTTGAGTTCATGCAAAGTTAATGATTATATCCGAGGCACGCTGAAAACAAAAAGAAAAAAGATTCAGAAACAAGGTACGACTCATGACCTCTATATCATGATGGAAAGCAGCAGGATTTCTGTCTTTATCTTTTGCATCTACATAAATATGGAACAGGGTATGTAATGGGTGTATAGTAATGGTGGAAAGTCATATTTGGTGTGTTTTGAGTAGTGGTGTTAGCAATGGTGGTGTGGTGGGTGTACCGCCCCCTCCCTCCCTCCATACCTCCCTACCTCCCTACCTTCCTTTCTACCTCTGCCCTGCTGAGCTGTGGGCTATACAGCAGCCCCTCTCTGGGGCCCCGTCCCCACTGAAGCTCTCCTAATCTCTATTGTTCTTCTGCTGGCTGCCTTCTATGAGGCCATGCAGTTGCTATCAACAGGCTGCACTCACTCCTCTCTGTTTCCCTGTCCCTGCACTCCCCTCCTTTAAACAAACAGATAACAAATATGAAACATCAAATAAGGCCAGCCTCAAATAAGGCCGGCCGGCCACCCACAACTCCTATAGCACTCTCAATGCAACTCAGTTCTCCACAGACTCTCCCTCCTCCCTGCACTCATGCCTGTTTATTGGACGCATTTTAGTGCATTCTGGGAGGTTTGTTTGGAGGTAGTGTGGAGGTAGTGCTTAGGCAGCTGTCCTGGACTATAAGGCTTGTTTATGAGGACTTGAACCACGACATAGAGGTTTTTCTGGGAAGATGCAGATTTATGCAGCCAAGCCAAGGAACTACTGGCATTAAAAAAAAATGTTTCCTGTGTGTGTGTGTGTGTGTGTGTGTGTGTGTGTGTGTGTGTGTGTGTGTGTTTGTGTGTGTGCGCACGCGCGTGTGCGTCCTATGGGATGTGCTCTGTGAGTCTGGAGAGGTCATATAGAGGTGGAGCACACATGTTTATAGTCAACACATGGAGGGGATTGGGTGGGATCTGGGGCCCACTGGAGAATCATTACAGATCATTTGTTTTTACATGTCAGCCACAACATGACATCACCTTAACAGCCAAGAAACATGACTAAACAAAGTCTAAACTAAACTGAAAACACAAAGCATGCTTCAGTTATAACAAACAATAAGAAAACTAAAAATACATTTTCAGTGTTACAGTAACATACAAGACAAACAGTCCTGTTTCCATACAGCTATGCTTCAATTAGGAATTCAGAACTTGTGATAGTCCCTTTTTAATTTCTCTAAGCTTGGTTTCTGTACATACTGAACTTTGGCCTTAACGTGTCACTGTTTGGCCCTGCTAGACATGTAGCCTTGTATTAAACACTTAGATTAAAGGCCTGGGCCTCTCCTCCACTCTCTCTATCAGATAAGAAAAAACCCAGAAAACAGAAATGGAGTGAGGCGGAGCATTCCATTGCTACCACACACAAGGCAGCCTTTGTCTGTTGCTTCTATTCCATTAGCTGTGCAGGAGGTGGAGGTGGGGGGGGGGGGGTTGGTGTATACTGTGTATTAGATAGAGAATGCTTGGCTCTCCTGTACCTAATTGGATCACACAGGAAGGGGATTTGATTAAATCCCACATCTTCACCAATTAACACAAGTCTACACTCCCCCTGGGCATAGAGGACCACCCAGCAGTGGTATGCTGGAGCAGAGGTTTGGCAGGGGAGATAGTGAGGAGGCACACATTGGTTCCTCACTGCAAACCTCTGAGGACATTTAAGTGCATTCATAAAAGAGAGTGGTTTGGAGAGTGCCGTTATAAGGCCATAAATTGTCTTTGTCATGATTCAGTTAATAAGTATGTTTTTAAGAGCATGATTTAGTATTTTTTTTCTCAAACAGTAGTTCCTGAACAAAACGCATGATTTTGTCTTCATTTGTTCAGTTCTATTTTGTGGTAGTGAAGTCCTTGCCTGGATGTGGACGACAATAGTTTCGCAAAGCAGTTTAAAGGAAGAAGAGGACATTTAACTGTAAAAAACATGGGAAATGTTCTCACCCTCTGCATGTGTGCAGTAAAAACAATATATTTTCAAACCAACCTTTCTCTCTCTCTTCCTCTGTATCTTCACCCCCCCCCCCCTCCTTTCTCTCTCTTCTTTCTGTCTTTCCGAAAAGTAAACTTAATCTTAATGTTTATGCTTAAATTCATGATAAAATATGCTTATGTGACTGGAAAACACTATTTTTCCATCAAACAATGTATTTTTGTAGTAATTACTTACAGAAAAGTCTCTTCATTTGATTTCTAAAGCCCTTAAAATCCATCTGTAGGATCAGAAAATGTCACTGCCACACAACCCAAAAAAGTTTTACTTTTCTCATCCCATTGTTCAAGCAACAACTCATAAGCAATTCAACCCCCTCAGTTTGCTTGAACCTAATGTTCATGATTATATAACTTCACTTCTGAAGTCTGGCCAAAAAATGGAATCATTGTTTCTTGCACATTGATGCAAGATGTCATGGCATTGTACTGTATATCCAGATTTAGTGCTAATAATTCTCTTTCATTACTGTATATGGAATGATTAAATCTTGAGACGGTTCCTCTGTGGGTCTTGTACAACCTCCCATAATATTACACTGGCATACAGTGCATACAGGGCAGACTGTTTCATGTGTATTGGTGTACATGTACAGTACATGTCATGTCAGGACAATACAGTATGTATATCTCCATCTGTGTGGCATCATCCCCAGGCTTTCAAATGTTCTAAGTACCAAGGGCTAAATGCAAATTAGTATTTTTTTTCAATTTTGGAAGGGGTGTTTTCGGCCACTCATTTCTATTTAACTGCAGTGTTCCACCATAATTAAAATGGAGCAGACAGGTTGTAAAGTCCAATCAGAGCCAAAGCAATTTGACAGTCATTTGCTTTCTGTCTATATAATTGTCTGCAGCCAGCTGAGTCACCCCTGCCAAGAGTACAAAGATAAATGAGACGCAGAGAGGCCTTGTGTGTGTGTGTGTGTGTGTGTGTGTGTGTGTGTGTGTGTGTGTGTGTGTGTGTGTGTGTGTGTGTGTGTGTGTGTGTGTGTGTGTGTGGGAGATGAGAGAGAGAGAGAGAGAGAGAGAGGGAGAGAGAAAGGGAGAGAGACTGTTGTACTGTATGATGTTAAAGCATATTCAATAGTACAAGCTTTTCAATAGGCCATCTCAGACTAAGTCCTGTTACATTTGGAGCTTTAGGGAGTTGCCCCGGCCTAACAGCATTTTTTACATTTCGCTGAAAAAGTACAAGGATTACATGAGAATTAACATGATACAGGACAGTGAAGGGCAGTTGAGGGGCTGTGTGGTGACACAGAGAGATTTTTTGTTTAATGCCAGAGAGGAGCATGGGATGGGATAGCACTGGTGTTAGCAGTCATCTGGATCCAGTTGCTGTCCCATTGGGGCTGGGTCCTCAGCAGGCGGTGCTCACCAAACAAATAGGCCTGCTCTGATTAGAACCAGAGGGCCAGCCCTCACGCTTACACACACTCATTTCATGCATGCTTGTCAGTAGGCCAGGTTTAATAGCACTTCCCTCAGGCGAAAGATTTTCGTTTTCCGCCCAACTCTGTGGTTAGAACCGAGAGAGCTCACTCTGTATAAAAGAGGAGAGAGCTGTTAGTCTAACCTTGAATTTATTTGAACATTGTTCATGAATGGTGAAGAGAAACAGCACACATTGTAGTGAGTTCAGTCTTCTGGTTCAAGGCTGAATCATTGTGTGTGTACTTTCAGATATGAAGTCAAAACACAGGAGCTTCTACTAGAAAGTTACTATCAAGCTATGTATTTACATGTAGAAAACACTGTAGACATCAACATTTATGAACATGAGCTGTTATTCTGTATATATACAGGCCATTTGGTAGAACGGTTAGCCTATCAGGACTGGTTGTCAACAAGAACAAATTACCAGAATGTAACAGGATCCTATTAAGCAACATATGAGAGTAAATGATCTCAAAGGTCTCAAAGCCATGGCTGAATGACTCACAATTTTCCCTCTTTTTCATCCAAATAGAGTGTATGCTAGACTGAAAGTGCATTAGCATGCTGTAGCTGATGCCAATGGAGGGGGTGGGGGTGGTTACTGTGCTGGTGGAGTATTAGATGGCAGGTTCTCCAGTGAAGCCTAGCTCACCACATGATGTCCACATGACACAAAAACACAGTGCAGCGCTAACCCACAATGCCACACAGTGGGCTGCGGCAGGAGCTGATGAGAGCAGATTGTGAGTGTTGGCAGCAGTGACGGTGGTCCCTGGGAGTCAGCAGCGACATTCAACAGGCTTTGAAGGGACAGAAATGCTGGATGGGGTTTAGGCATAAGCCTGACTGGATACACAAGCTCTTGGCATGTGGGGGCATATTGTTGTGCTTTAGAATACATTGTTGCTCATATATTTATTTTCCTCCCCCGTTATCCATTCTATCACGCCAGTAGCTCCTCTGGTCCAATAGTGGCACACTGCAAGATGGAACAAGCTGGAACACAACTCTTTTCAGTTATTCATTTAATGATAGTGGTAATATTGGGTCTTTGATAGAGTTAGGGGTTAGGGTGTCCTATCATTGTCCTCTTTGTTGTTTTGTAAATACCTATATAAAGCTGCTGGTTATATTCCCACCTTTTAATGAAGGACCTCATCTTGGACATTCTGTACACTATATCATCATTGTCCTGCCTCCTCTCTGTGTCTGAAGAATGCATATCTGAACTAGGCCTGGAGATCCTGGATGTAGGGAGGCAGTAGAAGCTTCCTGGGTCATCTGTCCCCTTTCAACCTTATGACAGTGATCAGGGGGTGAAACTCAACTACTGAGCAGGTAAGTGGACATTTGTCTGAAGGCCACAGAGTGACTGTCAATCAGAAGCAATGTGTTCAATCCAAGTTCAAAGGCCTTGAATTGTGTGAGTTGATGTTACTGATTGTATTGCTTTATGTGTGTGTTATTTAAGATTTAGCCTCTGTATCCTGACCAGTTTAAGGTCATGACATCTCTATGTGTGCCATTAAACCCGGAGCCCATTCTAATAGTCAAAATCGAGTCAATAGTCAAAAGATTGTTTGCACCTTTCTGAATTTGATAGTGAGCATCTTATCCTTTTCATTTCTTCACATATTAATAAGAACAGATAATGACCAAATGAAATTCACAGTTTTTAAAATCTTATACACAGCACAGCAATCAGTATGTTGGCTTGACTAGCGAGTTTGTGTTGTGATTCTCAACAACGTTGAAATGTAGTTCCGTGTTTCAAAAGAAAAGTCTAAACATTTTGATTGGTTGCCGACATGCGGACCAAAAGTCTAGAACGTGTCACAAATACAGTACAAAACAAAGACAGTACACTTTTCATATCTGGGGGACACACTATGAGTGATTTGAACTGTTGTACAATTCTATTACATCCCCAAGATGGTATTTGACTTAACATAAGTTTGGTTCTTGTTGCGATTTGTGTAATAAGAGGTAGAATCAACCAGCTATTCAGCATCCACTAGCCATGACGTTCCTATCAAAATAGTTTTAAATGGTTGATATTCCAAACAATAAAGCCTAGAACCGACAAGAAATATGTTTTTGACCAATCCAAATCCAAATATCATTCAGTACTTTGGCAAAGATCATGGACTTCTGAGTTATGTATTTATTACCATTTGTCACAAGCCATTTCTATCGAACTGCAAAATCGCCGACCTTGCAATCATTAGACGCTGGCTCTACCTCCTGAGCCACAGCCGCCCCCAGAGCTTGAAGTTCCTCCCGTAACCTTTAAGTCTCCTGTTTGCTTGACGTATCTCATGCCATGTTATTACGCCTTACACATCCTAAGTGCATTGCAACACTCCTCTCTGCTGCAGAGAGAGGTTTTCTCGAACACCATCCACAACCTCGGACACCATCCATGATCCATGACTTCTTCGTATAAAAAGGCAATCGCAGAGTGGATATACTCAATAGTCCTCAATAAAGAAGTGAAAAGAAATGAGATTCATTCTTTCTTTAAGCAAGCCAATCTAATTTCTAGTAGTAGTACAAGTACATTTATCTTAGTTTTCTTAGGATTATGCACAACATGCTATTTTTCGATGTAAATGTCAGGGTATAGAGCCTTATTTCAAGATGATGGCACTAGCATTTGCTAAATGTAAGCACATTTTACTACCTATTGAGAAAATACTTTTTAAATCTTGTCTTTGTATCCAGACAAATGTATTTGTTTTCAGTCTTACTGCACTAGTTTTAAGATATCTGTGGGTTCTTTGAAACTAGATATTTTTACTTGTCAAGTGACATTTTCCTGTTCTGTTGGGAGATAACTTTGCTTATAAGTAATAATTCCCCCATTCTATTGCTTTTTTTTCTTGTTTTTGAAAGCTGACTTGTGCAGTGTATACCATCATTCTCCAGTGACGGTGTACCTAACAAAGTGATAGAATCCATTCAAAAACATTCGGAACTGCAGTGCTAGACACTGCTGGGATAGAAGGAAGTCAACCTATTTTCTCAGAGGAAATTAGCCCCAGAGATTCTATACAGATGTCACAATGTTCTCTCACAGCAGATCTCATCCATGTGGTGAGGTGGCCTCAGTCATGAACTGCCTGTATAGGGACTCAGTTCTCACCTGCAATGCTCATGTGGGATGTTCATTTCTGAGAGGAAAACCATGTGTTCTTAGTTGGAGTCAGGTTCATGGGCTACAGTAAAAAGAGGTGACAGCTGAACAAGTTGGGAAACATTGTTTTTCTCTGTGCTTTGATAGAATGTTAGGATAACATTTGAACAGCTGCTCCTGCCCTCATCAAAAAGTTGAATGCAATGTAACCTCCCTCCTCCTCCCTCCTCCACTGCTCCACCTCTCACATTAGCTGAGCACTGCACACACTGCTGCCCCCATGCCCCTGTTCTGGGTGGGTTGGAGGCAGGATGGATGGGTGGCTTTGCAGGTCATCTTATGCATCCCTGGGTTGTGATACTCTGTGGTCTGTGTCGAGGTTCCAGGGGGCATGAGAGAGAGAAGCTGACATAAATAACACACTGTGCTTCGGACACACATACTGTACCCACAGCCCTCGTGACCACAGAGGCTCTCTCGGAATGTGTGTTTCTCACACAGTGTGGTCCCAAGTGGGAAGAGTCCCTGAGTCCATTCCCACAGCCTCCGTGCAATGGTCGGACCAGGAGTCAGAGGGGTCACAGGGAGAGAAGAATGAGTCCTTTCCATAGCCTGTGCCTCACACCAGGGGACATTTCACTAGGGGACATTTTATGGTATTTTTAATGAACTAGAGGAGTGTTTCCTTCAGGTTCACACCTGACCTTTGAAACCCTCTGGCATCAGACACCTGCACTCTATCGCTTTCTCCATATTATTTCATCTATAGTACATTGCTTTTAACAAAAGTGTATTTTGGGGGGACAAATGTCATATATGCATACCATTAGAGTATACTCAGTGTTACCTTAGTGTTGCACATTGGAGAACAAACAACATCTCACTTTCTCAGTTTTGTGTGTTGGCATTAAAGGGGGTGGAAGTGAGGTCCCTTAGATGCACTGACTGGCAGTCTGCCAACCAGACTGAATGGTTGGCATCCACCTCTGGGTTTACACAGCAAGGGATCTGCTGCATTTATTCATTACTTATATAATGCACTGTTTTTTTTCCCATGCAGTTCAAACTTTCTATTCATGTGGGTCGTTCACTTTTTGGGGGATCTGTTTAGAGAGGGTTGCACTTATGGTTAGTGTTGTGTCTTTTAATAGAGGTGTTCTTGTAAACTATTTGTATTGTATCGTTTGAAACTGGTTCTTATTGTAGATTTCTTTTGATTTCTTAATTTTTTCCATTTGTTTGTTCTCTGTGAACAGAGCTCTGAGTAAAAATGTAAATAAATTACACTACAACAAGGATGTTTTCAGTGTGGTGTAATCTTTCTTTGAAACAGTCATTGTGCATATATATATATATATATATGTGTGTGTGTGTGTGTGTGTGTGTGTGTGTGTGTGTGTGTGTGTGTGTGTGTGTGTGTGTGTGTGTGTGTGTGTATACAGGTTTTTTTCATGGTTTGGGAAGTCAAAGAAGTCTGCTGAACTTGGAATGAACCAGAAGATTACATCTGTGGCAACTGGTTGCATTCTTCTTTTTTCACTGCTGGTGGTCATGGATACTGGGTCTTTGTTACTTACTGGTCATCAAAGACATCAAAGAGAGAGTTGTGAACACTTTGGCTTGGTGGCTGACCACTTGACCCTTCCATGCCCTCCTTGTGGAGAACTGTAGTAGGAAATTAACTAAAGATTACTCTCTCTGCAGTGTCAATGGATAAGATTGGGCTTGACATCATAGGATTTTAACCATTCAGAGAGCGGAGAAAAAAGCAGGGGGTATCCAGAGACAAATACAAGGGTGTTGGCCCTTCTAATTCAATTAATACTGACTTAGTTAGACAGCTACTTCTCTGCTCAATTTCCACTGTCTTATTCTTTCGTTACACAGATATTTGTCTTATGAGACAAAGTGACTGTTGGAAAGGTTTGCAAATAACAAAAAAAGATAAATAAGGGAATAATAAACAACCATTATGTCATCATTGATGTTACCTCCATTACAAATGTAGTGGTGCTCCTTTGATACGCATTATCCTTGTCTCTCCTATCGTCATTCTAGCGTACTTCTTCTGAAATACCTGTCTTATAAATCGTGGAACCATTCTTGATTTTTAAAAGATGTTCTGCATCCGCCTAAATATAGTGCAGAAAATCTTTAGTGGCATTACAACCTACAAACTATCTAAATTCAGTTAAAGTTGTTGACTTTTATAGTTTAGAGTATTATATGCATATACTATGCATTATATGCACATAGAGTACTTACATGCAGTGTTTTGTATACAAAGAAGGATATTGAGTTTGGACAGAGTAGCGCTATCTGTTGAAAGACAATGTTCCAGTTACATGTCATCTTATCACCATCCAGGACTAATCCTCATTTGCTGTGAAATTCAGCTGACAGTCCATGAATGATTTAATAAGTAACCCATGGGATTTAATTTAGTGGGATTCATGAAGCTCAGGCCACATTTAAAGTTTGTGCAATGGAAGCTTATGGAATAAAGTTTCAGCCCCTTTGATTTTCCACCCTTTTGATTTGTGTGTGAGCTTTGAATGAAACACATACAGTAGTTACAGATTTGTCAGTGCTAAGACTGAATGTGAGTGTACTGTATGAGACGTGTGTGCTGAAGCTGAAAATGCAGGACACTGATGTGCATGTTAGGGGGCCGGGGAGGGAACCACAGTGTGCATGCAGAACTGAGTGGGTAAATGGAGGATTCATGTGGACAGTCCTCACCACAATAATGGATGCTATACAGAGGTCTACAGCTAGCCCACAGACTAGTCCAAAGAGAGGAAACTCTGCTCCTCTTTTTAGTTCAGTCCCAAAATGAACATCTCAGACTTCAAAAGGTGCCATGGGATTGGTTGAGTTTCACTTTTTTTCGTCTTTGCCTTTGAGGCCTTGTGTTGTCGTATTGTCTCTCTCACCATGGCCAGTCTACCGTAATTGGAGACAGACAGGAAAAAACAAACAAACGATTCTCAATGTGATTCGATTTCCTTTAAGGAGGGCAGCCAACATTGACTAATCAATGGAGCTGAAGGCCCCAGAGTCAGCCGATTTCATATGGACTGTTAGAGAGGGAGGGAGTTTTTCTACTCTGCTGGCTTCCCTCCAGTGTATTTCTGAACCAGTGCCAGCCACAGAAACACAGAGACCAGGGGAGAATCAGATGCAGCTCATGTGATGCCTTCCTTGTGTTTTTCTGGCTGAGATTATTCAGAAATAGACGTTGTGGGAAGACTGGAGGGGAGAACATGTGTGCATGATCAACTAGAGCTCTATTCACAACAGCCACATAAAAATGGTTTGTGTTTGTTGGAAACAATCTAGTGTCTATGTCTGAGGTCATAACAGATTTTCGCCTCAGGTACAGTGTGTGCTGTAATGACAAGACTATAACTTCCCTAATGACTGTTTACCAAGTATGACTGTTTACCTAGTATGACTGTTTACCAAGTATTTATGATGCACTTCCATTTATGATACGCTAATCACTGTTTACCAAGTATTTATGATACACTTGGCTACAAAAAGCTACGTTGTCTCCCTGCTATTTTTATCCAACTCTCTTACTCCCTCACTCCTTAATTTACTCATCCCCTTCGCTCCTCTTCATTCTTTCCTTCATCCCTTCCTCCTTTACTCACTCACTCACTCATTCTCTCACTCACTCACTCACTCACTCTCTGTGAGCTGTTTGTTGTGCCTCAGGTCTGTTGTGGGCAGCGAAGTGAGTGACTCCGCAGTTCTCTGGCCCCATGCCGAGTGGCTGGAGTAACAGTGCCCTGTTAAAAGGAGGCTAAGAGGAGGCACTGGGCTTGGCCCTGGCCGTGGCCCTGACCCCAGCTCTGTCCCAGCTGCATTCCTCCAGGGCGAGCTGTCCAATATAATTTCTGCTCTCTCTGACAGGGGCTCCCTGAGCCACAAAGGACCCGCTGTGCTGGCCTCTCTTCACCCAGGCCCTGTCGCCACTGGGGAGGGGAGACTCGTTCTCTGAAGTGCCTAATTACCCAGACGCCACGGCCAAACTGGCTCCCACCTGCAGACCACAACCAAAGGCTCTTTCAACAGGTGTTTGTGCACTTGGCCTGTGGAGAGAGGGGCTCATCTGTGGGAAGCTCATTAGACCCTGTCAGTCCAAAGGGCCACAGTTCGGAGACATTATCCTATATCACATTTTCATCACTGATAAGAATCCGTTTTCCATGAATCCTCTGCCTACATTATTCATCATTCCCAAGACTTTTGTAAAAAGTATAACTCATTTACATTTCACTGTAAGTTGCACCCTTTGATACTGTAAGAGGCACATCACACTCCACACACACCACAAAGCTGGAGGTTTCCTGGGAGTAGGGCTTAGCTATCACTGCACAAGTTGGAACATGAAGAGAGTAAAGTGAACCCTCACATAATGACAGCCTACAGTATGCCTATAAATCTCAAATGCAAATGTATCTCGTATGATATCATGACCCAGCCTGTAGTGTCAAGCTTCACAGGTAGCCCAGACAGAGCCTAGCAGGCAGGCAGGCATGCAGGCAGAGCCAGGCACTCTGCAGGTGTGTGAGCTTTAATCTGGGAGGACTGTGGCTTGGGTTGGGCTGGGCTCCAGACCAGGGATGGGATGGGGTGGGTCTGGCAGTGTAACATTTCTGTGGTGGGGGGCGGGGGGCGGGGGGCGGGGGGGGGGGGGGGGGGGATTAGGGTTGTACGAGCGGAGATAAGAGAATGTGGGATCACAGTGCTGTTAAATGTACCTGACAGAGCCAGCGGAGGAGAAGCAGCCTCCCTGGAGCACACAGCCCTGCCTGCCTGCCAACATTCCTGGAGATCAACACCAGTCCCATTCTCCCATTCTCCTCCCCACACTCCCCCACTGCCTAAACTTACACAGCACCTGATAAAAGGCAGCTCGGTAAGCTCTCAGACCAGAGCGGTTTATCTGGTACCCAGCCTGCTGTATTTGTGAAATATGGAATCACTTGCTTGGCTTCCAACATTCTTTGAAATTCACATGAGATAACATTGAAGAGTGTATTTATGGGTTGCAGTATGTAATCTATGGCCGTCATTTTATGTCAAGGCGGTTTGTTCATTGGTTAGCACTGTATTTATAGTACATAGTCATAGAGCCAATGAAATTGATCCCTCAAAGTCCTTGTGCTGTACTTGCTGAGTTGATACAGTATAACTGTGTAGTGTACTGTAGCTACGTGTATGACACAATGATCTCTCAAGGTTGTCCCTCTGTATTATTTTCTCGTCTTATTCCATCTGGTCTTTATTACTGTGCCTGTGGAACCCTTCCCATGTGATTGTCCCTCCCACACGTGTGTGCTGAGGGCCTGTCACCCCTGTGGAGAACCCGAATCAAGGCCAGGGCACAGTCCTCACTCGCTCACCTTCAAAGACGCTGCTGAACCTGAGCCCTCTAGGAAGTCTCTATCCACCCTGCTACCACCATGAACAGCAGGCAGCAGACCTGGACCAGCAGCAGCAAACTTGGTGGTATGCTCCACCTATTGTGTGAGTGGTGAACTGCTGAGGGTGGTTTGTGAAACTATGGGGACATCTACTGGATAAACCTTTTTCAATGGCACCAATAGTAATGCCTCGTTGTGTGTGCGTGTGTTTGTGTGTGTGTGTGTGTGTGTGTGTGTGCGCGTGCGTGTGCGTGTGCGTGTGCGTGTGCGCGTGCGTGTGCGCGTGCGTGTGCGTGTGCGTGTGTGCAAGTGCGCACTCAAGTGTGTTGTCTGGAGATACATGTAATGTACTTTATTTCCTATTTTCACCTCTGTACATGCTTGCAAAAGAATTTAGGAGTGTTCCTGTGGATTTAGAGGTGTGGTGCTGTGATCCTCTCAAAGAGTGAGCCCATAAAATGATCAACCTGAGGAGGTCACAGCTGGATAGAAACAGAAAGGTCTCAGATGGCCTGATAGGTACATTTCCTAGGTTCTGACCAGAGGGCATGTTGTCAGTATTACAGGACCATGAAATGTCTGCTCTCCATCACACCTGCGGCAGCACTGACCAAACTAAATCAATACTGTTAAATCAATATTGGGTTTGGTGTTATTGTTTTTCTGGGTTGTTGTTTAATTGACTCCACTACACACTCTATACACACTCTACCCCTGTGGGGGTCAAAATATCACAAATACCTGCTTCGTCCAAATTGTGTGTGGGCAATGAGGAGGTAGCCAGGTCGTTGAGAAATGAGAAGGGATTTGATAGACTGAACATTGTCAACACACGCTTGCCGCTTTATTAGTTCTAGGGATGCTGTAGTGTTGGTGTGTGTTTGATTCTGTTTCTTAACACTGCAAGCGCCACACTGTTTCACCTACTTTTAGGTGTCAAATGACCCCCCCCACTCTTTACAGTGAGAAGCTGTGTACTGACGCACAATGATCGCTGGATGGTGCCGCTTGTACATTAGTCTTCACAAGAAGAGAAAAATGACAATATCACTACTTGTATGAAAATGCATATGTTCCTATGTGAGTGAGTGAGGTGAGTGAAGGGTTTGAGAGGTCACAGTGTCAAGGGAGGAGGAGGACTACAGAGGAGGAGACTTAGGAGTGGGTGGGTAGGAGGATAATGGAGGTGGGAGGAGAGGTGGCGGGAAGGGCAGGTCTGCATCTGGAGGAGAGACTGATGTTATAGGCTGGGCTACATGGTGATGTCGACTACCCCAACGGGCTAGGCTACACAGTGCCTGATTTGACTGAAACGGCGATGATTTGATACCGTTTGCGCCACACGGCCACATGACTCCACCGATTTCGAGAGCTGAGACGGCGAAGATACGAAAACTCTGTGAGAGAGATATGGGAGCGTGTGTTTAAAACGAGGATCAAATGTTTGTATTTGATATTGGATACATGTATGGGTGCAAGTAGCGTGACTAATGTGATCAGGTGGAGAATGTATTGTATTGTGGTTTGTTCAGCACTTTAAGTTACATTCAGTGCATGACTTGTGCTATATAAATAAAATTGACTGAAAGCGGCAAGTAACAAGTGTGCCCATCAAAGAGCTAGACATTAGGCACGTAACATTTAGTCAATGTATCAATGTATCACTGGATCAATGTATTTTCTGAATGGAAAAGCATAGCATGGGCGTTCGTTCAGTCTCTGTTGTCCCATTGTGTTTCTTGCGAATGTCTCAAAACTCTTGAAACCAGCCGATGACCAAACATTCAATCCTGACTTGTGCTATATAAATAAAGTTTGAATGATTGGTGTATATGGTCCCTGCAGATTCATTGACTGTATCATTGTTATTTTCACACAATATAGTGATACAGGTTCCAGTTTTATTCTTTGAACAACAAAATAGCAAACGTTAACAACATCTATAAATATATATAAATGCAAATATAAAACTTGAGTGCAGACAGCAGGTAGTGCAAAGACATGACATTATTGACCGTCTTAAAGAAACATCTTAGCAAGAGGCACTTCAACAATTATCATAACGTTTATTATGTATTGGCTCTTTTCATACAACCTAAAGTTACACAGATTAATAGCGTATATATGCCATATATTGGATGAAGACATAATATAAGTGGAGAGGAGATTGATCGGGACTGCGGGAGTTTTCATTACTACCGAATGAATGAAAATGAATGGAAGCAGATGACCCAAGCATTCAACACATGACCTGTGCTATAAATAGCCTACAGTTGAACCAATGCTGTGAGATCATTGAACGTCTTAGAAACATCTTAGCGAGAGGCACCTCAATAATTATCATAAAGTTTATTATGCATCGGCTCTTTTCATACAACCTCAAGTTACACAGATTAATAGTGTATATATATAT
Source organism: Nansenia antarctica (assembly GCF_963989245.1). NCBI lineage: Eukaryota > Metazoa > Chordata > Actinopteri > Argentiniformes > Microstomatidae > Nansenia > Nansenia antarctica. The sequence goes on from NC_137675.1 coordinate 68,069,361, forward strand.
ATATATATATATATATATATATATATATATATATATATATATATATATATATATGCCATATCTTAGATGCAGACGTAATGTAAGTGGAGAGGAGATTGATCGGGACTGTGGGAGTTGACATTACCACCGAATTAATGAAAATGCATGAATTTCTATTGTTTTACAGTAGTGTCTCAATTATACTTTAATAATTTCCTGGGTCTACCAGCACGCGCATGGCCAGTGTACTTGAATGATCCTGTAATACGTAATTCCATGTGGCCAGAGATTCAACTGTAGATAGTACTAGTTATTTGTCTGTATTATCTTGTAGATAGTACTAGTTTTTTGTCTGTCTTACATGTAACGATGAATTGAGAATCAAGGACCCCAATTGAAATAAGCCAGTGGCTTTCTTGGGTTTTTATCCTGTTAGTTGACCTTGTATGTAATATGTACTTTCATGTACCTACTTCTGCAAATCTTCTAATAAAGTTTTCAATCAATCAATCAATCATTTGTGCAACGGTGTGAAAACGTTTGTGTGGCTAGAGATCAGATCGCTCCGAAATTGTGTTTCGTCATCGTGTAGCCTAGCCCGAGTGACTGTAAACAGAAGTCTGGTGTTTCCTTTTGTAAGCCTTGAATCGGGGACAGAAGTGACAGGAACAGAGAGAGAGAGAGGGGGGAGGGAAGAATAAAAGAGAGTGAGAAAGAGAGGAGTGATAGAGAAGGCAGACAAACCTGGCAGATATTAGAGAAGAGCTGTAAAAGGGTAAACAGAGGCCAAATCTAGTGGAATCTGTCAGTCTGGAAGAAATGTAAATCAATCCTGGGACTCACAGTTGAACACAGATGACTGTTTTTTAATGATTCCTGAACAATGTTTTGCTTGGTGTCTAACTGTATTTGTGAGTCCTTTCAATTAAGATTTGGCATCAGTAAGCAAAATGTACATTTGGGTAATCTGATTTTATAAAACTGTAGTTATGGAATGTCTCTTTCAATTAATTTCCAACTTGAATTTTCAACGCATTTTGCCAAAAAGGACTCGATTAATTGAACAAATGAAGAACACACAATTGACAACAGAACAAGTGATCATATTCAAATACAATCTTTACACATGTTCATAGACAGCTTCATAGGAATAGTACAATAAACATCATCACAGTCCATTAATTCAAGGACAAATAATTCACATTTACAATAACAAATATACGACTGATACTCTATTCCTCTTAGGGATACATTGAATAATCAGAAGAGATAAAACCATTCAATTATCGGTCATAACTGAGCACAGATGGCATCACTATGTGAAAATGGGAGGAAAGAAACTCCTTGTGTTTACATACAAAAAATGGCTACAGATGGCTTCTTGCAGGGTTTTTCACTCCTATCCTTGTGCTAATTGACTGTAAACTCGGAAATGATCGGAAAAAAACTAACATTTCAGAAGACTCATGGGAATTCCAATGAAAATACAAATGCAAATTGGTGGCTGATGCAAAGTTATATAATATATGAAAGATAACACAACAAAGATGACATTAAAGATATCTTTACAAAATATATTATGTAATAGCAATCACTGTATATTGTAAACTATTTAGCATGTTTCTCAGATAGGACCCTTGGTAAACTGAGACACTAAAATACAGCACAGTGACAGGACTCTAGGCTATCCAATAAAAAAAACTGTAATACTGTATGCCTTATCGTGTTTTTTATCAGGACATATTTGACAGCACATACAAGAGCAATTGATAGAGTAAACATTGTAAACATAGCACAACAAGTACAAAAGCACATTGGCAAGACTTGGTCAGAATACACCAATACACCAGAGCCAACAGTGACATGTTACTCCTCTTCCATGGACTTCTCAATCTCCTTCAGCTTCCGCACAAACTCCTGAGCCTCCCTGTCTCCTGTCCGTGCATCCAGCATCCTCATGATTGGCTTCTCTGGATGGGCATGGCAAATAGAGATGAGAGGGGAACCAACAACGCCTGGCCTCACACAATTACCTTTAGATTGAATGGCTTGCTATGTTGAATTACACAAGTAATTGGAAACCCTTCCCAGACTTAAAGTCCCTATCCTCCCTGGAGACCCATTCCCTCACAATACAGAGAGCTCACGTGACTTACCACTGGGTTTGTTACGAGCCAGATGCAGGATCACAGGCTGGACGGTCTTGCCGGCAGCAGAGGCGTTGGGTCTCCCTGGCCAGCAGAAGTCACTGAGGGGGGCCACAGCCTCCCCAGCAAAGTCATTGGTGGACAGCCAGTCATAGTCCATCACAGTGAAGGTCAAACAAGCAAACCTGTGTCTGTAGTGTTCAGGGCTCACATGACTGTGGAACACAGAGGGGAGAGGATGTGTCAAACCCTCAGAAACAGCAACACTACATTCAGATAGTTAGGTTATATATCATCCCAAATCACAATACAATTTCCTTCCCTGTATGTGTGTGTGTAGGTTGGCTACTAAGCCAATATACTCACAAATAAAAGAGCTCGTCAAACACTGGGTGTAGGGTCTTGAGCTTCGTTTGGGTGCGTTGGCTCTTGGCCATGGGGAAAAGATGGTGGGGACAGAGCTCCACAATGACAAAGGGGTCACTCAGTCCTGTGGGGGACCAGAGAGAGGAGGGAAGGGGTGAGGAATGGCTGAAACAGAGGATTGGTCTTGCTGACAAACGGGAGCTGCATGTCAATGTGACTGTGATATTTACCGTTGGCATCCAGAGCAATCAGATCAGCAGCATGAAGAATCTCTACAGTCAGCCTCTGCTCAGTAACATCATAGTAACACTTCACACTGACACGGCCAAAGCGGGTATGCTTCAGTGTTCTCTGAAAGGCACATCCTCATTATCCAACTGTTGCTGGATATGTTATGCATTATGAATAAATTGTTCATCTAGACCAACCAACGATCAAGTTATTCCTGTACCTAAATCATTGTTGCTAAGGAGCCTTAGCAGCTAAAGAAAAACTAAGGTTGGGATAGTTCAGTCTACAGTAACCCCCCCGCCCCAATCCACCCACCCCCCCTGTGTCAGATGTGGTGCCCCAGCGGGCTGCAGCCCACCTGCTGGGAGATCTTCTCCAGAAAGTACTGCTCGATCAGCTCAAAGGACGAGCACTTATTCAGCCTCAGCTCCTCCTCCAGGGCCTGGAACAGTAGGGGGGACACACACACACTAGCTGATCAACCAACCCAACCTCCACTCAACCACAATCAGGATTGATAGAGTTTGCTAGCTTCCACTGGTGCTCCTACCTTGTAATCTCCATTCTTCAGTTCTTCCAGGGCCAGTCCCTCTCCCTCCGCATGGAAGAACTGTACCAGGGCCTAAGAGGAGAGAACATTGTGGAGAGAGTATGGAGCTCAGGCTAGGCTATGGTGTCTGCTAATTTACAATTTTTGCCATTTAGCAGACGCTTTTAATCCAAAGCGATTTACAATTACGAATTACAGGGACATTCCCCCTGGAGTAACTGAGGGCTAAGCGCCTTACTCAAGGGCACACTAGTAGTGGTGTGGTTTCAGGTGGGATTTGAACTCACAACCTTCCGATCACAAGTCCAACTCACTATCCACTAGACCACCACTACCTCTGCTCTAGTGTACTGGCATGGCCCATTTTCAGTTTTGTGAGAGAAAATTATTATATGTAAAATACATTTTTCTACATTTAAGATTCAAACTTTGGATATCTAGGGCAAAGCTATAGAAACTGATTTCCTGTTGTAACCACACAATGAAACCAGTTTCTCTACTTGAAGCTTGACATTGACTAGACAACAGACACATTTTTTTAAATTTAACCTTTATTTATGCAGCATGACCAAAAAGCAATGGCTCTTTGGGGGGGGGGGGGGGGGGGGGGGGGGAAGCTAGAAATATAACAAGGTTAAGTAATACAATAAACAATAAAACAATAAAACAATAAAACTATAAAACAATAAAACACTGGCAAATACAGATGCATTAAAATACTAACAGTCAGAGAGAGGGGAGAGAGACGGAGGAGGTAGGGGTGAGGAAGAGCGGAGGTGAGGGATAGCGGGGGTAGTGGAGCAGGGGTACTTAAAATGAGGCAGTGATGGGTTATGGGATGGGTGAGAGACGGTGATCAACAGGTGCATTGATCGACTATGGTTCGCTGCAGGATTTGTTTGAAAGCAGTGAGTGAGGTGAGGGCGGTGAGTTTGAGGGTGTTTTGTAAGGTGTTCCAGTCGTGTGCTGCAGCGAACCGGAAAGCGCTGCGCCCGACTACGGTACGGGCTTTGGGGATGGTGAGTCGGACAAGATCACTGGATCTTAGAACGATGACGGGGCGGTGAGAGAGGTGCAGAAGGGATGAGAGGTAGAAAGGTGTTTTGCAAAGTATGGATTTGTAGATAATATGAAGCCAGTGACAGAGCCGTCTGCTGTGAAGAGATGTCCAGTCTACAAGGGTGTACAGAACACAGTGGTGAGTTGTGAAAGGCGCACTAGTGGCAAAACGAATGGCGGAGTGATGGAGTGTGTCGAGTTTCCTGAGGGCAGACTGAGATGCCATCCTATAGATGGTATCGCCATAGTCAAATATGGGCAGGATGGTCATCTTGACAAGGGTATGTTTGGCTGCACGGGTGAAGGAGGCCTTGTTCCGGTATAAAAAGCTTAGGCGAGCTTTGACTTTTGTCTGCAGGTGCTTTATGTGGGTGGTGAAGGAAAGGGATGAGTCCAGCCAAAGGCCAAGGTATTTGTAACAAGAGACAAACTCCAGCTCGGAACCGTCAACACAGAAGATCTTAGGGGGGCTGCTGACACGAGGTCTCCGGTCGAAAAGAATGCACTTTGTTTTTTTGGTGTTGAGGAGAAGATGGAGGCGATGAAAAGACTGCTCAATGGAGGTGAGGCTGAGTTGTAGAGTGGAAGCCGCAGAGTGGAGTGAAGGGCCTGCACAATACAAGATGGTGTCGTAAGCATAAAGATGGATCTGGGATTTGCCAGCATCTTTTGCTACATCATTGATGTAGATTGAGAACAACGTTGGTCCCAAGATGGAGCCTTGAGGCACCCCTTTAGAGATGGTGAGATGGTCTGACAAGATATTTTCAGTCTTCACTTGCTGAACTCGGTCAGTTAGATAGCTGGCAAACCAGTTGCAAGAGTTTGTTGAGAGACCAATGTTGGAGAGCCTCTGTAGAAGGATGGAATAGATGACAGAATCAAAGGCCTTAGCTAGGTCGATAAAGGCAGCGATGCAGACCTGCTTGGAGTCCAAGGAAGTGAGAATGTCATCCATAACTTTCAAGGTAGCTGTGATGCACCCGTGGCCAGGCCGGAACCCAGACTGCATGTTAGACAGGATGTTGTTTGAGGCCATGAAGTGGTTGAGCTGTTTGAGAGCCAGCTTCTCCAGGACCTTGGCCAGGCACGGCAAGATGGAGATGGGCCTGTAGCAGTTGGGGTCGGAGCTAGAGCCACCTTTAAAGAGGGGAAAGACCAGCGCGGATTTCCAGTCAGGAGGAAAGACAGACAGCTCAAAAGACATGTTGAAAAGCTGTGTGATGGGAGCGGAAATGACAGGTGCAGCAGCTTTCAAAAACATGGGTTCGAGCCGATCAAGGCCAGCAGACTTGTTTGAGTCTAGACATTTAAATGATTACAAAGACCTGATTGCTCTCTTTTCTCCCGAGATGGACCAAGCCATCTAGAACAGTTTTGGACTTTTGTGTTTCCCCAGACCCAGTACTCTAAGACCAGACTAAACCAGTTTCTGGCTATTATGTTCCTTTTTCACCTTTGTGTCCCTAGGAGAAAGTGGGGGCCGATTCCCCCTTAACCTTCATCCCCCATCATCTTCCTCAATGTACAAAACCACACCCATTGCTCATGATTGGTCTAGACCCCACCCGAGGGCGGACCTCTTACCTGAGGGTACCTGAACGCATAAATACTGAGAGATAATGAATGATCTGGACTTTTTGAGAAACTTTCACTGTTAAGACTTGTCTGACGTGCTTGTAAACTTTCTCCTTCTGCAGAAGAATATTAAATATATTTTTCTTATACATCTTGAAACGAAACAGGCTGCCATTGTTAATAATTTGCTCTAACAGTTTGGCGACGAGGAAACAAGGGAACGGCTGCGAGGGTATCCTGTTTTGTCCGCTTTCAGCCATTTTCAGCTGACGAGCTGTTTTTTTTTATTATGAAAAGTTGAGAAGGAACAAGACTCTCGCGTTTCACCTAGCAAGTGACGCGGTTAAGAGATCCCCTCTATTTTTGATTGGCTGAGAGCGGATGATCAGGGCCTTAGCACACTGTCTACGTAACACACAAACGGTAAGCCTGTCGATTTTAATTTGTATACGGAACGGTATTTAATCGGAGACGTTGCTGTTATCTGGTTACAGATGAAGTATTAACCAGAGGGAGTGGCTGCTTACCTGATTGCAGAGAGGGACTAATCAGGGGGAGTTGCTGTTCACCTGGTTACAGAGAGGGCCTAACCAGGGAGAGATGCTGTTTTTGGTTAACAGAGGTCCAAATCAGTGAATCCTAGGTTAATCTAGGATTGGGTTTATTACACAGAGGTTTAGTTCTGTGTAAAAGTGGGGAGGTGGGAACACATTTTCAGTACTTATCCATAAAATTCATTGAGCCAGTCAGGAGTTCTGAATTTTCCATGTATGATAATAGAGTTTCATTGAGCTAACCAAAGTTCTGAACTCCAGTTTTAATAAGTTAATCAGTGTTAATACTTCAGTTTTTTCCTTTATCTGTTGACTCAGTGCATATGTAAAAGGCAGTGCTAATCTTACAAGATTGTTTGTTAATTGTATTGTTAAAGTAATTGTCTTCTTATTTGTGATAAGACATTACAGCTGTTTCTTTGTTCTTAGTCATTCCTTGTGTGTTTTCTTTAGGCTATTTTAACTACTAATGCTATTGACACAGACACTGACACAGACCTTGTCCATCTTCTAGAAGGTCTGAAAGGGGGCGTGGAAAGAAAGCTGGACAAGATTGGAGAGATCATTTACAGCTATGGAGCAGAGAGATTTGGGGTGAAAAGTAAGAACCATGGGACACAGAAGGAACCATCAGCCAATCTCAAGTCCAGGAGACAACAAGAGATTGAAAGACTTGTGAAAGAAAGAAGGTGCCTGAGAAAACAGTGGAAGAAGGCCACAGAAGTGGAAAGGAAAGGACTTGAGGCACTACAGGCCGACATCAAGCAGCGTCTTGCAACACTGCGAAGAGCAGAATGCTTGAGAAAGCAACACAAGAAGAAAGAGCGAACGAGGACTGCCTTCTACAGAGATCCCTAAAAGTTCGTCAAAGACCTCTTTGTCAAGGAGAAAACGGGTACCCTCAAAGTACCCATAAGGGAACTAGAGGAGCACCTGAGGAAGACCTACTCCGACAACCAGAGGCATGTGCCAGCCAGCATTCCGGATGACATGCCACCAATCCAACCACCTGAGCACCAGATGGAAACAAGGCCCCCTACATGGAGCGAAGTTGAGAGCACAGTAAAACGGGCAAGAACAGCCTCAGCCCCTGGGCCCAACGGCGTTCCATACAGGCTATATAAGAACAGTCCAGGCGTCTTGAAATACCTCTGGAAGCTAATGAATGTGGCATGGGAAAAGGGAATCATACCAAAGGCATGGCGAAGGGCAGGAGGGATCCTGATTCCCAAAGAGAAGAATTCCTCAACCATCGACCAGTTCCGCCAGATCAGTCTACTGAATGTGGAAGGAAAGATTTTCTTCAGTGTTGTGGCCCAGAGGCTCTCAGTATTCTTGCAGAAGAACAACTTTGTCGACACCTCAGTGCAGAAGGCAGGGATAAGTGGATTCTCAGGATGCCTGGAACACACAAATGTTATCTGGCACCAGGTACAAACGGCCAAGAAGGAGAAAAAAGACCTGCATGTGGTTTTCTTAGATCTTGCCAATGCCTTCGGGTCAGTGCCTCATGAGATTTTGTGGACAGCGTTCAACTTCTTCCAAGTCCCAGAGGGCATCACAAGGCTGGTCAAAGCCTACTTCCAGGACCTCCAGTTTTGTGTTACAGCACAAGCCAGTACAACTGCATGGCAGCACCTCGAGATAGGCATAATGGCGGGCTGCACCATCTCTCCACTGGCGTTTACAATGGCAATGGAGCTCATTATTCGAGCATCCCGATGGGTCGTTGGAGGGGAACGGTTGAAGAGCGGGCTGCGTCTTCCTCCAATAAGGGCGTACATGGATGACATGACGACAATAACAACAACAAACGCATGCACCAAACGACTGCTGGATAAACTCCAGGGAAACATCAAATGGGCACGAATGGAGATTAAACCCAGCAAGTCCCGCAGTATCTCCATTGTCAAAGGCAAGCTCGCCAATGAGAGGTTCCACGTCAACAACGAGCCAATACTAACAGTTCTGGAGAAGCCTATCAAAAGCCTTGGCCGCTGGTATAGTGCAGAACTCAAAGACTCGAAGCAGGTGGAACAACTCAGGCAGGATACAATCAGTGGCCTCAAGCAGATCAACAACACTGCTCTCCCTGGGAAGCTGAAGCTGTGGTGCTTTCAGTTTGGGCTGATGCCCCGTCTCATGTGGCCAATTTCCATCTACGAGGTCACACTATCCCATGCCAACCGGCTGGAGAGACTGGTGAATGCACAAGTGAGGAAGTGGCTTGGACTGCCGAGAGGCCTTAGCAGCATAGGCCTGTATGGCAACGGAGCCCTCTCCCTACCAATCTCAAGCCTGGTGGAGGAGTACAAATGTGCCAAATCAAGGCTGGAAATGACTCTCACAGAATCCCGGGATCCATTCGTCAGAGGTGCTGCTCCGATCCTAGCAACGGGGAGGAAATGGAAGCCATCTGCAGCAGTTGCGGTGGCAAAGACCGCCCTCAGACACCGGGATATAGTGGGGCATGTCCAACATGGCAGAGGGGGCCTTGGTTTGGAAACAACAACACCCACATGGCAAAAGGCTACTCCAACCGAACGGCGGAAGATGGTGGTTGAGGAGGTGCGCCACCAGGAGGAAGCAGCCAGGTGCGCCAAGGCAGTCTCCCAAGCCCAGCAAGGCCGCTGGATGAAGTGGGAGAGCGTGGAGAGGAGGAAAATCACATGGAACGAGCTGTGGAGCATGGAGTCTAATAGGCTAAGTTTCATCATCAGAGCCACATATGATGTCCTGCCCTCTCCTACCAACCTACATCTCTGGTATGGAGAGGACCCAGCCTGTCTCCAGTGTGCAGCCCCAGCAAGCCTCAAACACATCTTGGTGGGTTGCAAGACCAGTCTAACTCAAGGAAGATACACCTGGCGCCACAACCAAGTGCTAAAGTGCTTGGCTGCCGAACTTGAGCACAAGAGGGTAACCACCAACGCCATGCCTCTAAATTCCCAGACTACCTTTCCACGGAAAACAATCTTCATCCGGGAAGGGGAGAAACAGCGGACCAAGCCATCACCTCCAGACTCAGGCCCACTGAACGCAGCCCGGGATTGGGAAATGCGGGTAGACCTCAGCCAGAGGCTCACCTTCCCACCCGAAATTGCAGCGACCAACCTGCGCCCAGACCTAGTCCTGTGGTCCAAGTCCTGCCGGCGTGTCTTCATCGTAGAACTGACGGTCCCATGGGAGGAGGCCATCGATGAGGCATTCGAACGGAAGAGGCTGCGGTATGCCAACTTAGCAGTCGAAGCAGAGGGGCGGGGCTGGAACGTGAAGGTGTGGCCAGTGGAGGTGGGCTGCAGAGGCTTTGTAGCCAGCTCCACCACAAGGCTCCTGAGGGCAGTAGGGATCAGAGGACAGGCCCAACGGAAGGCAATTAAAGAACTGTCCACTGCAGCAGAACGGAGCAGTCACTGGCTGTGGCTGAAACGTAGGGACCCAACATGGGCTCCCAAATGACCACATGGTGCCACCGTGCGACACACACCCAGGCCTGATCAGCCTGTGGTGGGCCAACCTCGGCAGAGGGTGTCTTGTGATAAATGGCCGAAACACCCAATGAGGTCGGGGACCACAACTCAAGATGTGTCGTACTGGTGGCACCACGTGATCATTGCCAAATTCCACTCCACCCAAGAGGACATCTCCAACTCCACTCAGTCAATTGTTGTGCTAATTATTTAGGGATTTTAACATCTAGTCCTATTAAGAATCCTGATGTCTGGTGTCAAAACCAGTGACCGCTGCGAAAGGGCAGCTGACAACCTGGGAAAGACCTGGTGACGGCTTGAAGAGACAGCTGACAGGAGGGAACAAACCCCAACGGGGCTGGCATGGGTTAGCTACCCGTGTTGGCAGGAGCCTTTCACTACACAGTGACTTGGTTCCACCCAACTATGGCTACGAAAAGTTCAAAAGGAAAAACACCCCTAGAGTCTGCGAGAGCGGGGGCGGAAGATGACTCAACGGCGGATCACACGGTAACAGACCCTGGAACGGAAATGACAACGAATCAAATGATCAGCACGGTAGTTGACGGAGTAACAACACTGGCAGGACACAAGCTACAAAGCTGCATCTGTGGCTGGAAAAAGATAACATCAGAGAAGGGTCTCAAGATCCACCAGGGCAGGAAAAAGTGCCTAAGAGAGCTTAGCGAGGTGCCTCGCATTGACCACTACTTCCTCAGAGGTAGGGCAAATCAGTCGAGTGAAGCCCAGTGGCAGGATATTCACCACAGTCCACAGGGTATCAGAACCCCAGACGAAGCTCAACCAAGCACAGATCCATCAACGGACATGAGTCCAGAGCCTATCCAGCCACAGACAGCAGTAGAGAGGAAGATGAATGGACGGAAGCCTCAAATCTTGTGGCCTAAAGCCTGCCAGAAAAAGGAGTGGGAAAACACTGACACAGACCTTGTCCATCTTCTAGAAGGTCTGAAAGGGGGCGTGGAAAGAAAGCTGGACAAGATTGGAGAGATCATTTACAGCTATGGAGCAGAGAGATTTGGGGTGAAAAGTAAGAACCATGGGACACAGAAGGAACCATCAGCCCATCTCAAGTCCAGGAGACAACAAGAGATTGAAAGACTTGTGAAAGAAAGAAGGTGCCTGAGAAAACAGTGGAAGAAGGCCACAGAAGTAGAAAGGAAAGGACTTGAGGCACTACAGGCCGACATCAAGCAGCGTCTTGCAACACTGCGAAGAGCAGAATGCTTGAGAAAGCAACACAAGAAGAAAGAGCGAACGAGGACTGCCTTCTACAGAGATCCCTACAAGTTCGTCAAAGACCTCTTTGTCAAGGAGAAAACGGGTACCCTCAAAGTACCCATAAGGGAACTAGAGGAGCACCTGAGGAAGACCTACTCCGACAACCAGAGGCATGTGCCAGCCAGCATTCCGGATGACATGCCACCAATCCAACCACCTGAGCACCAGATGGAAACAAGGCCCCCTACATGAAGCGAAGTTGAGAGCACAGTAAAACGGGCAAGAACAGCCTCAGCCCCTGGGCCCAACGGCGTTCAATACAGGCTATATAAGAACAGTCCAGGCGTCTTGAAATACCTCTGGAAGCTAATGAAAGTGGCATGGGAAAAGGGAATCATACCAAAGGCATGGCGAAGGGCAGGAGGGATCCTGATTCCCAAAGAGAAGAATTCCTCAACCATCGACCAGTTCCGCCAGATCAGTCTACTGAATGTGGAAGGAAAGATTTTCTTCAGTGTTGTGGCCCAGAGGCTCTCAGTATTCTTGCAGAAGAACAACTTTGTCGACACCTCAGTGCAGAAGGCAGGGATAAGTGGATTCTCAGGATGCCTGGAACACACAAATGTTATCTGGCACCAGGTACAAACGGCCAAGAAGATGAAAAAAGACCTGCATGTGGTTTTCTTAGATCTTGCCAATGCCTTCGGGTCAGTGCCTCATGAGATTTTGTGGACAGCATTCAACTTCTTCCAAGTCCCAGAGGGCATCACAAGGCTGGTCAAAGCCTACTTCCAGGACCTCCAGTTTTGTGTTACAGCACAAGCCAGTACAACTGCATGGCAGCACCTCGAGATAGGCATAATGGCGGGCTGCACCATCTCTCCACTGGCGTTTACCATGGCAATGGAGCTCATTATTCGAGCATCCCGATGGGTCGTTGGAGGGGAACGGTTGAAGAGCGGGCTGCGTCTTCCTCCAATCAGGGCGTACATGGATGACATGACGACAATAACAACAACAAACGCATGCACCAAACGCCTGCTGGATAAACTCCAGGGAAACATCAAATGGGCACGAATGGAGATTAAACCCAGCAAGTCCTGCAGTATCTCCATTGTCAAAGGCAAGCTCGCCAATGAGAGGTTCCACGTCAACAACGAGCCAATACCAACAGTTCTGGAGAAGCCTATCAAAAGCCTTGGCCGCTGGTATAGCGCAGAACTCAAAGACTCGAAGCAGGTGGAACAACTCAGGCAGGATACAATCAGTGGCCTCAAGCAGATCAACAACACTGCTCTCCCTGAGAAGCTGAAGCTGTGGTGCTTTCAGTTTGGGCTGCTGCCCCGTCTCATGTGGCCAATTTGCATCTACGAGGTCACACTATCCCATGCCAACCGGCTGGAGAGACTGGTGAATGCACAAGTGAGGAAGTGGCTTGGACTGCCGAGAGGCCTTAGCAGCATAGGCCTGTATGGCAACGGAGCCCTCTCCCTACCAATCTCAAGCCTGGTGGAGGAGTACAAATGTGCCAAATCAAGGCTGGAAATGACTCTCACAGAATCCCGGGATCCATTCGTCAGAGGTGCTGCTCCGATCATAGCAACGGGGAGGAAATGGAAGCCATCTGCAGCAGTTGCGGTGGCAAAGACCGCCCTCAGACACCGGGATATAGTGGGGCATGTCCAACATGGCAGAGGGGGCCTTGGTTTGGAAACAACAACACCCACATGGCAAAAGGCTACTCCAACCGAACGGCGGAAGATGGTGGTTGAGGAGGTGCGCCACCAGGAGGAAGCAGCCAGGTGCGCCAAGGCAGTCTCCCAAGCCCAGCAAGGCCGCTGGATGAAGTGGGAGAGCGTGGAGAGGAGGAAAATCACATGGAACGAGCTGTGGAGCATGGAGTCTAATAGGCTAAGTTTCATCATCAGAGCCACATATGATGTCCTGCCCTCTCCTACCAACCTACATCTCTGGTATGGAGAGGACCCAGCCTGTCTCCAGTGTGCAGCCCCAGCAAGCCTCAAACACATCTTGGTGGGTTGCAAGACCAGTCTAACTCAAGGAAGATACACCTGGCGCCACAACCAAGTGCTAAAGTGCTTGGCTGCCGAACTTGAGCACAAGAGGGTAACCACCAACGCCATGCCTCTAAATGCCCAGACTACCTTTCCACGGAAAACAATCTTCATCCGGGAAGGGGAGAAACAGCGGACCAAGCCATCACCTCCAGACTCAGGCCCACTGAACGCAGCCCGGGATTGGGAAATGCGGGTAGACCTCAGCCAGAGGCTCACCTTCCCACCCGAAATTGCAGCGACCAACCTGCGCCCAGACCTAGTCCTGTGGTCCAAGTCCTGCCGGCGTGTCTTCATCGTAGAACTGACGGTCCCATGGGAGGAGGCCATCGATGAGGCATTCGAACGGAAGAGGCTGCGGTATGCCAACTTAGCAGTCGAAGCAGAGGGGCGGGGCTGGAACGTGAAGGTGTGGCCAGTGGAGGTGGGCTGCAGAGGCTTTGTAGCCAGCTCCACCACAAGGCTCCTGAGGGCAGTAGGGATCAGAGGACAGGCCCAACGGAAGGCAATTAAAGAACTGTCCACTGCAGCAGAACGGAGCAGTCACTGGCTGTGGCTGAAACGTAGGGACCCAACATGGGCTCCCAAATGACCACGTGGTGCCACCGTGCGACACACACCCAGGCCTGATCAGCCTGTGGTGGGCCAACCTCGGCAGAGGGTGTCTTGTGATAAATGGCCGAAACACCCAATGAGGTCGGGGACCACAACTGAAGATGTGTCGTACTGGTGGCACCACGTGATCATTGCCAAATTCCACTCCACCCAAGAGGACATCTCCAACTCCACTCAGTCAATTGTTGTGCTAATTATTTAGGGATTTTAACATCTAGTCCTATTAAGAATCCTTGTATCTATATTGTTCCCTTGAAAATAACTGGATTTTGAGTTTAAAATTAGTATAGAATCAAGTCGTTCAGAGAGAGTGACACCACTTCTTGGTCCTGCTAAGGGGTTATGGTCTAAGTATTCATCTTTTCCTGCTACATGAATAAATGAATGAATGAATGAATGAATGGACTTTATTGTCATTGCTACAGTACAGGTACCAAACAACGAAATTTAGGAGGGGTGGCTCCCCTGGTGTTAGGAAAGAAAAAAAAAAAAACTTTAAAAAAAACACAAGAAGGGAAGGAGCTGGTTTACATAAATAAAGGCTATGTACACTATCCACTGTACTATACTGTACAGATAGACGATGGGACACTGAGCGTTAGCAAAGAATGAGATAAATTGGGATTGTTTTAGAAAGTGGGAACGCATGGCAGAGGACAAACACAAGAACTCAGAAGAGGGTTTACTTTTGAAATTGCTACAGAATCAGGTGCGTCTACAAGCTGCACAAATTAGATTTGATGAAGGACAAGAGAAACGTTCTAGAGAACAACATAGCCAGCCACAAACAAATAATAGGCAGCAGGTTGTTAAGGATTTTGCATGTTATAATTGTGGTAGGGGCGACCATTCCTACAGATCCTGTCCGACGTCAAAAAGGTTTCCTAACCATGGGAAACAGAATCATATGACTCATTGACACAACAGGGAGAGAGAGGCCACATGGACACAGCTCAGAATAGACCACAGCATGCTGTCCATGTGAGAATGCCTCATGTATTAGTACCTAACATGTAATTTTTCTTTTTGACATTTAAGAATACAGTAAGCCAGTAAGATTTTTAGAAATAGGAAATAGTCTATCATTGTTGTTTATCCCGGTACAGGTCCAGTTTTTTGTATATCTTAGGAAAATTGTTGAGTTTTGAATGTTCTTGTTGTAAAAAGAGACCCTAGCGGTTTTTGAGTTTCTGTTTTCTATTTTAAAAACAATTTTCTTTGCATTAGGCAAGGTTTTATATTTTCTAACCCAAGTCATGGGGAGCTGCTTTCTTGCGCAGAAAGACCCTGAGAGTTATTTCTATTCTCAAGAAGGTGGGTTTATGTGTAAAACTCTGGGAGAACTGATCACTTTCCATTTTGAGTTTTTTGCATAAACCTGTCCAAAATTATATAGATCTGTTTGGTATTCATGCATTGTTCAGACCATGATGTATTGGAAAAAGAACCATGTGGCCTGTCGTATCAGAGGCTCATAAAATACTATATTTTTGATTGCTCTAACTCCCACTAACTCATTAACAATAACCCTGGTTTTTCTTGTTTTTGAATGATTTTTCAGTAAGTATATTTTGACATCATCAAACATGACACATTTGTTTATGATTTTCAAATCACACAAAAATGTTCTACCGTTTCCTATTTTGATATTAAGATGTTGGTTTGATTAGACATAAAATTCTGTTGCAGTTTTTTTTATTTGTTAACTGTCTCCTCAGACAGACCAGTGGTGGCCCTGTATCACTGCAGCTACACTTGATTTTTTGCCACGGCAAGAATGTGATATATATTTCAGAGTGGAAGCCGTTTTACCAGAATCCAGAGACGGCGTGCTACGCAATATCCAGCCGGATGATTGAGTGATGAACCAGGGCCACCAGAGAGGGAAGCGACGACCAGGGTTACCAGACCCACCAGAGAACACCGAGGAGATGACGATAAGGGTGGCCAGGCCCGCCAGAGAGAGAGCCAGATGATTGGGTGATGAACCAGAGCCACCAGGGTGCCAGGCCCGGCAGAGAAGGACGCAGCCACCAGGGTGCCAGGCCCGGCAGAGAAGGAAGCAGCCACCAGGGTGCCAAACCCGCCGGAAAAGGAAGCAGCCACCAAGGTGCCAAACCCGCCAGAGAGAGAAACAAACGCCAGAGTACGAGACCCGGCAGAGAACCACCAAACGACCATCGACGACAATGTTCCAGTTTCAACAGCCCGGGCCGCCGAGCCTTCAAATCAGAGCCTGGCCGTTTCAAGGAGGAAAGACACATGATCATTTCTGGATTATTGCCATGACAATTCTAATGGGTTCACAAACTATGGTTTCACAAGCCTCACATGACCCACAGAACCAACATCCAAAGAGAGAACCAACGCCTTAGACCATGGTTAAAAAAGAAATGGACATTGATTCTAACCAGATGGGAATACAATCCCACCCAAACTATGCCACTAGTATCATGAGAGATTTTGCTTCGAGGATGAATTACTCTGATTGTTGGATCTGTCAACAGATACCTGTGAGTCCAGCCAGGGTCCAAAGTGTGGACACCTGTACTAGTGAGGATGCTGGTGAGTGCCTGCATCATGTTTTCGATGGTGCTAAAGACCACTCCCCAGACCATGTCCAACATGGAAGGAGACAGACGACTGCCTGAACCTCAATGACACTGACAGACGACGACCGATTAGGAAGAGATTGAAGAGCAAGCAAATTCTCCAACTGGGGTCAAGTGCTAGTAACCTCTGACCCTGAAGATGCAAGAATCAAGAAGGCGTCGGTCGTTTGGATTTATTTTTTTAAATTGTTTTTGTCTTGTGTATGATGTACTGTGTTTAATTTTAAGTTTGGTTGTTATTTTTAGGATTTTTGGGTTGTGATGATTTTTTATTATTTCTTTCTCCAAAATGTCTTGAACCATATTTTTCTAATTGTTCTTGTTTTAAGAGTTTACATCTTTAAAAAGTGTGGAATGTGAGAGAAAATTATTATATGTAAAAGACATTTTTCTACATTTAAGATTCAAACTTTGGATATCTAGGGCAAAGCTATAGAAACTGATTTCCTGTTGTAACCACACAATGAAACCAGTTTCTCTACTTGAAGCTTGACATTGACTAGACAACAGACACATTTAAATGATTACAAAGACCTGATTGCTCTCTTTTCTCCCGAGATGGACCAAGCCAGCTAGAACAGTTTTGGACTTTTGTGTTTCCCCAGACCCAGTACTCTAAGACCAGACTAAACCAGTTTCTGGCTATTGTGTTCCTTTTTCACCTTTGTGTCCCTAGGAGAAAGTGGGGGCCGATTCCCCCTTAACCTTCATCCCCCATCATCTTCCTCAATGTACAAAACCACACCCATTGCTCATGATCGGTCTAGACCCCACCCGAGGACGGACCTCTTACCTGAGGGTACCTGAATGCATAAATACTGAGAGATAATGAATGATCTGGACTTTTTGAGAAACTTTCACGGTTAAGACTTGTCTGACGTGCTTGTAAACTTTCTCCTTCTGCAGAAGAATATTAAATATCTTTTTCTTATACATCTTGAAACGAAACAGGCTGCCATTATTAATAATTTGCTCTAACAGTTTCACAGTAACCACTCGCCTTGATGTGCAGCATACATCTAGGTGCATTAGCAGGGCTCTCTGTATCCTCACTAACAAGAGTGAAAACCCGCCGGTAGGTAAATGGGACAACCGTAGGCCACATGACATGCTCTACCTAAGCACTTAGCATTTCATGACTTTTCATGCTAATATGTTGTATGTCCCTTGCCAGCTCTGCTCCATTAGAATACAGGAACTCTCACATTGTCATTCTTGTGGGAACTCCCCTCAGCACTGAACTGCTGCCAAGAGATCTGATGAATATCTAATGTATGGTAATGATGCCACAACAGCAGGGAAACAGTAGCTAATGATGATGAAGATGATGATGATGATGATGAGAAAGAAATAGGGAACATCAGTAGTAGAGAGAGAGAGAGAGAGAGGGTGAAGCCCTACTACGATAAAAATAGAACAGTGTGTGTCTATCTCTACGCCTTTTACTCTGCTTCTGACTGATCTAGGACGGCATCTGGGGACTACCCTCTTCCCACAGCTGCTGTGTCTAGCTTTATAAGTCTGGTTCATAGTCTGGTTCTGAGGACTGACTGACACGAGACCATACAGATGAGCACTGACCTCGACAGTGTACTGAAAGCGGTTGTAGAACTCCACCTGGACACCCCTGTTCTCTGCCACGGCATCCAGGATCATTCTGAGGAGCAGCTCCCACATACTGTGTAGAACTCTGAGACATGAGGACTCGGGTTAGTCAGCCATCCCTAACCCAGCACCCACCCCCAACTCAGCACCCGACCTCCACCCAGCACCCACCCCGATCCCCACACTCAGCCCCCCACCCCCACACCCAGCCTCCACCTCCACACGCTTGTTTATCATGACTGAACAATAGACAAACAAACAGTCAATGAACTATCCCACACTACGTCATGCATGTTCATGTGGAATTACAATCGGCTAGATGATGAACACTGTCAGAGTGCCAAGTGTTGGAAGGGTATCATTACAGTGTGTGTGTTTAAAATGTACAGTTAGATTAAGGAGTGAGGAAGGTAATTACCTTGCCAGATTCTCCTTCACCAGAGACTCACTGAGGATGACTAGAGTGTCATGTAAGTACTTCATGAGGGGGGACACCGCCTAGAATAATGTCACAATCACAGTCTTAAAGGGGCAATCTGGAATGCAAACAATAACAATTCTCCTGCCACTTTAGTAAACAAGGGATGGGGCTGGAGAATGTACTGTAACCACTCTCAAATTCATAGACAGAGCTATGGATGCAAGGACTGACTCATGAGACCAACATTATAATTTCAACCATGTGTTGAAGCTATAACAGTGTTACAATTACATAAAACAACCTAACTATGTAAAACAGCCTTATATTTTGGATTCTGATGGGGTAAGACAGTAAGACAGAACTAAGCGTGTGAAGTTTTTATAAGTTATATTCTTCAAGAATCAATGGTTATATATAATTAATTTAAGTCCAAAAAGCGATGTACCAATCCTAGATTGTTCCTTTAAGAAAGACCTATTGGAAATGTCTTGACTGCTGCAGTAGCATAAAGCAGCAGGCTGACACACAAAAGGAGCAGCATACACAATGTACTGTTTAGTCGTTCAGTCTGGTTCAATGGATTCTTACATCATCATTGTTGATGGAGTCAGGGGACAGGCTGATGTGCTGGATGCACCTTGTCAGCTCTGAAAGCATCTGCACAAGACACACAAACAGAATAGCATAACGCTCCTGTATATCGCTAGGAAACCTGGCTAATGATTAACAGCCATGAATAACATTTACATTTACATTTAGCAGACGCCTTATTCCAAAGCGGCGTACAATCGAATAACACTAAACCATAAATGATGCTATACTGTATACGTGACAGGCTCTTATTATATTAATATTGAGGTGAATGATTGATAGCGTGACTGACAGGGGAGATGTTTACAGTAAGTGAGAGGGACCTTGTCAGTGAGGTGGGTGATGAGGCGTTTGGCCTCTCTCTGCAGGTCCATGTCCACGTTGTAGAGCTGCCCGTTGAGGGCCTTGTTGACCTGCTCCTTCCCCTCTGCCCCGCACGACTCCTCCATGGCCTGCTCCACCCCCTGCCAGTCCAGATCACGGGGCAGGTGGCCCAGGAACACACGCACATGCTCCGTGTTGTTGAGAGCGATGCATAGCTAACCAGGACCCAGGGAACACAACAGGAGGAAGAGAAGGCACACAAAAGGGGTGGGGAAACAAAAGAGGAAAAGAGACAAGGCGAAGAAAGGGTAGATAGAGGAGGAAGTGAATGATTGAAAAGAGGACAGTAAGTAGACATATCATACTACTATGTGGATATCCCGCAGTGGTCTCTGTGTTGCTAGGGAGCGAACACTGGCTGACATTTACTTCCCACGTCATCCAGTAGCCCCCCTTCCTGTGTTCCCACAGGCGTTACCTGCACTGTGAGGCTCTTGTGGTCTCGGCCCAGCTGGCTCCTCTCAATCTTGCGCTTTATCATCTCTGAGTAACATACAGCTTCGCTGCAAAAATTCTACAACACACAAACCACACTCATGTCATGAACGCGAAACACTCAATTTGTGTTCTGATTTCTGCTGCAATGTTTTTGATTGAGGGTTGCCACCTGTAGAGCTGTTCAGTGAATATGTGTGTGTGTGTGTGTGTGTGTGTGTGGTGTGTGTATATGTATATGTGTGTGTGTGTGTGCGTGTGTGTGTGTGTGTGTGTGTGTGTGTGTGTGTGTGTGTGTGTACAAAAGTGGTACTCACGTCGGTCAGGCGTGTGACGAAGATGAAGGCACCTGCAGAGTCTGGCCAGGCTAGCTGGGACCAGAACTCCCGCACCTGGCTGAAGCATGCTGTGACATCCACCGCAGAGGAGCTGTGTTTGGCCTGCTTGTGCATTTTCTCCAGCTGTTTAGTTCAGAAACACACACACACACACACACACACACACACACACACACACACTCACTCACATTTTATCTTCACTGTTGTGCGTCTGTATGCAGTCATGCACAGAAATAACAAACATATACTGCGGTAAGTTCAATAAATTATAGATATACACCTTGACCATGTTACTCATTTGTTCTGCCATAAAACATCAGTGTGCTTCGATACATACACTCACTGAACACTTTATTAGGAATATCTGTACACCTTCTCATTCATTCGGGTGGTGTAATGGTGTGGGGAATGTTTTCTTGGCACACTTTGGGCCCGTTAATACAATCAATCATTCGCCTAATTTCCACAACCTATTTGAGTATTGTTGCTGACCATATGTGTCATGATATGGTCGAGTTGCAAAGAACTCGCAAACGGCAAAGGCTTCAAATCAGCGTTCAAAGTTGTTCTGAGCAAAAAATCTGATTTCCTTTTTTTGTCATCAGACGCAACTTGAAGTTTTGAAGTACCCACTCGTTATTTAGCATCCCTTCAAGGCCACAATGTACCCATCTTCTAATGGCTACTTCCAACATGACAATGGACCATGTCACAAAGCAAAAGTCGTCTCAAACTGGTTTCATGAACATGACAATGAGTTCAATGTTCTTCAGTGGCCTTCACAGTCACCGGATCTGAATGCGATAGAACACCTTTGTGGGATGTGGTAGAACGGGAGATTCACAGCTTGAAAGTGGACCTGAAAATATGCTGGAATTGTGTGATGTCCTCATGGCTGGTCTGAGAGTAAAGGGAGGTCCCTACCCAGTCCCTACCTAGTATTAGTATAATGTTCCTAATAAAGTGTTCGGTGAGTGTATTGTATTAGCAAATAATGCTATTTTGTCCAACAAATTCCACAGACAGTTCAACAAAACCCTGTGTCACCTGGTCTGTGTCCACTGCTCTGCGGATCCTGTCACAGGACCTATCATGGACTATCTGCAGCCACTTGTGAATAGAGGTCTTGAACCAGTTGTGAAAGCCAGTCAAGGACAACATTTTAGCATCCCTGAGAAAGAAGGAAAGCCATGAACAATTGACAAAGTAATATTCAAAAGGTAATAACAGGATATCAAACACAGGAATCATATCAAGTCTATAACAGGAACTTTTAGTAACAAGATAGGTGTTGTACTGAATGAACACATTCAAGTATAACCAAGCTCCATTATCCAAAGTCTGACCCTAAAAGACAGAGCCTTCTTGGTGACTAACTTGAGAGGGAGGAATTCTCTGAAGTGTTTGAGGGTTTTCAACGACATGTAGAGCTCAAAGAGAGTCTCTCCCATGGTCTGAGTCAGCCTCGAGCTCTCCTGCTCCAGAGTCCCACACACCCTCTCCATGGCAACACTCACATCATCTGCTACCTAGGGGAGAACATGAGTCCATCATCCCAAAGTTGGTCATAGAAGCCTCCCCTCAGAGGAGGGCACACACACACACAATCATGCATGTACTGGATCCATCAGAAAATACCTTATGTCTGATGAGGTTTCTTAAGATTGAACGGTTGAACAACTTTTCAAGACATCCATGTCAGTCACTACTTACCAGTTTCTCCAACTGCCTGTATGAGATGCTAAGGAAATCCACTTTCACTGCACTGAAGGAAGAGAAAAGACAATGAGCACATGGTAATGGCATTGTCAATGTGATTCTACTTGAAGCCAATTAATCTAGATTGTAACCAAAAGGTCAGACTGTGGAAAACAGTGTCTGTACCTGTAGAAGAGCTTGTTGTAGACATTCTGTCCTCTCTGTACATCTGCACATACAGTGTCTACCACCTGAACCAGCCTTCTCAGCTGCTCCTCCAGAGCCTGTATCAACACAGCATCCAACATCTCAGAGACTCTGACAACCAGGACAGTTCTCTTTAGTCACCATACTTAAATTATGATTCAAGGGAGTTTTTTTAGGGCCAAAAAGTTTACAATGAACTAATACAATTTAACATTTAATTTCCTGATTTTGGTATTTACAATTTGAGACAAAAGTACCTCAAAACAAACAACAACTGAAGATGGCTACAGTACAGGCATGGCAAAGCATCATCAGAGAAGACACCCAGTGTCTGGTGGAGTCAATGGGTCACAGACTTCAGGCATTGCATTCAAAGGATTGTCGACCAAAAATACTAAACATGAGTGCTTAATTTGGACGTTTTGATGCATCTGTCCAATCACTTTCGGCTACCCAGAAACAGAGGGACTATGCATAAAAAGTGTTGTGTCTAATGTCTGAATGAATGAAACCAATATGTACTTCAAGAATCTCTACTTTAACCTCATAGTAATTGTTTTATTTCAAATCCACTCCATCCACTTTTGGAGTGTAAAGCCAAAAGAAAAGAAAATGTTTCACTGTCCCATTACTTATGCAGGGCACTGTATATAGCGACCTGAAGATGTTTAAAAAAAAAAGTGGACAGTACAACAGAAAAAAAGACACAGGCAAGACAGATAGAACAAACAGGGCGACAAGGACTACAGGAGGGAAGGGGGATAGTAGAGTGGGTAGTAGAGTGAACAATATTTATCATTATCATGTTTCATTGGTGCCAACTCACCCCTTCCTCTGGTTTGAAGTGTGAAATTATGCTTTCGTACCACTCTGCTGTACCTTTCTGTTGAAATGACAACAAATAGAAAATGTGGTCAATAGCAATCATTAGTGACGTTCTGATAATGAGGCCTATACCAGCTATTACCTGATTGGTTCCATCCCATTTTAAATATTTACCTTGACAACAGTGGCAATTTCCAAATGCAATTCATTTCGAAGGGGACACACAGTCTTGAAGGCCTGCATGTTCTGCATGTGCCCTACCCCCCTAGGTCACAAACACACAGGGAAGGGAATAAGGGCATCTCAAAACAATGGCTCATTATTTCATACAAAAAAGGCAACATGTATTTATAAGTAGTCCAAATGCATGCTGGACACCACTGTGCTCTGCTGTGCTGTGATGTGATGTGATGTGATTTTCTGTGTACTGTGCTGTGCTGTGTGTGTGCGTGTGTGTGTGTGTGTGTGTGTGTGTGTGTGTGTGTGTGTGTGTGTGTGAGTGTGCGTAAGCGTGTGTGTGTGTGTATGTGTCTGCATGCCTGCGAGCATATGTGTGTGTGCGTGTAGCGCCAAACACAGTGTGCTATGAAATCTCTCTAGAGGTGTCAATCTCCAGGCAGAGTTTGAAATCCTATTGAGAAAAAGCCCACAGGTTCTACAGATTCTTCCAGTCTGGTCTTATCAATATGACGCCCCGTGGGGCTGCTCACACAGAAAGGGCATATCAACAGGAGCTTCGTATCAACACAGCTGCTTTTATTGACAAGTGACCACTATTCAAATGGAAAAGACTTCCTGACTTCGACCAATCGAGAGTCATTCTGCCCTTCTCCACAGGGCTGCTTGACGGGAGCCAAACCAAGAGGCGGGACAGTTAGTATGTTGGCGTAACTCTGCTAAAAGCTAATATCGAAGTGCATTATGATATACAAGAAGACAAATTCTCAGTATGCCATTGAAAGTGAATGAGAAATGCACAGCAAATGATCCTCCAAGGGCTCATGCGTACATGCTCACCACCAGTAGTAAGTGAAGCAGCAACGTATGAAATGGTTGCTTGCCAAGCCAGTCGGTGGGCGTTACTTGATGCTCTTTGGAAGACAGTGACACTGACAGTGCGTGCCCTCTCTCAAAGTACTCACTTTGCCATAGGACTCTATGTGGGTTCTATGTGGGTTAGTGGTTGAATATGAGGTATGACAGCTCTGGCGGATCTGTGATGTGATGGAGAGAGGTGGTGTGAGTTTACCTCAGCATGAGCTCACAGCGAGTAATG
Source organism: Nansenia antarctica (assembly GCF_963989245.1). Lineage (NCBI taxonomy): Eukaryota > Metazoa > Chordata > Actinopteri > Argentiniformes > Microstomatidae > Nansenia > Nansenia antarctica. The sequence continues at coordinate 68,093,619 of NC_137675.1, forward strand.
GCAGCAGGACTGGTGGAGGGGAACACCTGACGCATGCTCTTCATCAGACACAGGCAGTGCTCTGTGTACAGCCTGAAGCTCTCTGACAGCTGCCTCTCCTGAACATAGAAAGTGCATCCCTCAGAGTACTTAATCTTCCAGGTATCACTCAATAAAAACATGTTTCCCCCCCAAACTTCCAATTACAGCTTTTGATTGAATAGGTACCCTTGAGGCACCAACCATGATGGATGTGGGTGCTGAGCTAATAAGGCGACCCAATTCAACATGAAAGGTGTTTCTGGGCCAAAGGGGAACTGAGAAAGGACCCTACTAGGTCTCCTCGCACTGCATGGGCGTCCCACTCTGCATCAATGGTCCTCAGGAGACGCAACAGGAGGGAGTAGCACATCATGTGGGACTGATGGTGGCTGCTATAGCAGTGCCAGCGACTGCACAGGAGAGCATATGGAAAACACAACAATCACCTGAGATCAATGATCAAAAACGAAACTTTGGCAACATGTTTATTTGATCATTTTGACCGCTACAATACATTTGACTTACAGTATGATCTAGAGAATATTGAAGTGTTACGATTCATGATTGTACTTACATGATTGCCTGTTGCAGGGGAGAGAGATCTGTTTGTACGGCATGATGGGACAGCACAGTCCATGCTGGTGGAGTCACCAGCCCATTCCAGTTGTAAGGCTCTTTCTAGAAAACAATTGTTTACCTAAAGATTAATATGAAAACCCAGTAGCCATATGATTCATTCATCATTTTATACATATATGCTTCACCTGAATGTGAGTATGCTCATACTCCAGAATCTGACTCAGCAACTTCTTGTGAATGGCCTCGTTTGAGTCCCTCTTACTCAGGGTTGTGTCTCGCTAGGGAAAACAATCAAATGATTACCCTGCTACATGAGCAGCTTCAAGACCACAAATAAAACACATGGAGGGAGATCTGTTGAGCTGATGAAAGAGATCTGTTGAGCTGTTACACTGAAACACTGTCATACCTGTGTAGTGAAGAGCGTCAGGATCAGGTGACATTCTCCCTGAACCTTGGATGCACTGGACCGGGGCTCCAACTTAAAGCACTTATCATATCCAACCACAGGGATCTCCTAAAGGGGAAGAACAGTGTATGAGGATCGGCTAGAAATTGACTTTGTAAAGTTTGGTTGACCATCTTTCTTGGCTTAGTTTTAAGCTGCAGAACACTGCCCCTCTGTTAAAAAGTGTTAGATGTCCTAGATCTAAAATGTGATGTGTTGATTAAGATGTGATACACTGTGGTGGGTTCTCTTTAACTTCAGTACATGAGAGACTTACGTTCAAAGGGATGTTGATGCACCCCAGGAAGTCGTCAGCATTCTCCTCAGTAGATCCTGATGAGGAACTCCCATTGGAACGTACAGATTTGGCAATCTGCTTAAAATACCTGGTCAGAAAGGTAATAATGAATAGATCAATGGCATACCAAGTCCTTTACTCTTTACAAATGAGACTAAAATAAATGCTGCTTGTTATAAATCATAGGAGTTCTACCTGCCCATTCCTCTCAGTCCACTGACTTCATTGAGTTTTTTGCAGGCCTCAGCGACAGAGACATCATCATCATGATCCCTGAGGACAGGAGCACATGTCAAAGGCTATCACCACATATTTTATATCATAATTTGTGATGTTATTAAGAGAGTTTGAGTTTTATCATTGTCATGCAGGTTCCTAGAGTAACGAAGTGACAACAGTTGGGATAATTGCCTGAGTACAGTATAAGTGGAAAAAAGCTTGTTGAAATTAAGTGGTGCTATAGTGAAATAGCAGTGAGGGTCCTTGAAAGGGTCATGCTAATAATTGTTCTTTCTTACCATATGTCCAGGTGCAGTAGATCACTATGGACATCATCAATGTCACTATTAAACGAAACAAAAAATAATAATTATTAAGTGACAAAAAGCAGAACAAAAAGCTGAAAACACTCTCAGCAGCACAGATGTTTCTGTGGACCATCTGAAATCTGAATCGCAGAACAACCTTACAAGCAGAGCATCACTAGTACTGCTTATCAAAGCATGTCAAAACAAAATGATCATCGGGACAAAGTCGTGTCTGGTTTCAAAAGAGCATGTTTGGTCAGAGTGAACTGTATTTGTACTCACAAGACAAAGTGCTCATTCCAGACTGGATTAAGAGTCTCAGGTTTGACCTCAGTGACCTGGATGCACGTGGCAGCCAGGACCTCCTTTGTGCTGGAACGCTTCTCCAGCTTCTCCTTCCTCTTCCGGAAGCTAAACTTCCTCTCCTTCTTCTCCTCCGGTTCCCGTGGGCTCTGTCCGAGGAGAATTCCCAGCATGCAGTAGGGGTCGCTGTATCCTATCCAGCCCCGGGGGGGGGGGGGGGGGGGTTACAGTAAAGGTTAATAATGCACACTCAGTGATTATGATGCTGCTATTACAGTGATGGTGATGTACTCGTTTAAGGTACAGACACAAAGCAATTGGCTTGCTAGTAATTACAGACTGTCTATGTCTGTGTCCTTTTAGACAAAGGGCTGGTCAGTGTTATCTGTGTGAAAGATTGACAGAACAGTGAAGTGATGATTATGATGACAGCTCTAGCGCCTTGGTTGAATCACATGGCTTGATGGGAGTTCAGTGGGTTGTGATGATTTTTTCGTGATGATTTTTTTCTTTCTTTCAGAAAGACAGAACAATAACAGCATATGACTTAATCAAATTGCTTTTCAGATCTTTTTAAAATAGCTTTTTTCAATGATCAGCGTGTTGACATCTGGAAACAATAACATAGTACATTAATGCACAGAATTCTTTTTGACTGCCTATCAAGAGAGGTAGAACACAACTCACCATTTGCGTCCTTTGCCATTAGATTCTTTCCTTTCATAACTGACACTCTCAGCGAGAAACTTGCCCTCTGCAAAACAAAGAAACATAAACAATAGGCTTCATAAGATATCATTTACTAAGATATAGTGTTATATATATGTTCATAATGAAAAAATAAACGGTGCTTTTTTTATGTACATACATACAAAAGCACTGTTTATTTTTCCATTTATTCAGATTATTTTAATCCAAGGTAATACATTTTCTCAGCGGTAAACAAAATACCAGCATGTACAGAGTGAACCTGAAAAGGAGAAAATAGTCGATGGCTGTTCTCTTTGTCAGGTGCTTACTGCAAGGCCTTTGATTGTCACTAAGGTAGAAAGAGACTGCTGTGTTGGCGAAGGCTGAGATGATTGTAGGGAACATTTAAATGGCGCAATATTTTTCACCCTCCTCACAGTCACAACCTTTCAAGAAGTCTAGTAATAGAACCCAGCTTTTCTTTCAGACTGACATTTGAAAGGTCCCTGGTAGTCAAGTAATCATTCAAAATGGGGCTTTCAGGTATCCTTGAACTATGTGATTATTCAGGCATGAATATAACCCATCAGCTTAATCCCTCCAGGTACAGGGGTTTATTGTTCAGCCATCATACTTTGTTATTTCAGTCTCTCACCTTGTTAACACATTGCAAAACTAAATCTAAACTAAACATTTGTGACACGGTCTGGTCATTTGGGCCACAAGTCGGCAACCAATCAAAATGTTCTGACTTTTGAAACATGGAAATACGGTTTAACGTTGTTGAAAATCGCAACACAAACTCACTAGTCAAGCCAAAATACTGCAATGCAATCGATTCGGTGAGTAACCACTGCTACCTAGTTAACTATAACACTACTTTACATTGTTAGCAGGCTCACAAAACAAGCTGTGTTAGTTGATTAGCGGTGTGTCAAACACTGAAATGTATTTACATTTTTCAAAAGAAAATTCCGAACATTAAATCGGAATGCCGACTTGCAGACCAATCGACCAGACCGTGTCACATTTACCACAGAGTGATGAATAAACCACATATACCCAGCCGGGCACCACTGTAACGATGCAAACGATGCAATAAGGGAGACAGGAAGGAAATGGGGAAAATGTAACAAACCATTTTACCTTGGATTCTTGGACTTTCTGCAGAATGATGTCATGTTCCTCCTGACCCATATCAAACACCTGGGAGAATGGGGCAACGTGGAAAAGGTCAAGCTTTGCAAAAGAGGCTCATGAGCCTGTGATCATACTATGTGTAGTACACACCGAGCCATATTGCTGCTTTCTCGCCTGTACGCTTTAGAAATCACAAAAACCTTAGACTAAGGATATACAAACATGAACATAAGCTCTATGTGCCTTTCCACTGATTGGTCCTACGGTCACATGAACCTGACCAAGATGGTTGTACAGATTCCATCTCATCATCCTCATTGAACAAAATGGGTCCCGGTAGGTACTTCAAAGGCAGGAACACGTCTCTGTCCACACTGAGACCCACATGCCAGGCACGACAGGAAGCAGCCAGCTTTAGAGTGACAGCAACTGAATGGATGTAATATCACAGCTGAACATCAATACTCAGTGGAGCTTGGCTTTGATGTTTAATCAGGTCTGAGGCAAGTGCATCTGCTCTGACTTATATAGCCGTCTCAGAGCAAACATGCCTCCCTACTGCCAGACTACTTCTGTATGATCAATTGATGGGGAATTAGCAGGGGACAGGATTCAAATAATGTATTTAAGGTTTTTCTTTTTTTCTGTTGTTTTGTGAGACACTCATCAATTGATGCTCACTGCTCTGTTTGTCTCATCTAGTTTAGCTGTCAATGTCTTGAGTTGAAAACACTCCAGACTATACTTCATTTCATGACAAAAAATAGGATTTGTGTGTGTGTGTGTGTGTGTGTGTATGTGTGTGTGTGTGTGTGTGTATGTGTGTGTGTGTGTGTGTGTGTATGTGTGTGTGTGTGTGTGTGTGTATGTGTGTGTGTGTGTATGTGTGTGTGTGTGTGTGTGTATGTGTATGTGTGTGTGTGTGTATGTGTGTGTATGTGTGTGTGTGTGTGTGTGTGTGTGTGTGTGCGTGCATGCGCGTGTGTGCACGTGTGTGTGTGTGCGTGCGTGGTCTTGTGTATCTGGGCTAGGCAATGTGGACTGTATATTGATTTAATCAGCCAAAGGAGTGTGTACTGTACCTTCAGCAGATAACTGAAGATCTCTCCTTCGCTGGTCACATACTCCAGTGAAGGTACTCCTACCCGGTTGACCACTGTGTAAACTGCTTCTTCATACAGGAGGTCCAGCTGGAAGAAACCAAACACCAATGACAGCAATTGATACAGTACAGTCTCATGCAGGATTTTACCTTAGCTTAATAAATAAATAGAGTTTAAAAGACATCCTATTTTACGGTACTGTGAGCCTTGAGACACACCGGATTCATATTGTAAATTGTATTGAGTCTGGATTCCAATTGGACAAAGAGATCAATTTGACAAAGAGATCAATTACAACTGTAATAGTTGCCGTTTCTGCTTGGGTCCTAAACAACTCCATTACTAGAAGAACTGTATGTTCTACTCACATCTCTCCTGCTGGCTCTGTCTGGGACAAAGACCTGGTCTACCTGTTCTGGGGGTGGTGGAGCTGTACTCGCCCCTTCTTCACACTGCAAGACAGACAAAGTGAACAGCACACCTTGGATCATCACTCCCACAACAGCTCCATCCCCATGACAGATTCAATAACAATCAGAAAGGGTGTGAGGTTAAGTCCCAGCGAGCCATTATCGATGACCAACCACTTTCAATCCCTTCACACAATCACTCACAGGCAGTGACTGAATTATTGATCTCTCTCTTCTTTCACCACTTTATTAACAGAACAGCGTGGACAACAAGTGCTCTCTCTGATAAACATCCTAATAAGGCCCATTGGTCCAAGTCTGCTTCCTCTGGTGTGGGAAGTGAGGGGGTTGGGGTTGGGGATTGCCACTGAGAGCAGCTTGTGACAGCTGAGGCTCCAGCCTTTGGAGCATCCTACTCAGCCCTGTCCTTCTGTCCACACACGTCATACTGGTAGGAATAGAAGGGAAGAGAGCACTGAACAATGATCCAGATCATGGGGGTGGGGGTGGGGAGGTTGCTCCTGGGTGAAAAGGGCACCCCACGGAATAGCAGTGGGTTTGTATAAGGGGGGGGTTGGTTATTACCTCAGCCTGGGCAGCCCGTAGGAAGTTGTCCTGCTTCTGGAGGATTGCATTCATGCGCTCAAAAAACTCCCCATTTCCTTCAGAAAACCTGTCAGACACAGAGAAGATACAGTAAGGCAGGAAGAGTGTTTCAATTATCTGACACCTACAAGTCAAATTGTTTTAATACATACAGTAGGTACTGTAACTGCACTAGCTATAGAACACTATTCATAACATGAATTACACCCCATAACAAACACACCTCTAACTCATGGATATTAAGTAATTCAGTAATTCGGTAAAAGACAGAAAGACACCTAAAGCCTCTGAGCTGTCAATTACTGCCAGCAATAGGTAAAGAACCAGTTCATTTGTTTTATTGTATGGCATAATTTTTTCACAAGATGGACAGGCCGTATCACATTCCTTCCTGCAGAAACAACGCTAAGGAGAATAGTCTGTTTGTTTATTTTCCTGAACTTACAGTATGTAAGTGTACGAAAAACAGTGGGTAGAGGTAAGATAGCAGCACATGTCTCATATCAATGGAATCCATCGAACAACACCCCCCTACCTACCCACCGGAGTGTCTCCTGGAGTAATAAAGCCATATTAAACTGAACAAAGACTTGCAGTGACCCTAGCATGCCTGCAATGACCGCGCTATTCTATGTGATTGAACAGGGATCCGCAGAAGATAAAGAACACATTTGATTTTTTTCCCTCTAAGCCGATGAACCCGTGGACTTCTGCCTCTTGCTAATTTCATTACCCCAGTCGCCATGGTGATGGCGGCACAATCATGGAGGGAGTCACTGGCGCAGCTGAACACCTTGGGAATAGCCCCATCCCACACCCCCCACCCCTGCCCCCGCCTTGCCCTCCACAGACCAAAAGGAGAGTTCTGGAATGAGTGGTGGTGACAGAGCTCCAGGAGCAACAATACTGCCTGACACCTCTGTGCTTTTCTCCCCCTGTCTCATTATGCAGAGAAGCCCCCGTCCACAGGTCCCGTCACACTGCTTTATTAGTCCCATCACATCCTAGCAGGCGAGTGGCAGCCATACACAGTGCCCATGCATGGCCCTTCTTTAGGGAGCAGGAGAGTTGATGGCAATCCCCTGAGGTATGGATGGAGATTAATGGTGCTCACCACCAGGTCTCATCAGGTCTCCATCGGCATGGGATCTTATGGAGTCTGAATGGTAGACATGTACATTTATGTAGAATGTACGTTCACTGTAGAAAGGTGGTGTCTTCCTGTACCACAGAGGCTTGTCTTCCCACATAACGAATTGCTTGTGATAATTCCTTCTTTTTAATGACATCCAATCAAGTAATAAGTAATTCATAGTACATGTTTGTATGCTTTGTTAATACTAGCTCAGAATCTGGCATATGGGGATTTTGTATGTACAGTATAAGCTTATATCAAAAACAAGCCATTAGTTCAATCCCTTCAATTTGTCAAAGGAACCTTTGCTTTTAACTTCTGTGAGTGCATTTTTGGATTTTCTAAATTCTAACCTCTTTAAAGGCTTGTATGATTAAGAGACACACCATTGGTCACACCTTGTTGGGGTCGCTCTCTCTCTCACACACACACAACCTAGACAACAGTCCAATGTTATGTTGCTAGGAAACAGCTTCTACCCATGCAGCCTTTTATTATCATTCCAATTTATTTTGATTATTCATTCAAAAGCTTTTTGTCTGGAGAGTGTCTCTCTAGAGAGTAATTTCGTAAAGAATCATACTAATAACAACACAGAACCAAAGTAACATACACTCTGGCCTCTGGTGAGTCTGGGTAATATCAATCAATATTTAAGTACTTAAAGGTCCAGTATTTCATTTGATTGTAGATGGCATATGGAATCTGAAACAAAGTAACATTTGACACAAAATAACAGTCAATAGTGGTATGCAATAGGTTACCCTGAGAGCACAATAAATAACAATCCTCTGAAGGTCATAGAATACATTTCTCATTACAGCCTTTTTAACCTTGTACAGTACTTTACCTTCTCCTGTATTGATGTCTAAGATGGACACCAAGGTTAAGTGGATAGCACACATTGCTCTGACCCCCTTATACAAGGATGATTCAGGTATTCTTGATTCAGGTATTCTTGTTAAACCTTGAAATGGTCTCCCTTACAATACAAAAACCAATACAATCTTTGTCTCGAGATGAGCTGTGGAGGGAATGACTATATTTGCATATCATGTAGGCCTATTCATATTATATGACTGTGTGAGTATATCAAGCATTTTGCTTTATTTATTACTGTAACAACCCTATATAAGGCCAATTAGCGGCTCCGCCAAGTGAGTTAAATCTCTTGGTGTTGTAGCTAGCATGGAGGACAGAAGGTCATGAGTTTGATACCCGTTTAGGGCAAGCTACTCTACCCCGCCGTTCACTACATTGCAATAAGGACAGTTTTTCAATCGAAATTGTTTGAGGATTTCAATAAGTCACAATAAATTCAATGAGCTCAGGGAATCACAATGTAAAAATGTGTGAATAATGAAGACTTGTGTTTTGTACAAAGACAGTACTTTCAAAAGAGCACACCATTAGAGAGTACAATTAGCCCTCAGGAAATTGTCGATTGTACATTGTACAATGATCCCCTGATCAGTGCTAATTTCCTCACTGATGACTGGCAGCCTTTGCTAATAGTGTGTGTTGTGTCTATGCTGGACTATCACATCATGGCTGTCTTCAATGGAGATAAATCTATGATTATTATTATTATCGAGCTCCTGCTGAAGATTACTGTATAATCTCACCCCAGTGCCTCAGTCTTTGACCTAAGGACTCACATAAGACACCCATCAGAGTCATTTGAAGCCAGCGTCGGCTACACTGGGCGGAGCTCTGTGGCTCTCCTGGCTCTTTTCCTTGTTAATGAACGTGAGTCTGGATCAGAGGCTTCGGGTCTATAGCTACAAATAGCCTCACAGGCTACTAATAATGAGCACTCAGCAGCTCAGTCAGTCAGTGTTCCAATCAAGGCTCAGTCAGGGCTCAGTGGGGGATGCAGTTCCATGGTAGCTGGCAGAGGAAGAGAAGGCCCTTCTTCATCTACTCCCCAACCACTGAGGGAGTGATGAGCCATCAGAATAGCAGAGGGCCAACTGTCTCAAGGTGAAATGGTAGAAAGTGAAGGAGAGACATCCTACTTTCACTGAGAAACTTTTGTGTGATTCTGATATAACCAAACCTATCTGAAAGCTGGTATATACTATGGTATTTCATTACTGTTCTATTTGTACAGCCTTCTGTCGTTTTTTTCAGACCTTCCATATAATGAAAACATGATATTATGAAAGTGTTCCAAGAATTCAATGGATAAAATAAATATTTTACATTTTGCACAGAACATCACAGATGTTTTTCCTCTCAAATAAAATACACACTGTCATTAAAAATAAAACAGTTCATACTGAGCAGCTGTAACAAACTGACGTATTACGGTTGCTATAGAAACTTCAAGGTTCGCATGCCCATTACTTTTGGCTTTGGCATCAGTTGAAGGGGATTCAAAACATAACACATGAAACAATCCAACAGATGACTGAAAAACTAATGATTTCAATCAATGATACACAGTTATTAATAAATAAAATATGAGGTATAGTGGGTTTTATAATTTATCTAGATATCAGATATAGAAGAACATTCACATAAGGTCAAAGTATGATGCAAAGTATGAGGATAGAACAGTATTGTATGTTTGAGCCTAGATTCTGTTCTCCTAATAGGAATGTTACCCATTCACTGAGTTCCTGATTGTGAATGTGGCTGATTGTGAATGTGGCTGGGGATGAGGAAGGCATTTTCGCAATTTATGGATGCAAGTATCAGCAGACAAAGCCTTCTTCTCCAAGACTCCTGGTGGAACCTTTACTTAAGATTACCAACCCAGGCAGGAATTAACGTAGATCAATGCCACCAATCAAATTATTGTCAATGATTATCCATTTGACTGCAGTGACTATACTTGAATCCCTTTGAAAAATCGATGACATCCCCATTATGAAGACCATTATTGGTCCTGCATTATAACCACCAAAGTGATGTCAAATCACAGTTTGTAGCTCCTAAGTAGAGCTGTATGAGGGTTATTTAGTTAGTCATAGTGCACGCAAACACTTCTGTATAGACTTCATTTCTGATAGTAGGTTATAGCTGAAGTCTATCTAAACCAGAAGGGACTATCCTCAGCTTTGTATGACCATATTCTATAAATACAGCTGCCTCTTACACTTGAGGTGACTCAACTAACAGTGAAAGGCATACACAGTGATATATTGGCCAACATAGCAACACCTAAAACACCAAATATAAACACCAACACAAACATCACCATCATATACTACAGTATACAGTATATCTCAGAATACACACACAGAATCTCAGTCATAAACAGTGTTGAAAAACATTCCTGTGTGAGTGTGTGTGTGTGTGTGTGTGTGTGTGTGTGTGTGTGTGTGTGTGTGTGTGTGAGAGAGAGAGAGAGCGAGAGAGAGAGAGAGAGAGAGAGAGAGAGAGAGAGAGAGAGAGAGGGAGGGTGAGAGAGAGGGGGGGAGAAAGAGAGAGAGAATGACTCACAGTGAGTGAGTGAGTGAGTGAGTGAGTGTGTGTGTGTGTGTGTGTGTGTGTGTGTGTGTGTGTGTGTGTGTGTGTGTGTGCGTGTGCGTGTGCGTGTACGTGTGTATGTGTGTGTGTGTGTGTGTGTGTGTGTGGTGTGTGTGTGCTTGTGTATGCATGCATGAATGCATCCTTGCATGCGTGCATGCATGCCTGTGTGTGGCAGTGAGACTAACCCATGAGGTAGAGGGTCAGAGCAGTGTCTGAGAGGACTGCTGCTGCCAGAGGCTGCAGGCTCCCTCCTCCCCCTCAGGGACTGGCTCCTCTGTACCTGCCTCATCACACTGCTCTTCAGGTCCAGCAGTGTCGACATGCTCATTCACTACCTGCAGCAAGACGAAGAACACACACATGATAATGAACCACCGAACAATAAGGCAGCGCCACATGTGTCAATACAAAGGCAATACAAAGAGGTCAGGTTAAGGCACTAAATTGTTTTATTTTGTTTATTTCGACGCATAGTTACTACGGATGGGCTATCCACTTCAGGATTTGTCCTTCGGCTGCATATACACAGGGCTAATCTGTATAATCACCCCCTCCCCTTGTTAACTCAATTATACTCTGCCACAGCAGAAGTTGTGTGCTATTTCTGTCTAGGGCTGGCTGGTATTGTATTCTGGCCGATGTGTTTTCAACTTTGTTGGTAGGCCATGTTGTGACAGCTTGCCTGCTATAAGTCAATGCAATGCTCTCCCGAATTCCCAATCCGCCCATGCCCACCCTCAGTAGAGCAGAGAGGAGTGCCAAAAAGGATAGGCTATCATGAAAGTGTCATTACAGGCATTTCATTAATTTGTGATCTTGTTCTTAAGATTCACTCGAGTTAAACTGTGATGTGAGAGATTCCTAAAGAACCGTCATTTGGTTATACCTCAGTGAGTATGAGTCATTCGTAAACCTCCTACAGCCAGTGTATGCCTGATACCAGTGGCGGCAGCTACAAGGCAGAGAGAGGGAGAGTGAGAAGCTGAAAGCTGCGATGCAAAAACATTTTTTTTTAAAAGACAAGAAATGACAAGGATACAAGGGAGCGCCTTGATTGATGGAGAATTGTTTGAGAAGAGACAAGTAGTCTTTTCATTAGTTGACAGCATACGTCTCTCTTTTGTCACTTCTCTGTGTGAGGGAGACAAAAACTGTGGTGCTGTGCTTTTTTTGCTTTGCTTTGCTTTTTTCAATCAGCAAAAGATACATTAGTGAGCATCATAAAGAACTATATGAAAATCAATTCAATAAAGCTGTAGGGTTGACCCTGTTTAGTCGACTAGTCGATTATTTGGTCGTTTTGCTCTTAGTCGATTGAGATTTCTTAAGTCGAGCAGTCCCCAAAAATGTTTTTTCATTACGGAGCACAAGCTACATTAAAAAAGTTCCAGCCTGTGCGCAGACTTCAAAGACTGTTTGCAGTTAGTTTAATGAAACTACATTTTTGGTGAGTTCCTTCGTGAAACAGAAGATATTGTTGCAAACAGTAGCCAATTTGAGATGCTCCAACCGAGTCTCAAACTTGTGACCTCTGACTTGCCACCTGACCGTCCCCTCAAATACCTGATGTTAAACAACTATGCTATCAAAAAGCTAGCAATTTGACAGCATAGAGGGGGTATCATCTCATCACAACTCATTACAGTTGGCCCTGGCTATTTGCATTTTTTTTTAGGTATTGGCATTCCACTCGGGGACCGCAGCCCGAGCGCAGTTGCGACTGAAAGTAAGTAACCATTTTTTTGGCTGATATTTAGAAAATAACACACTACTATAGCTAGATGACTGTGTTCACAGTTGAGCTGTAAAGGGCTCTGCACACAGCGTGCGATTTCTGTTGCGCGTCAACGTTCCATTTTGAAGTTTGAATGGAAGTCTATGAGAACATCGCATCGCAATGCACACGGCCCCGCACGGCGAAAATTCGATTCCATTCATAACAACAATGGAAATTATGGAATGTTGACGCGCAACAGAAATCGCACGCTGTGTGCAGAGCCCTTAATGGGTTAGCTTGATTATAGCTCAACTGTAATGCAAGCCAGCCAGTTAGCCAATCAGTGACTTTACAGTTGGTGCAGTTGCTGTAAATATCCATATTTTATTTCTGTCTATGATACTCTTGAGGGTAGACTATTTTGAAGTGCACTGCCAGTATTCCCTTCCAATGGGAGTGGAGTGGGTGTGAATCCCATTCAACCTAATTTAGATCTTTTAAGGCATGACTTTCCCAACATGATGAGAGGGGCTGTTTAGATTTCCCACACATTCGCTGTGGATGCCCATCAAGGGAAACCTGCTTTGTCTTCCTTGTGCATCACCTTATGTTTTCCCCTCACAAGGGTATTTTCCTCTGCTGCTGTGAGGGAGCAAAGCATTGAAATAAAACCACCTGCTTGTTTAGCACATCCAGTACCTGCACACTTGGCAGCTCTGACTGGTGACAGTTAGCAGGCGTTACAGAGCAGATGCCTCCCAGGTGAGCTCATTTCAATTAGACGTGACTCCCTCCCAACTGGATGTCAACTCTCTCTCAGTCATCAAACCCTGGTGACAAAAATGAGCCGACGTGCCACCATACACAGTGTGCCGGCTGTCAAGGAAACCCTGTCATAGACAAGTAAAGGCCTCTCTCCCTCTGTCTGTCTCTCTCTTCTCACCATGGGTGCATGAGCCGTGCCAGGGAAGAGTTACTCGCCGCCGTCTCTCTCCTGTGAGAGCCAGTGAGCCTGGCAGTCAAAGGCTCCTTGCTGTTAGGGACGGAGGGGTCTCTATGGTAACGGCAGAGGGAGAGGGGTGGTAAATCCAGGTACATAGAATTCTACTGAGGCATAAAGAACACCCTGATGTTATTATATTGTTCTTTCCCGGCCGACTTTACACACCACAACAACAGCACCAACGGGGCTGATCCACCTCCAGTCTCATCTCCAGCTCCAAAAAACTCAATATTCAGGGAGGTTAAAGGACTGCAAGAGCTCCATCATCTGACTCGCTGAGAGACAGAATGACATGAGGTCTCTATCTTGTGAGACGCCTTCTTTCCAAAGCCAATTGTGATGGAGATAAAAAATGGATTTATGATTCATATCTAGGAAAATACTTCTTCCCATCTGTGGAATCTCGTCCCCGCTGATATCATTGTCCCGTTTATATATCGGTTAACCTACTGGTCCCTATCAAATGAAAACAGCGTAGGCTGCTGTATAATGTCTCTATCAGGGTGACCTAGGACTCAGCAGTACAACGTTCCTTGTTCTCATTTCTTCATGATTGGGCACACTCTTTCTTACATGATATGATATCCAAAACAAAGGGCAGACGAGTGAGAGAGAACAAAAAAGTAATTCTAATGCATTGTTATTAATTAGTCAACAAAACTGCTCACGGCTGAGAACACCATCTCTCAAAAAGCTCAGTGAGTGCAAGAACACGAAGAGTGACAATCCAGACAGCTGCCTTGAATACAGATTATTTAGAAATCCCAGTGTGTGTGTGTGTGTGTGTGTGTGTGTGTGTGTGTGCGTGTGTGTGTGTGTGTGTGTGTATGCACACTTTGTCTTTTCTCAATCTTATCATGACTTTGGGAAAAACACTATGAAGTCATTCATTACATGTTCCAGGAAGCTAAAAGCTAAATGAAACGTCAAGTGCACTTTTACTTCCAACTAGACAATGAAACGGTCATTGTAATTTAATGTAATAATAAGGCCCACATTCTGACCTTCAAATGACTAAGAAATGAATTCAATGAAATCAGTCCTTGAGGGATATACAAATACCATCACGGTGGTCTTACAAAACAAGATGATTATGAAACATACTCCATTGAATGGATGTTGATGAGCTTGTCTATTTGTTTTATTCTTGATGAATCCATTGTGTGCACCAAACCAGTTGTGTGACCATCAGATCGAGATCAGATCTGCACACAGTCATGGGGGAAATGGTTTATCTTATTCATGTGACAAAAGCTCTCTTATACTGGAGCAGCGGCCATACTGGAGCAGCAGCCATACTGGAGCCTGGGCTTAGTGACATCTAAGACGGAACGTGTCGAGCAGTAGGCTGCATATCAAGCCGTTAAGGAGCTTGCACATGGTGTTAAGGACCTCACATGAAATGGGAAGACATATGATTGTGATCTTTATGTGTTGTGCATGTGTAGATAAAGGTTATAATCCCCTCCAGGCTCTGATAAAAGCACCAGAGGACAATCAGGGGGTTCCACGGCAGCGTATTCCCAGCAGTCCCAAGCCAATGTCCCAATCTGCTATGGTGATCGGTGCAGTCAGGGTTGACACAAGACAGGCACTTGGATCGATTAGCAGTGAAAATCCAGAGTATTGATGGCAGAGAGGCTGACAGCATTAATGATGTGTTGGTTGTGCTCTAAAGCCACAGCATAGCTACTGGTTAGTGTTACGCTCCCCCTGAGATGTTCGCCACTAGGGAGGGAGAGTGCAACATCCTGCCTATAACCACTCTGCTAATAGGTGTAAAAATAACCGACATTAGGTAGCAGGAACCATTGAGAGGACATTGAAGAGGGACAATCAGCGGGATCGCTGTCTCCTCAATAACAAATCTTTGTTTAAAAACTACACTAAAAGCACACAAAACATTACATGGAAATTTAAAAGAACCAAATGGAGAACACAGAAATGTTATAAATAAAGGACCATCTCTTTTCTTTCTGATATAGACAACCCAAATAAATTAAAAGACAACCCAAATCACTATCTTAATCTAACCAGTGGTGGCGTAAATACGAATTCAATAGCCTTTGATGGTTCAATACTTATCACAGCTCAATATTTTAACTAAATCATGATCCATGTTCCGATCTTTTTCTTAAAACTGGCCCAGGGAACACATCCAATACACATAAGTCCACTAGGACCAGAGGAGGGGGAAGTGGTGTCCAGTAGAATTAGGTAGTTGTGAGGGTCAAAATGGCATAGCCAACTAAATTATCGATAACCTTTTCAAGTTGCTCTTTCGATGTCTAACAAGAGGAGAATGTGGGGGAAAGACAGGGTTAGACAGTGCTTTTGTAGCACCAGTAGTGCTCAAGCAATGACTCACACGGGCATAGATTCCAGCATCAACTACTGTTTCTAACCTGCTGCAGGCAGCTTTGAGAGCTCTGGGGGGAAAATGGGTAAAGAGCCACACAGATTTAAGCTGTCAATCAAACCAGATGAGAGACTTTCCGCAGCCCTCACTAGCCATAGATAGAAGACAATATATCAAGAGAGCCTTGTTTCTTTAGGAAAAATTTGGTTCAGTGTTTTCTCCTTTTGAGGCACGAGACAATTGATTGTGATTTGCGTAATAAAATACAGGAAAATTACAGGTTATCGTCTCTTGTTGCTGTCAAGGAGGAGAAGTACAAATACAGTGGAGGGAATACACCCCCACAGGGGACATGATTAAAGGGAATTTATTATTAATGAATATAAGGTATGATATTCATCTCTTGGTACACTCTTGGTCTCATTTGAGTCTCCTTAACATGTAGCCTATAATGAGCCCCTTCAAAATGGCCACAGGACATTTTGTTTACACTTTAGGGTCTTCATTTAAAAACAGAAAACGAATCTGCATAAGAGTAATTCATTTAATAATAGTAAATAAATGTGTCTTCCATTCAGAGTAATATTGCAAAAAGCCTAAGCTGATTAGGCTACTGTATGCACCACCTTCTTGATAGTTAAATTAGCCTTTTCACAATTGAAAGTCAATACTGCACCATTTGAGAGAAAAATAGCAGTACTTGATCGTTATTGTAAGTCGAAAGATTAAAAAGATAGGATTACAAGATGTGAATTCAATAATGCAAACAACACAACCATGCCTACATCAGGGGGTTAGTCAGTTTCCAAGACAACAGCCTGGCATATACAGTATATAAGAGACTGTAAGTCATCTTAGTGAATCCACCCCTCATGCAAAAAAAGAAGAAGAAAAACTATTCCTCATGACAATCTACAGTAGGAGAACTGTATGATTATGACATTATGCATACCCTAATTTGTAGCCATGGTTTCCAGCTACATGATTATGTTGTTATGGAAAGGTGTGTAGAGCACTGTAATTATGTAGTTCTTTATTGTATCAAAGGCTATAGGTTTATGAAAATATTGATTGCCAGAAACAGTATTGTTTTTACAGAATCCTCAAATACATACAGTACAAACATGGTTATTGATCCGTAACAACTACATGTAAGTGTCCCTCTACCTGCTTGTTATGTGTACCTGATGTCATATTTGTATGTCAAATGAGAGTTTCAGTAGAGGTACTCAAAAACGGTCTTACTGTAACACGTATAGTAGACAGGTTGCAGTTCCTCAGTCATGACACATCATTAGCA